>NW_005871104.1:2642852-2846836 GCF_000147115.1 Myotis lucifugus | reverse complement strand
AAACTTTTTAAACAGGGGACTAGTTCACTGTCCCTCAGACGTTGGAGGGCCGTACTATAGTTTAAAAAAAAACTATGAACAAATTCCTATGCAACACTGCACATTTCTTATTTTGAAGTAAAAAAACAAATGTTTCGGCGGGCCACAAGTGGCCCGCGGGCCATAGTTTGAGGACCCCTGTTCTAGACACTAGACACGTATAACCTCCTGTTCAGGTTCCAAGCTCTGAATTCTCACATTGCTTACATTGTTTTTAAGTTGTAAGTACAATCACTAAGCACCGCAGAAGCAATGCCAACGAAACTATTTCTGGCTGATTGTTGTTTTCTAATGGACAGAAGAAAACTTATGTCAATATTAGATTTAATGTATTTCTTCTACTCTGATCCAATTTAAAAAACAAAACAAAGCTTTTCATCTGGCAAAATGTGAATTTGAAGGCATTGTGGGAGATTATGGTGAATCTGTGGTGGCCCTGATGTGGCAGATGTCATCATCTGTCCCCCCAACACTAGGACAACAGCTCTCACACAAGGCTACTGGTTACTCAGGGCCTGAGTGGGTCACGGACACTGGTTACCCATTTTATTAGTTGACCTTGGCTGAGAGGGACCTTAACTCTAGACTATTCGTCTATGGAAAACTGCCTTGGCATTGGCCACTTCATTCTCTCATTCACCTGTGGAAACCACCTCAGGCCTGGGTGTGGGCTGCCTGTCAGGATAGCCCTGCCTTATGCAGGCAGTAGGCTGGGCTCACTGATACGGTCCTACACCCACCAGTTTCAGAAGGAAAAGACACCAGACAATCATCCTTCCTACCTCCATGACCTTCTTTTTGCATTTCATTTTGATAAAACCATATCTATGTTCTTTTCAAAGCTCAGCTCAAGCATTATCATCTCCTTTGCTTCCCACTCCACAGCTTCACAAATAATCTTACTCTTCAGGAAAGTTCCCCCACACTTTGTTTGTAACTCCCTAATCACCCTACTGTTCTCTGCCTGGTGTCATATGGGTGCCCATCTCATTGACTTTAAAAGTAAAGACCAAGTCTTGCCTGTCTTCAGTTTCCTCCCAACTCTTAGGACGGTGATTTTTCTAAGTCTGGGACTCAGTGGATACTGGGATTGTTGAATTTCAGGCACTTGTATGCCATGTGGTAACAAAGGTTTAGAAAGACAAGACTACCCACATTCTTTTTTCTAATAACAGCTATCTGATTACTGACATGTTCTGTCAGGGATTCATCCTTTAGTTATGGCTTTAATTTATTCCAGGATAGGGAGAACACTAAGCCAGAGGCAAACTGTGGCCTGTGGGCTAAATCCAACCCTCTGCCCATTCTCATATGGAATAATTTTTATATATTTTTTCTTTTTTTAATTGAATTCATTGGGGTGACATTGGTCAATAAAATTATATAGTGCCTTGGCCAGGTGTCTTAGTTGGTTGGAGCATCATACCATACGCCAAAAGATTGCTGGTTCCATTCCAGGTCAGGGCACATATCTAGGTTGCAGGTTTGATTCCCGGTCAGGGCACATACAAGAGGCAAGCTATCAATGTTTCTTTCTCACATTGATGTTTCTCTCTCTCCCTTCCTCTCTCTAAAAATTATAAACATATTATCAGGTGAGGATTAAAAAATAGTAAAAATACAATTATATAGGTTTCAGGGGTACAATTCTATAATACATCATCTGTACATTGTATTGTATGATCACCACCCCAAGCCAAGTCTCCTTTCCTCATCATTTATCCCTCTTTAACCCTCTCCTACCTCCCCCTACCTCCCTTTCCCTCTGGTAATCTAATTTTTACATTTTGCAATGATTGGTGAGGAAAAAGAAGAAAAATACTTTATGACACAGTATGATCACATAAATTTGAAATTTTAAATTATATGAAATTCAGATGTCATTGTTGATGAATAAAATTTTATGGGAATGCAGCCATACCCATTTGTCTGGCAAGTTGTGTCTGTGGCTGTTTTGCAGCAAAACAACAGTTAGCAGTTGAGTAGTTACCACAGAGACTGTACATCCCACAAAGCCTAAGCTGTTTACCATCAGACCTTGTGCAGAAAAAGTCTGCCAACCCATATTCTGAGTCATCCTCAGCAATGTCTACGATGGTGTAAAAAGGAGTTGGGTGATCTTTTTGATAAAGGAGGGAATTGGAGGAAAGCACAGATTGCCTGAAGGAAAAGAAACTTGGAAACAAGAGAAGGAAGGAAACAGGGAGGTGCCAGGTCTCTGGGTTTTGTGCATCTGGGTGGCAAAAATCCCCACTAAACAACCTCAGTCTTTGTGGATTCTCACAGATGGTGGACATCAGCGGGGCAGACATTGGCTATTTTACACAAGCTTTCTGGTCTCTATTAAGGACTCTGCATGGTTCCTTTGGACAAATTATAAACTAGGAAAGATGAGAGTAGGACGTTATCGGTCATTCTTTACCATTCCATGTACCAACGCTAACTAACACCAAAGGGCTCTATGAAGCCCACTTGTCGGACTCAACCATGTGTGTGTGGGGGAGAGTGGGGGGTGGGAATCTATGTTGAGTGTATATCTGTGTATTTCTTTAGAGGGAATTCATTTTGGATGAATGCCAAGGAATTATCACACATGTGGGGATCATTAAACACTTGATGTTTTTAAATAAAGACATCAATTAGAACTTGGCTAAAATCAGTGCAGCCTCTTCAAGAGTTGGGGTGATAGTGTTTTGTTTAGAAAGCCGCTGTCATTTTCATGCATTTCTCCTCTTTTCTTATTTCAGGGTAATGCCCTGTACTTCAAATCAGCCAGAAACGTGACAGTGAACATTCTCAATGACCAGACTAAAGTGCTAACTCAGCTGATAACAGGTAAGAGAAGAAAGAACCTCGCAGCGCCTGGTCCATGCTAAGCACTCAGAAAATGCAGAGCCAAAGCTTGAATGTAAACCATGTGAACTAAATAATGCAGTGTCTGCTAACACGTTTTACAGGGTGGAGAAAGGGAAGGTAGCGTGTGCCCCATGCTTCTACCGAAGGGTAGAGTGTCTTCCTAAGCACACATTTACCGTATGCAAATCCAGTGATACTTGTTTAGGGGGAATAGACTGGTTTTCATGTAGCATCGCCCCCAAACACAAGCCAGGGGCTTACTCTGGTACTTAACCATGGAAAAGCTCTGCTTCGGCGCTGGAAGAAAGCCGGCTGTGTTGATGAGTTGAGAGCACAGTGTATACAAAATGGTGCTCACCATACTTCATGGGGTATCAAAGGGATTTTTAATGATAGTTTGAATTCAGCTGAATTTGCCAGATTCGCTGACTTTCAACTTACCTCAGTTGCAAGATGCAGATGTGCCCCCACTGAATATGTTTGTGTGGCTCCTTTTCAGATAGCAGATATGCCCCTAACAACTGTGGAAAGCACCTCCAAGGTAGTAAGCTGCATATTCCTGAAATGTAAACAGGGATTGATTGGTCACAATAATGCTTCGGGTGATAAACAGAGGCCTCATGGCCATGGTTACGTGCTGTGTGGTATGACCAGTGACCCCGTGGTATGACCAGTGCCCCCTCGGTATGTCACGAGCAGTAGTAAACAGAAACCAGCAAGCACCTCACAGTGGAAAGGAAAAAAGGGCGGGGTCTGAATGGCATTGTTATACATCCAAACAGAAAATGCCATGTTGTGGCCTCCGGGCTGAGAGGAAAGTGTACAGATGGACATTTTGAGAAGGCAGTTGCCCACCTGCCCTGAATGAAATGTTATTGCGACTGAAACATCTGGAGCCCCACTCACACGCGTGGCCCAGGGAAACGGATGCCTGATGCCCAGTCGGGCTGGGGAAAGAGCCTCCCTGTCTGCCCCACAGGAGCCCTGCCTATGGCTGTCTGGGGTCCACAGCCCGTGGGTGACTTGGACCATCTACCAGTGAAGGACTCAGGGGTGGCAGGAGCAGTCCATAAACAGCTTGTTCCGGCGGCATGCATGTGGATTGTTGGCGATGCTTACCGAACATCTGGCCCACAGTCACAATGCTAAATAATTAAATAAACAGCTTCAGTAAGCAATGATTTAAGTAGCGTGTGTGAAAATTGCCTCCAGGAGGGGAATAAATCCAACCTCCAGCTCCCAGAGTTCCACATTCAAAAGGAACTTATTTAGCCTGTTGATCATTTGCCATTTATTCGCAGTGGGAGATTTGGTTGACTTGAGAGATTTTGTTTTGATGAAGCTGAAACTGCCCAAATGACTATTTCTTAGCAAAAGGCAAAGAATCAGTTTTTCTCCCCGTTTCTTCCTCCTTGTCTCCTCATTCTCTCTCTCTCTCTCTCTCTCTCTCTCTCTCTCTCTCTCTCTCTCCTTCCTTCCCTCCCTCCCTCCCCTCTACTATTCTCTGATCTCTCTTGCCTCCCTCCTTCCCTGTCTTCTGTTTTTCTGGCTCTCCTGCCCAAGTCAGCCCCTCTTGGGAGCTGACACACCTATCCTTAACTCTTAAGGCCAAGCACAAGATAGCTAATGTTAGCATGAGATGAGCAAAAAGCCCTTCTACCACTAGCTGGGAAGAGCCTTTCAAGATGATTTCTAAAGAGGAATAGCAGATGTGTTCAAAATATAATTCTAAGCACTCCTACACACACCCCACCCCGAAAGTTTTCTTTCAGGCTTCTCCATTGACATTTATGCACACAGAGTTGGAATACCAGGAGATTCTTCTAAAGTGTGTTATATTTACTGGTTTGCTTATCTGAGAGCAAATGACTCCTGTCGTCCAAGAGGCCAGGTTTACTACAGCAATCCAGAGGATTCAAGAATTCCTGTTTAGCTGGTGTAGCTCAATGGTTGAATGTTGACCTAGGAACCAAGAGGTCATGTTTCAATTCCTGGTCAGGGCATATGCCCTGGTTGGGGGCATGCATGTGGATTGTTGGTGATGCTTACCAAACATCTGGCCCACAGTCAGGATGCTAAATTATTAAATAAACAGCTTCAGTAAGCAATGATCCCCAGTAGGGGGCATGCAGGAGGCAGCTGGTTGATGATATTTCTCTCTCATTGATGCTTCTATCTCTCTATCCTCCCCCTCTCCCCCTTTATCTCTTTCAAATCAATAAAAACATTAGGGGGAAGAAAAGAATTCCCGTTTACCTAAGGAATGTCTCAAAAGCCCAGAAGAAATTCCAATATTAGCAATTCAGGTACCCTTTTCCGATGAAGCAATGCTTTAAGTGATGGTTAAGTTCCCAGGCTAGACCACAAATAGATTTTTGCCTTAGACCGCTGCTGATTTGACCGCCCGCTCAGTAGTGGGTCCTAGCAGGAAACCCTGGGACCTGCCACAATAAAATGGTGGGGGAATCTTCCACAACATCTCACCAGAGTGGGGAAGGGACCCAGTATCAAGGGAGTTGGGGAAAGAAATTCGACTGGGTAGACTGCAGGCCTTTCCGGCATCCATATTGGTGGCCTGGGCCACTGCGGATGCATTCTGGTGGGTCCCAGGTCTCCCTGTGGAGGAGATGAATGGAAAAGGTGCTTCACTTTACACAGACTGGCATGCACAGAGGGGGTTAACTGGAGACTAGTTCCAGGTTACACACAGTGGTTTTTCTACCCCAGAGAGGAACAATGGGCTCACCTCCTGAGTAGTCAGTCTCTGGTTCCATTTGCATTCTCTCTAGAACAGCGATTTTCAACCTTTTCCATCTCATGGCACACATACATGAGTTCCTAAACTTCTACAGTACACCAAAATTATATGGTTTGCCTATCTGACAAAAACAATTGGTATAATGCTGATTCATTCACATGGGATGACTATTGTTGTGTTGGCAATTGTCATTATTTGACAATCTAAGGGAAAAGAGGTCAGTGCCCCAACTAAATAGTCAGGTATTAAAAATTATTGTGGCACACCAGCGTGCCAGGGCACACCGGTTGAAAATGCTGTACTAGAATCTTTTTTTAAAGATCTCACCATGTTTGAGGAGGTTTGGCAGCCCCAGGTGAAACTGGGGGAAAAGCACAAACCGTCTGCAAACTGAGCCCTCAGTCTCTCTGTGAGGTTTTGGCTAAAACCACCAGTTAATGAGTTTGATACACCCAAATGGTTCTGGCCCTTGGTAAATTCCATTTTGTGTTCTGAGAAGCCCTTGCAAAGCAAGTAACTTAGTTGTGTTTTCTGTTCTCTGATTACTGCCGTCATCTCTTCAGTACACTCTCCTATACGTCGCAGGTACCATTCATAAAGTTTGGAGTAAACACAGTTTACACAGAGGCAGGTGGTCTCGACTCCTCAGGGGCCCCATCTAATGTGATGGCCCAGGTTCCTGGAGGCGAAGTCCAAGTGTGTGTGTTCCCCAGTCATGCCACCACTTTGCCATCTGCTTGGATCTAGAGTGGGCAACCTGGGCTCACCTGTGCCCATTCCAGGGTCATTCATTCATTCATTCATTAGCACTCTTTTACCTCCTGATCCCCAATCACCCCCCTAAGAAAAGGTAACAACCCCGAAGCATTGACAAGTAATTCAGACTCTCCTGAAGGTTAGTGTGTCACCAAGAAGGCAGCCGCATCTTAGTCCTCCCAGGACAATTAATCTGAAGCCCTCGCCGTACATCTCTATTCTTTCAGGCTCTCTCTCTACAAGCTCCTTTTCTATCTGCTCCTCATGTTGATTCCAGCCTCCTCCTTCCTGGACAAATGAACATCCTTTTTTTTTCTGTGGGACAATTATGAAAGCTCAGCTCCAGACCCAGATCTGCCACTAATTCTCCTGATGACCTTGAGAGAGCACCCAACCTTCCTGCCACTCACTCTTCTCGCTGGCGGCATGGAGGCAGTCGGAGTAGACAATGCCCACGTCCTGTGGGCCTGCTAGTTCAGTTCCCCACTCACTAAGAAGCTTTTCCAATGCCCTTATTTTTATCAGAGGGCTAGTGTGGATGTTCTGGGAAGAGATCAGGTCTGCTGAGTGGACGTGATCATGTGCGTGAGGCAAGTGCCCTAAAGGGTCTCGTGGTTAATTTTTTCAGTGTGTTATGACCACTGCATTAGATGAGACAATCACAGGAAAAATCCCCTACATCTCACAGTGTTTTTTGCCTCCAAAGTTCTTTTTATAAGCAGTGTAATGTGATCATTTTGCACTTCTGATGGGGTAGATAGGATAGAGTGATAGTTCAATTTTACAGATGCAGAAAATGAGGTTCGGAAAGAGCGAATGATTTGCCGAAAGTCACATTACCAGAAAATGAGCCGGGACATAATTCTTGCCTTCTGATCTTAGACTGATAGCCTTGACAAAGAGGAAAGCAGCCCCAGACATCCAGGGGCTGGCTGGGAACTCTCAGCCAGGCCTTTGGGTTTGCCCATTTGGCCATAAATAATTGTCACAGAGCATCAACACCAGACAAGGCCACTCGGTGGCCAGGAAGGATAAAGACAAAACAAAGACAGCTCAGACAGAATGAAAACATTTATCCAAACCACAAAAATGACCAAACATTCCTCTATCCTAGCTAATAAGACTGTTGTTTCTTTGTCCATTACACATTTGGCATGGCGCTGGTCTCCCCTACCTCTAGAAAAGATTTATTGAGATACCAATCATATAATTACCCCCACTTCCTGACAGCAGCTAATTCCAAGCAAAGTCTTGCTTCCTTAAACCCAGCCCTAAATAGCCTAATATAAGGCCAAATACTATATAATAAGTCCTTCCTTATTATCGACATGTCTCCTGTGGTTTCCCTGGGTGTGCGTCTCCCTCATAGCAATGAGTACTAAACTCAACTTGTTCAACAACTGCTGTGTTCCTGGCCATTTTTGTCTGGAAAGCATGAGGACTCTTTTACTCCTACTTTTTTATTAATAATGAGAAGGAAACAAAAATTCTATATCAGAATCTCCTGGAAAATTCTGGTTAAATATAAGATTTTTGGACCCTAACCTCAAATTTTTTTTTTCTGTATGGATTTCCAGGCCAAAAGATAAATTTCTTTTGACCTAACCTGGGCTTGATGAGGGTGATGACACTGGGCTTAGTCTGATGAACTTCATGTGTTCAGGTAGCTCCAGCTCAGGCAAACTGAATTGTCTCCTTCCTGTTTTTTTGTGTGTTTTTTTTTTTAGGAATTCTAGCACATTAACTTGTTTTACTTTTCACATAGTACCTAAAACCCTCTGTGTCTATTTATTTATAAACTAGAGGCCCAGTGCACGAATTTGTGCACTGCTGGGGTCCAACTGGCCTGCCCAGATCAGAGCCGATCTGGACGAGCGGGCTGGGAGGAGGGGCTGCAGGTGTTGGCCTGCCGGCCCCACATCCTGGTCGAACTCCCGGTCAGGGGGACAATTTGCATATTAGCCTTTTATTATATAGGACGTTTCAACTTATATGCACTTGTCTCCATCAGAAGATAAGTGTTTTAGGATCAGGCACCTTGTCCTTTTTATGCTGCCATAGTCCCACCTTCAAGAATAGTACCTGTTGTTATATGATAAACCCTCTGAAATTTATTTTTTATGGAATAAAATTCTAGCATAAAAGATTCAACAACTTCCTAGGCAAGTCATTGCAAGATATTATAATCTTTCCTGCCAGGAAAGGATCTATATTCTGAGGAAATAGACTTGTCTGGTGTCAGTTGCAGCCAGTGGGTCAAGGGGACAGAGCGGGACAGATTTCAGCTGAATGTAAAGCCCCCCCACCTTTTACAACAGTTGGAGGTGGTCAAAGATAAGCTGGTCACTTCATGAGGTGGTGAGCCTTCTGTGCCTTGATGTAGTCAAGCTGAAATCTACAAGTATGTGATAGTAATTTGGTGGTTAAGCTGAGGGAAATCTCATTCAGGCATTAGTTTGGAAAAAGGACATGATGGCCTTTAAAATCCTAGCCTGAGAGCATATGATAAAAGGTAATTGACAAGACATGGCTGAAGTCATGAGCCTGATTTTCGTGGTTGACTTCTGAAAACCAATCCACTTACATCGGAGTCCAATGCAATCTTGTCAGACGTATGCGCTCTATGAAAAGCTCTTCGTAATTGAATGCAATGAGGCTAATGTATTCTCCCTCTCTCTCTTCCAGGTCCAAAGGCTGTAGAAGCCTACGGCCAAAAGTTTGAAGTAAAGACAGTTTCTGGAAAATTGCTCTTCTCTGCAGATAACAATGAAGTGGTCGTCGGAGCTGAGAGATTGCGAGTTTTAGGTAAGGAAACATTTTCATTGGTCTGATGCTACTGTGTCCATTTGAGAGCAAGAGTGGAATGGTGTCTAGAGAAGTGATTTAGGCCAATTACCTGGATTCTCTTTTACACTTTATGTTAAATTAAAATTCTACTAAAAAAAGAAAAAAGAGGTTTGTGTTCATGCTCAGTGGGTTGGTTTTGGTTTGGCTTCTTTGTAGTCATGCTTTCTGAACATGGAGATGTGAGGTGATAAATCCCAAGCATGGAGCCCTTTAATTCTAAAATCTTTATGGAAAGTCTGTTACTTGAATCCAAACCAAAGTACTCTCATTGCCTCTTTTCTAAAAGTTCAGGGAAAATACATTACTAGGTCAGACTTTGCATGATGAGGGAGGATCAGTCAACTCTGTGCTTATTTTTAAACTGGATTTTAAAATTGGATCATATACATAGCAATAAGGAATGAGCCACTTTTTCTGTGCACTCTGTAGTTTTGTAGTTCTTATTCTAAACTTAAAAGTTAAGTTATTCCTATTGGAAAAAACTATAAGCCACCATATTCAGATGACACGTGAGCAGGGTCTGCTCTCCTACAATCTTTCAGGTCCCAGCCATTCTCATCTTCCTCCTGAATTATTTGGAAATGGTTCTCTTTTTTTTTGCACCTTCTAATTGTAGTATTGGTGGTAGAATATACTGTAATATGAATCATCTCTACTTCTGTACCTATATATCACAGTATTCTTTTTCCCTGTCCACCTCTCTGCCTATAAGATATACTGTATGTCATCATTATATTAATATATTAAAAATCTACAAATCTGTTTTTCACTTTTTATACTGTTGGATACTTATGAAAACTTTTACTGGGTTACTGAAAAAATTTAGTCTTATTAGAAAATTTTAAAAAATAATCACCTAAGGAACTTCTGAAAAGTTTAGGTTCATAGGTCCAACCGTGACTTACTGAGGTAGGAGCTCTGGTGGAAGGGCCCGAGAATGTGTTTGTAAAAACACTTGCAGACCCCGGCTGGTGTGGCTCAGTGGTTGAGTGTCTGTCCATGAACCAGGAGGTCAGGGCACGTGCCTGGGTTGTGAGCTCGATCTCCAGTAGGGGGAGTGCAGGAGGAAGCTGATTAATGATTCTCTCTTATCATTGATGTTTCTATCTCTCTCTTCCTCTCTGTTCTCCTCTCTGAAATAAATAAAAATGTATTTTAAAAAAACACTTGCAGAAATTTCTATGGTCCCATAGTTGGAAGCATTGAATCTGAGAACACAAGAAATTAGTGTTTTGTGACTGTTCCGGTGCTTGGCTGACCTGGATCTTAATCCCTGCTCTGTCATCTTTTAGCTGTGTGACTTTGGCTAGTTACTGACAGCCTAGCCAGTTTTCTTTTCTGTTCAATTGGAGTAAGAGCATCTACCATCTCAAATTACCCCTACAGTTAAATGAGATTATATTATGTGTACTTATCACCGTGCCTACCTCAAAACAGTACTCTGCCAATAGTAGCTGCTGCTGCTGTTAATACTCCTGCTACTGCTTCTATTAATAATACTAATACTACTTTTCCTTCTATTGATCCCTAAGAGTCTCTGAAATGCAGGGGTTACTAGTAAAAGCTCAGAAATTAACCCACTATTATTTTAACCCATCTATATCCTTTACTAGCTGTGTGCCTTTAAGTAAGTTATCTAACCTCTCGGTGCCTATGTTTATTCATCTACAAAATGGGGGGAAGATTAAAGAAGTATATACCTTCTAAAATTCTTGAAAGGATTGAATGAAATAATCTGTGTAAAAAGTGGGTAGTAAGTTGGCTAACAAATAAGTGTTCATGAAGTGCTGGCTGGAAATTACTATTTGTTCTCAGCATTATTAGTTTCACTAAGCGTCTCCTTTCTCCTCCATCACTGCTGTCCTCCTCCTGGTCACCGCCTTTGCCCTCAGTCAATCAGCTTGTCTGGTCTGTTTCTCTCTCTCCTACTCTCCCTCTCCTGCCCCATCAATCATCCCACCCTCCACTCTCCCTTACTTCCCTATCACTGTCACTGACCCCATTATGCTCCCCTGTCAGTCACAAAACTTCAGCATCATCCTGACCAACATCAGACTCAGCAGAATCGTAAGATGGAAGTGGCTGTCCTGAGGGGGTTCTTTGGAAGTGAGAATTCAGGGTGCAGAGGCAGAGAGTGGAGGACAGCTAATCCCTGGTCAGGTGCCCCCTGTGGTATGAACTGGAACAACACTCTGTCATCTTGCTTTTTCCAATCTATAATATGAGAGTTGGTTGTCTAGAGAAGAAGTTCAAATTTTTTTAAATTCAGCAACAAAGTCTTTTAAAAATAAAATTTTATACCAAACTCCAATAAATAAAATATATAAAAGGCCAGGACTGCTCTGGGTTGTGGGTGGGGCTTTGGAGGGGCAGAGGTCAGAGATTAGAGTCATAGCTGCAGAGTTTCATTCTTTCCCCCTTTATGTACTACCTCTTAGTGCTTATTTTTAAAACCTCTTAAGTGCATGGTCTTTAAAAAATAAAGTCTGTTGACCACTTGTTGTGATCCAGGTACCATGCTTCCTATGCATTCTTCCATTTACATCTGTGAGGTAGGCACCAATTTTACAGGTGACAGAACTCAACCCTGCACAGTAAAGGCTGAGAGCCAGGAGTTCTGAATGCAGACTGCTTACTTGAAAGCATTATACTTTCCTGCATCCTCAATTGTATCCCATATTCAGATGAGTAAACTAAGGCTTGAAAAAAATGAAGAAAGTTGCCCAAGATCACGTTCAAATCCTTGCCTATGGACTCCAGCCTCAATGCACTTAACTGCATGTAAATATGTTAGTTCTAAGACCCTTTCCAGCTCTCACAGTTAATAGGTTTTCCCTATTATTTGTAGAAATGGCACTTTCCATGGTAGTGCTAGATTTGGGGCTTTAATCACACACACACACACACACACACACACACACACACACTTCAAGCTGTTCTCTTATTCAAGACTACTTTGCTCTACCAGCTGTAAAGTAATTGCCCAGGGGAAAGAGTGATGGTATCTCATGCCAAGATCCTTTTGTACAAATGGTGTTTGGCACTTCCCATTAGTTTCTTAGTGCTTCATGAATCAACTCGCTGCTTTTAAATCTGACTTTGCAGAGATACCGAGTAATTGTAGATGTCCCAACCCTTTGGTTGAATCTTAGTGTACAAAACTATACTGGTATCGCTTAAGAACTTTCCTCCACCCACCCCACCACTATGCAGACTAAGGGCTGAAAAATGATTGTAGTGTTTGGTCTCTTCAAGGCAGGTGGATGTTGTTGTAATTGTTGCTTATGCTTGCGATGGGTCTCTTCTAGATGATTTAGGATAAAATCTGTCTCTCTCCGTCATTAGGAGCATTTGTTTTTTATGTAAAGGCATAGAAAGAGAGCATCATGATAAAGACCAGTGCTGAGATTAGGAAATGACCGCCCCACAAATCTCACGTCAGCCTACTCAAGTGAAATGAGCCTCGTGGGTTGCAGAAACGAGCTTCCTGTCAGCTGGGAGACCACCATATGGTGCGGAACAAGAAATTTAGGCAATTTCATCTTCAGCTTAGTGAGAAGTTTGTCTTTTGCCGTGGTCAGCCTGCCAGACTAACCTTACAGAGAGGGCACTGGCTTATCACCTTGATTTATAGAAGAGCAAACTGAAGCACAAAGTGAAATGCAACTTGACCTAAGTTCCACAGGGGAAACTGGTGGAGTCAGGATCTGAACCCGGGCAGTCTTACCCATGACACTCAATGGCCTCTTTCACGGTAACCTTCAACTTCTCCAAATTCCACAGCACGTGGGCATCAGTGTGAGTGGGAAAGAACAGGGCCACAGTTGTTCAGCTATTCCTCTGCTTTTGCCTTCTATATTCTCTGTGGTTCCCACAGTTCTCCCACATCTGACTTTCTCTGCTTCCCTCACTGATGCTTCTTTCACCAAATAAACTATGTGGGTTCACACTTGGCATCACATGTAGCCACCCCCACAGCTCAGTCCTAGTTTTTCTCTTTTCACATTTCTGTAGGAAATTACATAGAGTTGCAACATTTGCTCTTTTCAGATGACCCCCAATTCTGTATTTGCCTTGAACTGTCTTCTCAATTCTCATTCCAAATTCCCAGACAGCCTGGGCTTTTCTGCACGGCTGTCTTTCCATCACTTCGACTTCATCACCTGCAGCTGAACTTATGTCTCCCGACCAAGCTCCTGCCTCTCCAGAACCTACTTCCTTCATTCTCCATGTGGGGCCACCATTTCCCTCATCTCCAAAGCCTTGCTTTTATTCGGGTACCAGACCCTGTCTTTCTTCATATGGGCATGTCTGTACCAATTTTGAGTTTTCCACATTACAAAGATATCTAATTAAGTCTGGCACAAGAAAACTTAGATCTGTAGTCAGGCCCATCAGTTACCCAAAAAGGTATCAAATTCGTGTGCAAGATGAGGTGTGGTAGAGTTTAATTTTAATTACAAAACAAAAATATTAAATATGGTACAGGAATGGTCTATTAAGAGCAGCAAGAAAATTCACAACATAGGCCAGTGCATCGAAGAGGCATCTTGGTGGAGACAGCAGGGAAACATAATTTTGATTTTCATTAATGGCCTATTTCATTGAATAATGAATTGAACATTATAGCATTTATAAACAAAGCATAATTATAAGGTGTTATTCTAATTGCTAATTAGGTCTATTTATACTCTAGATTCCTTTTTTAAATATCGGCTCTAGATGCCACTTGATGCTAATTATCCAAGTTATGTTATCATCAACTGAAAAACATTTTTAATTAAGTCTAAAGCCATTTAAATTAGCATAAGATTTATAGAACTTTAAATGTGGTCTGATGCTTTTATTATTTTTTTTAGGAAGACATCAGATGATATATTTAGCCTTTTGAATTAGTTTTTGATGAAAAATTCTACTGCAACCTGGCAATTGATAATTATGATGAAAGGAATGGGGTGTTCTTAGTAGTATTTGTTCATTAAATGTGCGAACCACTACTGTTGGCGTCTGGGAGATGCAGAGATGAAAGTCGCTGCTCTATCAGGGAGCTGTCCAATCGGGGAGGTGACACACACATACAGATATCTGAGAGCCCAAGCAGAAGACAAGCTGTTGGTTGGATAGAACAAAGTGACTATAGAATTATAGAGTCAAGCTGTGGTGAGGTGGTATCCAAGAGAGAGTTTACAAAGCTTGTTAAATGAAAGGAGTATTTGAACTAGGTTTGACTATGGATTACGGGGAAAACAGAGAGAGAGCGTTTGTTTGGTGGATAAAATCACATACATTTATCAGTCAGGACTCAGATGGTTTAAATAATACAAGTCCAACTAGAGCCACAGGAGGGAAGATTTATTGCCTCACGTGATAGAAAAATTCAGCAGTAGACGGCTTCAAGGTAGATTCAGTGGCTCAAATAATGTAACCAAAATTCAGTCTCTCTCTTTCTTATGCCATCTCTCAGCTCTGTTTTCCAATTTGTATTTTGTCTTCAACTCTGCTGGTGAGCAGAGAGAATATATCCTTCCCAATGTAAATCCAATGAAGTCCTATATTTTCCTCAACTGGACTGTCTTAGGCCATATGCCCATCCCTGGATGAGTTATGACCAGGATGATGAGGTATGCTTATTAACAAGGCGACCTGGGTCATATCCCCTCTGTTAGAGCCTGAAACATTGCTGGAGGTGAAAATGACAAAACTGAAGCTGTCCTACTTCAGGCACGTCATGAGAAGGCGGGTGTTTTGGAAAAGACAATAGTGCTGGGGGAAAGGAAGGCAGCAGGAAAAGAGTAAGACCAAACATGAGATGGATTGACTTCATAAAAGAAGCTATAGGCACAACTCTGCAGGAATTGAGTAGGGCTGCTTGGGACAGGTCATGGTGGACATCACTCATTCATTGGGTTGTCAAAAGTCAGATCTGACTCAATAGCCTGTAACACAAAGAGCTAAGATTGGAAATGACTGAGAGTGAGATGGGGGGGTGACCAAAGGAAAATTGGGATGTTTTTACCAGGACAGGGAATGGATGCTGGGCAAAGATTAATAGAAAATATTCATTATACTAATCAAAGGTATGATCATGAAAAATCATGACCACGTATATGAAACGGTGGAGCCCAGGTTTGTGAAGGCTGTCAGTGGAAGATACTTTCTAAGTTCTCTCCCCCTTGCTTGCTCAGCTTCAGTTGCGCTGGCCCCCTTCCTTCATCACCAAGCATGTTTTCACCTTCAGCATTTCTACTTACTCTCCCCTCTGCATATAGAATCTTCTTTTGTAGTCTCTGCATAAAAGATCTCTTGCTTTATGGCTCAGCTATGACTTCATCGAAGAGTTCCTTCTTAACCACCTTATAAAAATAGCATGTTCCCACTCTCCATGTGTATACCAGGAACTGGACAAGTGTGGCCTGAGGTTTTGCCCATCACATAGCCATGCTCATTTGCATTGTCTGTGGTTGCTTTCACATGACAACAGCACAGGTGAGTAGTTGAAACCAATCACATAGCCCACAAATCCTAAAATATTTATTATTTGGCACTTTACAGAAAAAAGTTAGTCGATTTGTGGTCTGTAACTTTATTTTCCTTTATTCCTCTTCAGAGCAGTTATCACAACATGACATAGTACATGGACACATGTGTTTATTTGCATCCTCTCCTCATTAGAATGGAAGCTTCATGACAACAGGAATTTATATTTTTCAGAGTTTAGACTAGAGCCTGGGTGCATAGTAAGTGCTCAGTAACATTTGTTGCATGAGAGGATTGAAAGATTTTTGACATTGTAATGTTTTCGAAACAATCTGATGGTAGAGAGAAAAGGAGGGAGAAGCTACACCTAACTTGAGAGAACACGATAATACTTATGTTGAGGGATCATCGGGACTTACTCTAGGATAGAAATAGGAGAGAAAAAATGGGAAAGATCATCTTGAAGGAGAACCAGTGGAAACCTGGTAACTCACTAGATGTGGAGGGTCAAGAGAGGGGAATTGGGATGATGCGTGTGCCTTGTCAGTCAGACAGTTATGATGCCATGAACAGAAATTTCTAGGAGCAACAGTAGATTTGGGATTGGAGGTAAATAGTTCATCTTAGATGCCCTGGGTCTTACTGCCTGAGGACCTCTCTAAGGGAGAGACCAAGTGTCCAGCAACAATGCCAGCACAAAAGCCTGTAAGAGATGCCTGGTTGAGCGAACAGGTCAGAGAGTCATCCACACAGATCCAGTAGATGGACCCCTGAGAGGAGATGGCCTGGAGAGCATCCTGCAGCAAGAACTTAGAGAAGCTCAGCCAATGAAGTGTTACCATGGAGACTCCTCCCCAGCCCACTTCTTTCTCAGAAGGAAGCTCCAGGGTGATTTTACAGAGGCCACGACTGCCTCCCAGATCCTCAGAAGTGGGGGGGTGGGGCCTATCTCGTGTTCTTTGCTTTTCCTAATCCACTCTGCCTTTCACCAAGAGAAAGAGCTCCGAGGCTCTAGAGTGGGACAGATCTGGTTCTGCCATCCTACCAGCCACGTGATGGTGGCTACGTTCCTCACATCACTTAGGTAATAGCTATAGGTTCTAAGTAAACAACCTCTCCCCCTTTCCTTTTTCTTTGCCTTCACCTTATTCTCTCCTTTCTGAAGTGTGTCATCAATGAGTGGAAGGAAGCACAAGAGAGGCTGAAGGATGATAGTAAAAAGTGGAACACGGTTCCTCTTAGGTAGTGGCAAAACCTGAATAATTAGACATTGATCCTTGGGAGCTGAGAGCCTGCCAATCTAATAGGAGCATTTGGGTAACAAACCAGGGAAGCCTGAACCTCGCCAGGACCTCCTCCCGCGCTCTGTTAGCTCTCCGTGATCGTTAGCAGAGGAAATCTGCCGGGGATTCAACTATTTAATAAGATCTGCTGGCCGCAGAGTTCTTCTCTGGCACCTCATTCCAAAGTTGGTTTATTATTTACAGGAATAATGCATTAGATCATAAAGATACACTTCCCATAAATAATGTGGCGAGAAAGCCAAATATAAAAGAGTCTCAGATTAACAACCCCAACCTTAATAAACCAGAGAGGCGTGATGAGGAAAAGCACAATTCTGCAACAGAGAAATAATAATGGGGTTTTATCTGAAATGCTTCTGGGAGTACAACTCCCATAATTCTCCAAGAATTAAAAAGAGCCAGTCCCAAAGCCTCGGTGCTTCCACCCCTGAGTTTCATGCATTCATCATCCACCCGTGTGCCCGAAGCTGCCAGGGTTCAGCTTTCGCCCTCAGGCTTCCGGGTTCATTCCTGGCGCAGGAGGAGAAGGCATCTGCTGGGCCCCGCACACTTTTCCCGTTGGCAAGAGGCAGATGTGATTTAAGATCAGCATGATGGATTCATCATCCTGGGTAAACATCCCCAGCTGTCCCTGCAGCCTTACCTTAGCAGACCTCTCAGCTGCCCCGCCATTGCCTCCCTCCTCACAAGCGGGGCTGAGGAGAGGAAAAGTCAGTTGGGGACATTCTTGTCAGCTTTCGAGACTGATTAAGGAGTTGATGAGGCTCAGGGTTTGGCTGCTTTGAAGAAAACCAATTCCAGCGCTCACCGAGGAAGGGCTACGTTTCTGTTCTTTTTGTTTGTTTGTGGAACCGACAGGACTTTAATTTCTCTATCAAGCTCTTCTAATGTGCGTTCAGGCATCTGTTGGCTTGTTGTTATCATCAAAGTTTCCTTCTTGCCAGTTACTACCAAGAACAGAGTATTTTCAAACATGGAGACAAACGTCTGCCAGGCCATCTTCGACGTTCAGTGGCTTTTCACGTGGTCTAGGTATTATTTCCTCTCTCATTAATTATAGTCACTGTTGCAAAATATTCTCAGGTAACTAAATGGTCACCTGAATTGAACTTTTTTTCTTCCTTCCTGGCAGAGGCCAAGGGGAATGTTGGTGACACTAGGAATTTCATGAGATGACAACATGAATAAGAAACTCTCAGTGTGCCGACTAGGGAAGGAAATTGATTCTATTCTCCTTTATGGGAGGGACTAGAGTTTAATTCCGCTTATTTGAGTGTTTAGCTCCGTATGCTTTCCCTCACATCCTGCTCTACGCTTTGCCGTGTGCCACCCTTCTCATCTTAGCTCCTTTTGTACCCTGGCTTTTCTAGAAATAGTAGAGAAGGTGCTGAAGGTGCATCCAAGCAGAATAAATAGGGAGAGAGAGAGGAGAGAGAATATCCAGAACCTTCAGGGCACAGGACAGAAGCAAATGCCTAAGTTTCTCTCCCCTGGACGGTCGTGCAGGACGACAGACGGGTTAAATGGGCCTGGCGTTTGGAGACAGACTGCCTGGATTCCCTCCCAGCTTCAGTGGTATAACCTTGGGCAAGTTTCTGAATTGCTGCATATCTGGATGTGAGGGTATACGAGTGCCTGCAAGTCCTTGGCACAGTGCTAAGCACATGATAAGGGGCCAATGTATGGATGTCTATTACCCATTGTCCTTTCCGCAAATTCCTGTCGAGTGCCATCTGTGCAGCTGTCACCAATCGAAGTTCAATTTCCGGGTAGAAGGACACAGCATAAAAGTTTCCTGATCTGAAATAGGTAATAGAGTGTTAAAGAGGTAAAAGGGTGTCAAAGGTAATGGGATATCACGTAGGTAAAAGGGCATCAAGTAGGTAAAGGGTGTCAAAGAGGTAAAAGGGTGTCAAAGGTAATGGGAAATCACGTAGGTAATATGATATCACATAGGTAAAAGGGTGTCAAAACACATGCCCAGTAAAATATTAAAAAGCAGTGAAAATATTTCTTACAAAGGTAAACAAAAAATATCAGCTAGTATTTGATTGTAGTGTGTGCTGAGCAGACTTGGTGAAAAGTGCCGGAGACGGGAACAGGAGCCGAGCCTGCCGAGGGCCCTGGAGAAGCTTCCCGGGGCAGAGGCTGACTCAGCAGGTGGAGGGATGTGAGCAGCAGCCTCCCAGGCAGCAGGACCAGCAGGACCAGGGGCCAGGTCCTGCGTGACAGAGGAAGTGGGATGAGCCGCCATGGTTTTTCCAACAAATAAGCATATTTGGATTGGTCTTTTGGGAAGAGATGGTCATTATCAGCATAGAATAAGCAGGAATTGCTTACTTCCCCAAAAGCCTAAGTTAAGGAGCCCGCTCTGGGTTCTGCTAGAATAGAGCCTCCCAGGGACTTCTCCCTGTCCGCAGTGTACTGTGCAGGGTGTGGCTGAAATGTTAACGGGAATAGTTGATATGATCTTGAAGTTCTAGGCCAGAGAAGAATTAAGTAAAGTCGGGCACTTAAAGTTAGTTATGATGCAAGGACTTTCACGGGTCAGGAAAGAAAGGGAGTGAGTGACGGAAACAGGAAGGCTCTTGGCATTAGGTAAGCCATGGTGTAGGCAGTTCTCACTTTTAAAAACAAATCAATACATGCAATAAATATTAACTGAGTGCTTACTCTGGCCAACTGCTGTGATGACCAAACGGACACGGGGCCCCTGTCTTTCTGGAACCCACAGCCAAGCAAGAAAGACAGCTGTGTTACACATTTACATGAGAAAAATGTGTCTTATCATGAAGGAAGTACAAGATGTCATGAAAATATACAATTAGGAGATTTGAATCTAATTTGGAAGTAAGGAAAGTCTTCCCCAAGGAAATGATGATCAGGTTGAGACTGGAAGGATGAATAGGAGTCAGTGAGGAAGAGGGCGTTGGAGGAGCTGAGGTTGGGGCATGTGTACGACATGCTGGGGAGCATGATCTTCTGGGAAAAGGCAGTTGGACATGGAGGTCAGGGAGCTGAGCACCCAGGCATGAGGAGAGGCAGGCCATAATTGTAATGGGTAATGTTTCTTAAACACTTACTCTATGCTGACACTGTTCAGATCTCTTTACATGTGTTAATTCAATTCTCACAGCAGCCCTCTGAGACAGGTTTTATTATTATGCTCCTTTTACATTTGAGCAAACTGACAAGTAGAGAGCTAAGTTGCCCAAGGTTATGGAGCAAGTTAAATGGCAGAAAGGAGATACCCAGATAATCAGGCTCTATAGCTTGTATTTTGTTGGTTTTTATAACCCCTTTGTTGAGATATAATTCATATATCAAATGATTTACCCATTTAAAGTTTGAAATTCAGTATTTTAGTATAAAGAACCTATGCTTTTATTACATACACATAGCTACAAATATACATGCACACATAGCTACAAATGTACATATACATTCCTATATTATGTTTCAGATGGGTAAGTATGTTAGATGTATTTATTCTCTATGTCATATAAATATATAGATTTTATGTATATACATATACATGGATCATTATAGAGATGTGTGTAGATGAATCTATAATTATAAAAGCATAGTATGCTAATTAGACCGGACGTCCTTCCGGACGAAGCCGGGGCTGCAGCTGTGGGATTGAGGAAGCTGTGAGGGAGGGATCCAGGCAGCCGCCACAGCTGCGAAAGCCTACTCTTGCACGAATTTCGTGCATCAGGCCTCTAGTCTATTATAAAATCATATTGTAGTGGGCACCTTATACCATATTAAGGTATTTAATAGTTAGGCTTCAAACTAGGGAGCTACAGGATCTGATTTGTGAGGAATATCGGCCAGGGAGTGGGTGGGACAAATCCACTGATCATGGGCCCAAATGCGCCCATGATGTCTATGCCGGGTGGTTCCCTTTAAAAAGACATTCCAAAAGGAAAGTTAGGCAGCCCACTCTACCAGACTTGCAGGCTCGCAGAAGTCTCACATAGGTCTTTGTTACTGTCAGCCCAGAGGAAACAGGCTGAGCCTGGGAGGAAGGGCAGGATTATCCAGGTTGGCCAATGAGTTCTGCAGACAGGGCACTGTTCTCCCCACTCTCTGGACCTGAGCAGGGGTCAAGCACATTTAACACACTTGTATCAGAGGCTTGGGAAAGAGATTGCACTTAAACAAACAAAGGAGAGAGCTGATATGAAATCAATAGCAGTGCCGATGAGCTGTGGGGGAAGGTAATGTGCTTTTCTTCTTTGGCTGTTAGATGCCTCTCAGCTGCCAAGGAAAATGACTTTCCCTCTCGACTTCCTGTCTGTCGGCTGATGGGTTATTGGGAAGTACTGAGGCTCCGTGCTCAGCTGCATGTTTAATGAGGGCATCCTTGCACCAGAGCCTCAGCCAGTTCCTCCGGCCTAATTCTCCCTCCCACCCAGGACCCTGAAAATATGCCTCTCCTTGGCAAATTCTAGTCAAAGATTTTTGGTAGAGCAAGAAGCACCAGGGCCTCAGATCTATAAGGCGTGGTCTCTGCCAGTTTTTGAGAATTTAAGCTGGAGCATAAGATGTGAGAAATGTACCAGAGAAACTCGTGTGCAAGGCTGAGCACCCTAAAAGAGGCCCAGAGCTTTGGGACCATGGAATTGAAGTTGAGGCCTTCACTGAGAAGTGGAGATGTGTTAGCCCTTGAAGGATTTCACTGTGTGAGCATAGGGGAGGCTGTTCCCTTTGGGGGGTAGGTAACATCAAAAACCACTGTTGTGGTATCATATGGTAACTGAGCTTCCATTTAAAACCTCAGTCCTGTCTCCTGAACAAGTGAGAGGTAAAAAAGGAATCATGGCATCGGAGTTGAATTGACTTTTAAAAAATGATGGCTTTCCTCTTTCTCTCCCCATCTTCTGCCTGCCCTCCTTCCCTTCTTTTCTTCCATGGTCCTAATACTGAACAATTATAAAGTGTGAGAAGCCAGTTTGGGGAATGTCTGTGCCACCACAGAGCACAGGTGGGCTAACACAGGAGCTAATGAAATTTGAGAAAACTGGATTATAATCACTCTCTGAGCAGTAGCATTTAGTTAGACCGGAATACTTGCATATTTTGTTGCTGTCATCCTATTTGATCCCCAGAACCATCCTTAAAAGTTCTCAGGATATGAAAAAAAGGACACCTCCAACCTCCGTCAGTCACCCCACACCTCTCACTAACAGTGGATAGGCCCCTGATGTGAGTGTGGTCCTCCCCCAAGCACCACTGGGAAGGAGGCAGAAAGCCCTAAGAGATGCACTGTGATCTGAACACACCTGCCTGATGTTTATGCTAGGCGGTCATTCTGAAGGAGCGCTTCTCCTTTTTCCTGCCATGGACCCCTTTATCAGGCTGAGGAAGACGGTGGACCCCTTCTCAGAATTGTATTTTAACCTGTTATACTAATGCACAAGGTTACCAAAGATAACAAATGACATAGATTTATCAACATATAAAAAACAAATTTGTGATATTATGTGTCTCTCTTTGTTATAAACATCTAAAAATATCTGGTTGTAGTTGAGTGTGAATGATATTTTGAGATGTACACAACAGCTCAACTCTGATATGAGACCATCTATGATTGCCATTGGTGACCAAGCCCCAGAGTGATAATTTCTACAGGTCATGTTCTGCATTCTAATCAAAGGATGTGCTAGATTTTAGTTCAAGTTGAATGAAAACACCTATCAGAAAGCATATATGCACCCCTATGTTCATAGCAGCACAATTTACAATAGCTAAGATTTGGAAAGAGCCTAAGAGCCCATCAGCAGATGAATGGATTAGAAAACTACACAATGGAATACTACACTGCTATAAAAAAGAAGGAGCTCTTACCATTTGCAACAGCATGGATGGACCTGGAGGGCATTTTGCTAAGTGAAATAAGCCAGTCAAAGAAAGATAAATACCACATGATCTCACTCATTTGTGGAATATGGTGAACAACATAAACGGATGAACAAAAATAGAACCAGAGACATAGAAGCATCGAACAGACTGTCCAACCTATGAGGGAAGGCAGGGGATGAGGGGGTAAGAGATCAACCAAAGGACTTGTATGCATTCATATAAGCATTACCAATGGACACAGTCACTAGGGGGATGAGGGCATGTGCTGGGGGGTGGGAGTGGCCGGGGAGAGGTCAATGAAGGAAAAAAAAATAATATTGTAATAGCTATGTATAAGCTGGGGAGTGAGGGGGGTACTTGAAATATTAGGGGGGGCACTTTGTAAAATATATGATTGTCTAACCACTATGTTGTGCACCTGAAACTAATACAGAATAATATTGAATATGAACTATAATTGAAAAAAGATGGAAAATTATATGTTTTTTATCATAATAAAAATAAAATTAAAAAACTCAAAAGAAAGACAATAGTGATCTGCCTCTTCAGAGTTCACAGGCCCACTGAATCTATGCATGAATCCCTGATGTCTGATGTCCCCAGGTGAGGTCCCCTGTCCTAATATAAGTCCTTAGCACTTATTATGTGCAGTCTCTATAGTAACCTGAAGATTCAGGTAGAGCATAACACAAATGGAAAATGATTCCAAACCTTGAAGTATGTCCATATCATTCAACCCATGTGCAGCTTACCACAATGCCTGAGATATACTGAATTCTCGATAAATTAACTATTTTCATTTGAAAAATTAATTACCTCTCAGAACCTGTTTTATCATCTGCAACCGGAGATATGAATAGTGTCTAACTTGTGTGTCATTACAATGATTGAGTAACATAATGCAGGAACGTGCCGGGATTAAGGTTACATGTTTAATATCATGGTCCAGATGAAAGGGCATCTTGTTTCATGTGGAGCTCTGTCCTCAAATTCCAAGGGTGGGGTGAGTCCCAAAGTAGTGGCAGATGCAAGGGACTCAAGATAGGAGTTCTACAGGAGACAGCTAATTGGAATGGGGTAGAGGTTTGAATCTCTGTTTCTCATTTAAAGCAGCTTGATAGCCTATTTTTGTCTGGGATGGAAAGAACATAGCATCTTGAGCAAGACATTCCTAATGGGAAGTTCCCTTCCTTGATATAGCAAAAATTCTGCCTATCATATAGGATGGATGCCCATTCCCTTATGTAATCCTGAAGTTGAAATAGACCTTAAAAGGCATTTACCACATTACTGACAGTTGTTAAACACTAATATGTCTTTAGCACTGTTTTGTACCCTTCACATCTATGTCATTGTTTGTTTTTGATGTTTGCCCCACACCTTTTTTTTCTTTGGGAAACTGTATTGTTTCCTCAATTACAAAAACCTGCTTTTTGGGGGCAAAGAATGGGTCGCATCTGCCATCCCAGGCATTACAAGTGGCTAATGCTAAGATGTGTGTTAGCTGTTGGACGCACCTCTTGTAGGCTGCTGCAGTAACACAGGAGTGATCTCATAGTTGGATCTATTTCTTTAACGTTCTGAGTTGTGCCAAAAGCAGTGGCATTTCCTTTACCTCCTTTAAGGCTGATTTGGCCCAATCCCGAAATGATTTCTCAAGTTATGATCAATTGCCTAGTGAGAGCATGATTTCTATGGGGTCTCAGAAAGTCCTTTGCTGTAATGGATTAATGTCAGCTTCATCAATTTAGTGCGTCTTCTCCTTGAGCTGTTTCTATTTGTCATGAAAATCTGGAAGGAATTTTTGCATTTTTGTAATAAGACTCAGAAAAGAAAAGAAAACGAAATTGGGTTTATTGATGTGTTAGTGTCCAGGGCCCCTAAAATTGAACCTTGGAGTAGGACTTTTCGGGAGCCATGAAGGCAGAGAGAGTTTAGCAGATCTGGAGTGATGTCTTGCCTTTAATCTAAAATTAATCACATTTAATTCACTAATCTGTCTTTAAGGGGGCCTGCTTATAAAAGGGGCAGTTTTCAAAGATTAAAAGGGAGTCTTTATTTTATACAGGGGGATTTCCTGAGTGGCACCACTTAGAACTAGCATTTTGTTGTGTTTGCAGGTTTAAAAGTTCATTCCCCTCTAATTTGGTCTTCATGGCAAACCTGAGCCACATATTGAGCAGTGGATTGTGCCCATTTTATAGACATAGAAACTAAGCCCAGAACAGTTAAAAGGTTTAGAATTATAGTAAGTTTGGTGGGAAATCCAAGATGAGAGCCCCAATGTGAACATATTTACAATATTAACATATTCCCCAACATATAATAGAAGAAGTAAACAGTGAGTTAAAAGAAAGTCCAGATCCTAGTGTGCACAGTGCTATAAAATTAAAGCTGTGTCATGTCTTGGTAAAGTGTAGAACTAAAATGTACAATTTGTATACGCAGAAAAGGTGACAAAAATCAAAAGTCAGTTATCAAAATGCAGGGTATGGAAAGACTTTGGAAGTTTAAGATGTAAAGGGTATCAGTTGGAAATGTCTTTAGCCGCCTTCAGGAACCCATCAGTAACTCCTCATTTAGAATATTTCTTAATGTGTAGGAGTTCCAATATTTATCTTCCATTATTGACTAGAATGTGGACTAGGGTTCATTTTAAATATAAGAGATAGTTAAGAAATAATTAGGATCAGGCATCCTTGAGAGCTTAAAGCTGATTCATATTTGAGCAGAAAGCATCACTGTAACAGCTTTTGTCTTTTCCTTTTACCATTCTCATCATCAAACCACAGCAGGGAGATAACTAGAATATTTGAGAGTGGTTTACTCAATGAGGAAGCTGCATCCAGGCTCCACTTTGATTGGATGGGGAGAGAGAAGTTCTTGTGAATGAACCACAGGATCGGTTTTAGCAAGGGTCACCGACTTTCTAAACCTCAGTCAGAATTCTGTATCAAATCCTGGTCTCCCCACTTACTTGAAATGGGGTTATAGGCAAGTCAGTAACCGGAGTCTTTTATACACAATGAAGGGGAGAGGGAATGGGGGTGTTAGTCCTACTTTCCTCAACAGTCACTGTGGGGATTAAGTGAGACAACCCATGTACAGCTTACCACCATGCCTGAGATATACTGAATTCTCGATAAATTAACTATTTTCATTTGAAAAATTAATTACTTCTCAGAACCTGTTTTATCATCTGCAACCGGAGATATGAATAGTGTCTAACTTGTGCGTCATTACAATGATTGAGTAACATAATACAGGAACGTGTCGGGATTAAGGTTACAGCCGATCATTGTTCTTGTTAGAATCTTGAACATTTCCCATAAGCCAACAGTTGATGGAATTTTTATTTAAAATAGTTATGCAAAATAATATTTTAAAAAGAGCAATTCTAAATGCCCATACAGGCAAACCATCACCTTTCATTTTTTAAATTGCAAGGGATGACAAAGTAGAGCAGCTTCAAGAATGCAAAGCTGTAATAACCAAGGCCATGGCTTTTTTTCTGATAAAGGGCCAGATAGTGTTTTAGGTTTGTGGACCACAGGATCTCTGCCACAACTGTCAACTCGGACATTGTAGTGGTAAAGCAACCACAGACAGTATGTAATCAAATTGTCTGGCTGTGTTCTAATAAAACTTTATTTACAGAGTTTTATTTACAGGTGGTGGTAGGATAGATTTGGCCTGTGGTTCTGTTACTTTTTCATCATTCAGTCTGTGAAATCTGGTACCACATACAAATTCTAAAGACTGAAAATCTCTCCTAGGCTGTGAGAAGTGTTGGAAGCATGGGCCTGTTCCACACTGAATCCTCAGCATCTTCTGTAGTGCCCAACAAACAAAACATGATGGATGGGTGGGAAATGCATGGACCAAAAGAGGAACAGAAAGACTGACAGTGAATTATGTCTGTTTCTAGACAAAACTGTCGCCATCCTAGTTAACATTTATTGCACTCCTACTGTGTGCCAGGCACTGTTCTGAATGCTTTACCTGTGTTCTCTCATTGAAATTTTACAACAATTTGAGGCAGATATTATCATAGCCCAGCAGCTATAATAATAAGGAATAGTCCTGAACTTATTAGATGCTCAACTTTAAATGAGTCACTTATGCTCATCTCCCCTGGACCCTTCATATAGGTATTTATGAGAATTGAAAAGTAGGTATGAAAACCCCCATAAACTGGAAAGTGATATTCAAAGATTGTCATTGTTGTTTTAACCCAGCGCTGGTGTGTATGAGCAGGCTGAGATGATCCAGGAGAGGAAGGCTAGACAGCAGTTGTATATCCGCCCAGATGACTATGGACAAAGTAGAAAATATTAGGACAAATTGTGAGGTCTGTTGATATTATACTATTGTTCACAATTATATATCTGGTACCTAGGACATTGCCTAACCCACAGCACGTACTAAAGAAATATTGACAGAAGGGAGAAATAAAGCTATAAACAAACTAACAAACAGAGGAAAATATAAATGAAAAATCCAACTGCCCCAGCCCAGGAAAGGCAATGTGTCCATAAGATATTCTGAGCATTAACATAATAGGTCCTCCCGGAGACTGGGATATAGATCAGATTTTAAGTAATGGGAAATGCCTGATCTACTTACTACTGCCTTCAAAGCTGAAACATTTTCATAATGTATTAGAAAGGCATTTTTCAGGACAACTTGGTAATTCATCTTTATACATCCTTGTAACCTCAGTGTATTCCATTTAAAAAGAGATGCTTAATGCATTTGTATTAAAGCATATGGATTTACAGCCTGGGATAAAATATATTCATAGATAGTATACCTTAAATCCTGTATAAGGAAAGGGAAGAATCAACTGGTATCAAATTAGTATTGATTAACTGTCACTTGGATTGACAAAGCAGAACACGATACACTTAGCAAATACCCAAATCAAGCTATAAAGCTTGACAGATTTGGGTTTTGACACTTGCCCTTTTTGTTTTTTTCTTTAAGAGATAATCAGTTCAATATCTAAGAGCATACTCTTTGGCACTGAATAACGCAGATAGACACCACTTTTTTCTTACTGTGTGACATTGGCACTGGGTATAGAAAAAAAGCTATACAAAGCTTACAGAATGTGCTTGGCAGAGAGAGAGAGAGAGAGAGAGAGAGAGAGAGAGAGAGAGAGAGAGATGCTAAATGCCCTCAAAAGTGTCTTATAGATATGCAGACCCGAAGGATGCCTTCTGAGCATGCTCCCTTTCACAGCTATCGTCTGGTAATGAAAATTGACTGGCTGCTATTGCCCTGTGGAGTCCCCTTTTGTGTAGAGCAAGTGTTTTAAGTGGAGTTGCATAGGAATAATGATCTCTCTCAAAAGACAGACTTGTTTGCGGGCTCCAGAGAGCAGTTCTCCTTGCTTCAGTGATATGGGGTGTGAGGGACAAGCAGTCATGACCTAGTTTCCTCCACCCACAAGGGGGAAAAAAATGCATTATTCGGAGTGCTTCCAATTGTAAGTGACAGCAAAATTAATCGGGCTTAAAGGGAAAACATTTTTTAAAGAAGAATTATGAGAACTTGCTCACTAATTTAATTGAAAATTCCAGATATGGCAACTCTCTTGCTTTCCACATCTCTGCCCCTGCACGGGTTTCCTTCTCATAGATCCTTAGTGGACGTTATCTCAAGGGAGAGAGATAGGAACACCCTTGTCCGGACAGCCATTGCAATCCTTGAAAAGAACTGATTGGCTTAGGTTGCATCCTCTTGGAGCAAACGCTGTTTCTGGAGAGTTGGATATTCTGATTGGCCAGCCCGAGTCACATTCCCTGCTGTATGTTTGTGGGATGTGCGGTATGGACATGTGCTTATCTACATTCAGTCCAGTTTATGAGATCCGCAGAGGGAAGCTCCAAGGATGCAGGGGTTCCCTCTGCTGCTCGGGGGCCTCGTGACCTCTATTTTCTCATTGAGATGCTACTTCAGCATGGCTGCCAGCTCCAAGTTTATGTTTGAAGGTTAAAAATGTGAGCTGGGGAACTAGTTTGTCTGGGTTCTTATCCCAGCCCTATTACTAACTTGCACTGTAACAGTAATTATTACTTATTCTGCCTAAGCCTCATATTTCTCAACTCATTGGGTTTTCTTGAAGATGAAGGGACTATACCTGTAAAAGCACTTAGCATGATTCCCAGTACATGTTAGTTGTTATTGTCTAGGACTCATCACTCGTTGACACTGCCCTCTGTATTGCTGAGTTTCAGTTCTCAAGTTAGAACCTTACTGATCAGCTGTGGACAGGTAGCAATTCAAACAGAATGCACTTGGCCTTCAGCACAGAAGCAGCTGTGAGTAGAATATGCAGAGACAAATGGTAGGGGAGGAGGTTAGAGAGCAACTAAAGGACTTGTGTGCATGCATATTAGCATAACCAATGGACACAGATACTGGGGCAGTGGGGGCTTGCCCAGAGTGGGAATGGCTGGGTGGGGGCGTCAATTGGGGAAACAGGAGACATGTAAAACTTTAGACAATAAAAAATCTATAATAATAAAATTGTAATATGCTAATTAGACCAGACAGCCAAATGACCTTCCAGACATCATTCCGGACATCCTTCCAGATGAAGCTGCCATGGCGGGGGCCAAGGCAGAGGCGGTTCGGGGCAATCAGGCAGGCAGGTGAGCAGTTAGAGGCAATCAGGCAGGCAAGCAGAGAGGTTAGGGGCGATCAGGCAGGCGGGCAAGCAGTTAGGGGCGATCAGGCAGGCAGGCGAGTGGTTGCAGTTAGGGGCGATCAGGCAGGCAGGCGAGTGGTTGGGGCAATGAGGCAGGCATGCAGAGTGGTTAGGGGTGATCAGTCAGGCAGGCAGGTGAGAAGTTAAGAGCCAGCGGTCCCAGTTTCGAGAGGGACAT
Organism: Myotis lucifugus; assembly: GCF_000147115.1. Taxonomy (NCBI): domain Eukaryota; kingdom Metazoa; phylum Chordata; class Mammalia; order Chiroptera; family Vespertilionidae; genus Myotis; species Myotis lucifugus. Next base: position 2,817,035 of record NW_005871104.1, on the reverse strand, counting down.
ATCCCAAGGGGTCCCAGATTGCAAGAGGGTGCAGGCCAGGCTGAGGGACCCCCTCCCTCACCCCCGTGCATGAATTTCGTGCACTGGGCCTCTAGTAAATAAATAAAAAGGGAACAAAAACAAAGAATGTGCACAACCAGCCATTTGGACTGTAGGTGGTCTTTTCATGGGGGAGGAGATATTTTGAGTGTGACTCATAATTCTCAAACTCACAATGGAGGAAACCCACATTCAAGCAGGGAGTTTAGAACAGGGGCTCTGCAGCTACATTTGCCTGGGTTCAGGTCCTGGCCCCGACACTCACTCTCTGTGAAACCTTTCTGTGCTTCAGCTTTGTCATCTACAGATTGAGGGATATTAATATCACATACCCTATAGGAGGTATGGTGAGAATTAAATGAGTTAATCCATGTAACATGCTTAGAAAAATGCCTGGCAAAAGAGTAAGTACTTAATAATCATCAGGTATTAATATGACTTTTATTCCCTAAATGTGACTCGGGCCCTACATGAGTCTAGCAGGAAATTCTGTCTCCATCATTATTGGGTTGCTCAAGAATCAAAGAAGCAACGTGTATGTGGTGTCAAGAAAATACGAGCACACCTGCTAATGCTTGGTCCGTACGGATCACCTCTGATGTCTTCATTTTCCTGGCCTGTTGACCCTCAACATCCATGTTGCAGAGAAGACCTAAGGACATTTGCTGAGGCTGTGGGCCCCTGTGACCAGGGCCCTGCCTTCTCAGGACATGACACAGCTGTGTCCTCGGAGAGTTTGGCGCTTCCCCAGAGATGACTCTGGTCCTCAATGGACCTTAGCTCTCTCAGTTCCTCTAAATCAGGGCCAAAAGCTGCCTCTCTCCTTGGCTTCCTTCCCAGGCCTCTTCTCTTTCCCCTTCCCCGAGGAGAGCCAGCATATTCTCCACTAGGATTAGTTTGGGACAAGGGGCAGGCGTCGCTGTTGATTTAAGGCAGTTCTGCTTTTGATCCACTGAAAACCTTCCATCAGGAATCTCAGATTCATTTTTCTAAGTGAAAGGAACAAAACCTCAAACTCCGTACTGGATGACTCTGTTTATACGGCAGTCTAGAAAAGGTGACTGTGTAGACAGGGCCTGAGATCAGTGGGAGCCAGGAGCAAGGGCTTGGAGGGAGAGACTGACCAAAAAAGGGCAGCACAGTGGAATGTTCAGGGTAATAAAATTGTGCTGTTTGCTTATGGTGGTAGGTAGATACATGGCTCTATGTATTTGTCAAAACTCATAAAATTATATATCACAAAAATATATTTTACTTTATGAAAACAAACATCAAGAATATGCAGAGGGCCTGGCTTCTCCTAGAAATGGAGGGAGTCAAAATTGTGGAGATAACAAATACAAATCAATACTTTAAAAAATTATCAAGCCACAGACAAAGCTAAAGAGGTGGATTAAGCCTTGATCATATCATGTTTAAAAGGTAGGCTTTCTATTGTAGGAAACAGAACTTACCATAGGTTGTAAACCAGACAGGAAACCTGTCCCACGTGAACTCCAGGGCGTTGCATTGACTGCAGTAAATTGGAGAGGTAAGGGGAGAGCTTGCTGGTAGGAGTCTATCCGACCGAGACCACGTAGCTACAGCCTTCATCACTAACTGTCCTGCATGGTGCTGACCAGCTCACACCTCTCCCCTCCAGAAGCTTCTTTTTCATTCTGCAGCTGTTCCTGCTTATGTGAAACTAAATTCAGAACATCTAAGTCTGTGTCTAGCTATTTGTCTAGAAAAGCACGAAAACGCCCAGGACATGGTCCTCAACTTTAAGTCGCTACATTCTGGTGAAGGGAAAACACGCTCAGTGAACCATCTCACACGGTAGAATGAGATGAGTGCTTATCCAGAATATCAGTTGTGTGTTTCGGGAGCAATTAGGGATAACTGAGAAGAGGACCAGGGAAGGCTTCGCTATGCAGGTGGCATTTGAGCTGGGCCTTCAAGGATCTGATGCACTGAAAGGGAAAGACAAGTACTTTCTGCCTGAGAATGTTATGAGTAAAGTCCAGGAAGGGGGGAAAACCCAATGCAGACACTTCAGTATAGCTTAAAGGTACAGTACGAGTGAGTTTCAACTTTTGGCTAGTTGACATGTGGCAAAAAAGTTCTAGGTGATAAGTATGACCCTTTTCAAGGGTCCATTTGCTCCTTTCTCCTTGGTCTTGGGGAGAATGGTAGGACTGAGTAACAACATTCCCCTAAGGTGGCTTAAACAAATAATACATAGGGACTTGCTTTTCTCCCATAAGAAGAAGTCGCCTGGTGGACAGTTGCTGGTGGCTTAGTGCTGTCTGGATCAGCATGTCTGAAATGTTCTTGGCCTTTATCTCATGATCAGAAGAAGGCTCTTACAGCTCCAGATATTATGTTGATATTCAGGTAGGAAGAAAAAAGAAGAGTGGAACCAGCCACACCTGTACCTTTCTATTAGGACGTAAAACCTTGCCAGTACCCCTCCCTAATAGACTTCTACTTAAATCTCATTAGACAACGTTGGGTCATATGATCACCCCTAGCTTCCCGAGAGTCTGGGAAAGTGACTATTTAGTTGGGTACTTTGCTCTCAAGAACAATACTGGTATTTTGTTGGCAGGGGAAAATGGATGTTGATAAGTGATATGCTGGCCATACGAGGGAGAAAGTTAGTGGATGAGGTAAAAATCATATCATATCATTAAAATTACCCTTTCAGTCACCTGCAACGTATGTTCATTTTGAGACTTGCTTTCATAATAAGATTGTATTCTGAAATGAAATCATTTAAGTGTTTTAATGCTTTGGAACATGCAGCACGTTTACTAAGATTTCAACTTGCTGGTTCTCACTGTTCAAGTCATCGTCTGTAAATGAGTTTATAAGTTTCTCCAATTATTTTCTATAGACGGTGCTTCTCTAAGGTCTTCAATTATGTTTCAATTTTCTTCTCCCTAGAAAGTCATCACCCCCCACCTGCAAAGCCACAGGAACAAAGCTTTCTACTTCTTTTTCAATGACCAGGAAACCCTTAAAATCATGCCCACGTTTTCTGCGGTCTCACCCGCATCCATTGACTCTCTGAGTCTTGATTGCTCTCACACTGAGAGAGGCACTTGAGAACTGAGATCTTGACTAAGGAAGCAGTGTATTCAGGACTCCCATCTAACCCTCACTCCCATGCGAAGGCCAGGCAGAACCATGCTCTCCTTAACTCATCCGCACTGTCCATAATCATACAGTACCCGTATTCGTGTCCTCCCTCTCTCTGATTCCGGCCACCTGTCCCACAGAGACCTGGAGGGGAGTATGGGCAGATGACTGCATTCATCTCACTCATAAGACACACAGTGCACTCATCATCTTTGAGAACCAAGGCCTGTCTCTTGTGTGCAGCTCTGCTGTGCATGTCAAGCAGCCTTCTCGGCTTGTTGCTGTTGCTCTGCTGTTCACAGACCATCCTAACTCAGCGCTGCCTTGTTCCATCAATGTTATACGCAGCCAGTGAGTTGAAATGATTTGTTTTACTCTGTGGCTTTATTTACTATCAAAAATAATGTAGTTATAAGAAACTGAAATGAGGTTGCTTGCTGCTTGGTTGATTCCTTTTATTTTTTCCAGTTTGGGCTTAATGATACACCGAGCATGAGTTCTGGTCTGTTGGTTTCTCGAGTAGAGTTTGTTTAATTAAACTACTTGTCTCTTCATGTCTTGCCAGGATATTTTTATACGTGAATCTTAAACTGCTCTGTGGTTTCACATGCTACACAAGTATGTAAAATGCGCACCTTGATGCTAAATTGCTAGGAAACATGTCTTATTTTATTCTTCTCCATTGTTAACATTCAGATTATTGAATGACATCCTTATATTTTTCTGGCCTTATCTTCTATCATTATCAACATCTTCGATTCCATTATAATAAATATTATCTGTCACTTATTGAGCATTTTGATGTACCATGCACACATAGCACTATATATAATATACATTTTCTAATCCTCATTAGAGAGAAGTGTTACTATCCCCATTCCTGGAAAATGAGTCTAGAAGACCCTAAGTATCATATTCCTCTTCACAATTTTCCTATACAACCCTGAACTTATTACACTCTCATTTCAATGTACATGTCTATTAAAATCCCAGCCTAATGAACTCGAATATCCACATTATGCGTGCCTGCATCCAGACAACTGAGCACCTGGGCCTCTGCCCGGCCTGTGCCATAGAGCAGACTGGTACCCCATAGCTTCATCTTTAATATCTAATATTCAATATCCAATACTCAGCTATCTTACTAGATAGCTCTTGTCCAAAAAATGTTGACTCTTGCTGTAACCATTTCTTCACTTCCCACGTACTCCTCTGCTTGTAAAAGTCTGCCTCCAGCTCTTCATAGAATAACTCCTGTGATGTAAGTGATTTCCATGTTGCTAATCCTCACCAATGACATGCTTATTGACTTTAGAGAGAGGGGAAGGGAGAAAGAGATGAGAAACATCAATACACGCCCTGATCAAGGATCAAATCTGCAGACTAGGTACGTGCCCTGACTGGGAATTAAACCCTCAACCTTTTGGTGTACAAGATGACGCTCCAACCAATGGAACCAAATAACCAGGGCTAAGGGCTTATTTTCATTGCATAATAAAAATATTGGATATAACTTGTCCAGAACTGGAGCAGCACATTAACAATGCCATAAAGGGACCAGATTCCTTCTATCTAGCAATGTCAATCAAAAAGTCTGCCAGACTTAAACATGCCTACATGTTTCTACATGATCTTGCCCCTGACTCCCTCACCAGTCTCCTCTTATGCCAGTCTTGCTCTTTCCATTCCAGGTACAATGATCTTACTATCCCTTAAAGGCAGCGTGCTGCCTCTTGTCTCAGGGCTTCCACACATGTCCTCCTTCCTGATGTGTGCTCTCCACCCATCTCCATGTAAACTCTTTGCCTGACTGACACCTCCTTCAGATTGCAACTTCATTCCATTTCCCCAGAGGAGCCTTGCAGATCCTCCCATGCTAGCGCACACCCCCTCCTCCATGCTCCATCAGCTCCCTGCCTAAACCTCAGAGCATTTACAACACTTTCTCAACCTTTTTTCTAGTATGGCTCTTCTAGAGAATTATTTCACATCTTTTTTTATTTAGTCTCCTCCAATGAGATTTTAGTATCATATATACTGTATATCTATTTATGTACTATTTATATATCTGTACTTTATACATTAATAGAGAAAGGTTTCTTTTGCTGGCCCACCAAGAACCAGTTTTATACCTTTACTACATCACCCCATTGAGAATGCATGATTTTAAAAGTTGTTGTTAAAGATCAATTTTAATATGTTCTCTAAATTTATGTAGCTATAATAAAACTCCATAAGGACACAGATCAGCTCTTCACACTGAATATTGCCTTAGCACTGTGCTGGGCACATAGTAGGTAATGATTAAATATTTATAGACAAAGAATGGCTACAATACTTGAGATAGCTATAGAATATATATATATATTCTTTTATACCTACCATGAATAGCAAGCTCACAAATAATATATATATTATATATATACTAGAGGTCCAATGCATGAAATTTCGTGCAAGAGTAGGCTTTCTTTCCCCTGGCTGGCAGCACCGGCTTCCCTCTGGCACCCAGGACCCGGGCTTACCTCTGGACACCGGCAGGCACCCAGGGCCCAGGCTTCCCTCGCAGCCCTGGCTTTGTCCAAAAGGCTGTCCGGAAGGACGTCCAATCTAATTAGCATATTATACTTTTATTATTATAGATTAATTTGTGATCCCATAAAGAGGAAAGTCTAAACCTGCCCTCCCTAAATATTTGTTGAATGAATTTAATTATCTGTACTTTTAGGTTAGGAGAATCTGTCCTAATTCCTAAAAAGAAAATATTTGGTATGTATCCTGGAAACGACTTGTAATGACTACAAACATTTTTGCATTGGTGATTTGTTAAACACCACCAAAAGCCAGGGAGACAGAATGGGATTAAATTACTTGAAGTGACATTTTCCACTCAAAGTTCCTGTCTTGCATCTGTTTATTGCTCAAGTCTGGGAAGGGTTTCAGAGGCTGACAGTGCTTAATCCTGAAATTTGTGGAAACTCTGCAACTTCACTGATTACTCATTTCATTTTAAATCTTTGGCTAAACATAACCCAACTCACTTCCTTAAAAAGAATTTTTTACTGAATATTACTATTAGGAGAAAGTCAAAAGTTTATGTTAGGAACTAAATATAAAACCATTGTTTCTGAGGAATTTCCCATGATCAGTTCTCCCGCAATTCACTCTTTTATACCTACCAATGGATAGCATGCTGTAGAGGAAATTGGCTTTCAGGAAAATGGATCTTAGACATTAAATAATATTTAAATTTCAAAATGTAGCCATGTTCTTTAGCCTGGACTCTCAGAGGCAAAACCAGTATCTTATGTATTTTAGAAAGATTTTTAAACAATGGGCGATATATGAACATGTGTTTAGCTAACACTTTGGAGTAACCAGAAAATTATCTTATACAGAAAACAATGTGAATTATTCAAGGAATTATTACCTATTCATAGTTTTTAAATATTGCTTGTATATACTATAGGAGGCTTAATTTAAATTTTATTTGTCATGTTGCCAGCACCCTCACAAGAAAATTATAGTTGGATTCATAACAGCTTCTTTTATTAAGTAAAGACAATTTCAATTGCAACTAAAATACCAAACATCCAAATAAGCAGGATTTTATTGGGGAAGTATAAGGTTGCCATGGGCACAGCTGGCTTTGAGCATTAATCATTTGGCTTTGACATCAATTTCAGCTCTTCCCATGGGCCCTGTGGTCATCCTTTAGTCTCCCTCTTATCCAGCATGTCATTAGATCCCTCTTAAATATGTTCTAAATCACCCACTCTTCTCCATTCTCATTGCCGGTTCTCTAGTTCAGCCCACCACCGTCTCTCTCCCTGACTCATCTTATTTATCCTCTCTCTCCTCTGTTACCTTTTCCATGACACAGAGTCTCAGCTCATGCTGCTGTAACAGAATGCCATACATTCTGGTAGTTTAAACATCAGAAATATATTTCTCACATTCTGAAAACTGGAGGCAGGGTGCCAGCGTGGTTGGGTTCTGTTAAAGAGTAGAGTTTCAACGTATGAATTTTAGGGGAACACACACATGCAGACCATAACATACAACATTGGTGATTTCTGAAAAACGCCAATTTGCTAAAGTCAAATTCCTGCTTAAAGCCTTTGCTGTGGCATACAAGACTCTGCATTACTTGGGCCAACTTACCTCTCTGGGTTCACCCATGCTGCTCACCTTTGCTAAGCATAGTCTGGCCACACTGATCTTTATTAACTTCAACTTCCCAACCCTGTCACCTTTGAACTGTTTTCTACTGCTACTTCCCACTCTTATCTAGTTGGTTCCTAATGACTTAACAAATATCAGCAAAACTTCACTTTTCAGGGAAATTTACCTGCCAGACCAGGCTATGACCCCAAATTGTGTTTTCTTTTTTAATTGATTTTTTGGTGGGGAAAGAGAGAGGAACATCAATCAGCTGCCTCCTGCAAGCCCTCAACCAGGGGTCAAGCCTCCAACCCAGGCATGTGCCCTGACTGGGAATCAAACCAACAACCCTGCGGTACACTGGACGCCACCCAACCACCTGAGCCACACTGGCTAGGGCAATGACCCCAAGTTTTATACTTTCAAAGACATCTTTGATTTTCCTTTCAAGTTTTAATCGCCATTTGTTACTAATGTATATTTTTATTTATGAGATTACTAGAGGTCTAGTGCACGAAATTCGTGCACTGGGGTGGGGGTCCCTCAGCCTGGCCTGTGCCCTCTTGCAGTACCAGAGCCCTCGGGGGATTTCCCACTGCCAGCTTAGGCCCGCTCCCCATGGAGGCAGGAGAGGCTCCCAGCACTGACCACCAGGGGGCAGCTCCTACGTTGAGCATCTGCCCTCTGGTGGTCAGTGTATGTCATGGCGACTGGTTGTTCTGCCATTTGGTTGATTTGCATATTAGCCTTTTATTATATAGGATTACTCATTATTTAAATTTGTTGTACACTGCCAGAGTACACTACACTGTACTAGATTATGAGCTCCGTATCTCTATGGCTCACCTCTAGAGCCCCCTGCTGGATTAATATTTCTTAAATAAATTGAATGTTGGGTATATCAATCCACCATGCCCTTCTCCTGGTCCTTTGGGTTCATCCAACCATATAATGTGGAGCATTGTAAAAGAGCAGGTCTGGAGGCCTTATAGTTTCTAATCCCCATCCCCACTTTGTATAATAAGTGGAGAAATAAGACTAGAAGGCAAATTGAGAAAAGTCACATAATGAGCTTATACAAAATCAGCACTAAAAATCAGGTTTTTGGTTTCTCAGTTCTCTGATATTTCAGAAAATCAAATCTTTCCCTTTTCCATTTTCTTATCTCCAATTTTTAGATTGATGTCTTTTCTCTGCTTATAATTTAATATTGGTAGAGAAATGTATTCTTATCTTATCAAGTAAAATATGGTTGTTATTAAGGGTTGTCATTCAGGTTATATCTACCCAAGCAACATGAATTAGATAACTTAATACACCTTGACTTCAAACATTGGTCATCAGATATTTTAACTCTGCATTTTAAACCTGTTGAGCATTTTGGTCCCACCATTTACACCCAAAAATGATTTTTAGTCTGCATTAGTTAATACAGAAGCATTAATCATAATTATGCCAATATTAATGAATGTTCCTCAAGAAAGAATTTACCAGAGCAAACTCCATTAAGCTAGTTTAATTCCTTAATCAATTTTCTAAACAGTACACTTGAAACCATTTCTGAACTTTTTAGAAGTTTTCCTTAAAGTTATTGTGTGTAAAATAATTTCTTCTGCATGTATAACAAAGGTTTGATCCATCATAAACTTTTCTATTTCCAAGTTTACTGATAATTTCAATCATTGAAATTTTTTTCTGTTGTGTCCAATTTCTGTCAAATCCAATTTTCCTGTACCAAATTATGCAGGTATAAATGTTTTCTTTCAGTATTTAGTTCATAGCTATTTAGTGTTAAGCACTTTAGTGTTTACTATTTTTTATAAAATTGAATTTCTCCAAGTCATTTTTTTGAGTTTTAAAGAGTTATTATCAAGTTTTGTTGTTGTCCTTATAGTTAGTTTCATCTATAATAGATTTTGCTCTCTACCATTTCATCTCTTCTAAGGTTTATTTTCTGGTGATTATTTCTATCAGTTAAATGCAGTTCGAAGTGGACAAAAATCTGTTTTCTTTTACTTTTTTCTTCCGTAAGCACTGGGAACATCTTTAGTGATTTCCTTTGATATTCCAGGATTGCTCTGTTTTCCTGGTAGGGAATGGAAATGGCTAAAGACAATCATGTTCTGATTAGATTGTGACTTTATGACATTTTAGATTGGGAGAGAAAACAATTTAGCTCTAACACTTCTCATCCCAACCTTCATTTTATAGGAAACAGGAACATCAAGGGCCAGAGAGTTTATTTGACTTGCCCAGCATCACAGAGAGAACTGGATGTTAGTCTCCTGACATCCCAGGACACTTAGAGGGGAAAGCATGACCAAATTGAGCTTCGCACCGAGTACACTTTCCAGAGAGGAGAAGCTGGCTCTTTTGTTACTATGACAATGAAGTGCATTTGAGATTTTTTGAAGAGTTTGCCCCTACCTGTGCTACTAGGGGAAACAGAGCCATGGAGCTGATTCAAAACACTTTGGATAGATCCTGTCACAAGCTTTCTAAGTTCCTGATGGATTGTGAGGAATTAAGTTATTGGGCAGAGAACTAGCTAATGGAAACACATTGATGAAATCATTTTTGAGGGACATTAAATGGAACTTAAAATAAAGCTGAAATGGCTTTATGGATTTTTCACTCAAACTGTTTATGAACATTTCTTGCTAGTAAATTATATTGTGTCAAAGAAGGAATAAGTAGGTATGGCTTTAATAGAAACCTTTTTGAAATAATAAAATGGAGAATCATTTATTATCCAAGAATAGGTAGAGAGGGTAGGATGGGGGAATTGATGCTGATGGATGCTTCTGGGAAAATGAAAAGCAGTGTGAAAATCAGAAACCTGTGATAGTACTTGAAAAGAAATGGTCTTTTTGAAAAGTATTAGTAATCATCTCAGTGTACATAGAAACTTTTTTTAGAAGAGGGGTGACAGGGGAAAGTAGCAAGTATTACTTGAGGATATAAACATTGGTATTTGTCTATCTCATAAAAAGATGAGCAAGTAGAGAGTGACTTAATCTGCTGAAAAAGACAGTGTGTCATAGCAGTCAAGGTCATCTGTTCCAGAGTTGAAATAGCTCCGTTCAAGTCCTGGCTCTCCCTCTTTGCTGTGTGACCTTAGAAAAATTTCCTAACTTCTCTGAGTCTCAGATTCCACATCTATATATATAAAAGTTTAAGCGACCTAATGAACTACCCACTGGTAGACCAGTCGCTATGATGCACATTGACCACCAGGAGGCACACGCTCAATGCAGGAGCTGCCCCCTGGTGGTCAGTGCACTCCAACAGTCAACCTCCCGTGGTCCCTCCCCCCGGCCAGCTAGCCTGATCAGCCCAGATCGCCGGCCAGGCCAAGGGACCCCACCTGTGCATGAATTCGTGTACCAGGCCTCTTGTCCATAATAATAGATATTTATAGTCCTTATCTCACACAAAATATTTGCTTAGAATAATAGTTATTGTTCACCAGGATATTCTTTGAATGACTATATGTAATGTTAAGTCAAGTTATTATTTTCTGATTTTACTTACAATAGTCTTTTACTCATATCAGAAAGATGAAATATTTCCACAGTTGCTACAAAAGTAAAGAAATCAGTTCTTCCCCCTTGGCTCATCAGTATGCCAGGATAAATCTGGATTTGGAATGACAGCAGTTAATGGAGGATTTTTAGATACTATAACAATTGCAGGAGGATTCTAGAAATTCACGTGTGAATGCAAGATATTATTCTGCCCTTCTTACAGCATCAAAGAACTATACCAAATGTATAAAAATAAACACCTTTGCCTCAAAGTACAGGATATTGCCTAGCTAAGTTTAATTGAAAAACTAATATCCACTGCAATTGTCTGTGATAAACTGAGGCTTAAATGATTTGAAGACACTCTGGGAGCAGACAAATCAGATAATCACAATCTTTATGGCTAGAAAGGTTCAGCTGGCATTGACAAGTTGTGAAGATAAAGGCTTATAGCAAAGTCAACAGCTAAATGTCTAGACTGGGTTGGGGATCAATGTTAATACTCAAAGTGTAAAAGTGCTGAACTTCAAATGATCCCCCATAGTGTTGTGTTTAACTTCTCCAGATAATAATAGTGTAGAACTTTATTTACTGAAAAACTTCTGTCAAATTGTCATTAGGCAAATATCTCACATTCTTACGGTGCCTTCCACCATGTAGCATCCCTGCCACCGCCTAGGTGTTGTGTTCTGTGGTCTGTGCCCTGGCTGCACTCTGAGGGCTTCAGTTGCTGTTTTTCCAAACATTTCCACTTGGGTGACTATGAATAGTTTATGAGGGACCAGAGTCAGACTGTGCCAATTCTAGGCATCTTTTTTAATTTTTTTTTAAGCCGACATGGAATTTGCCTCATGGCCTCACTCTGATCTCAGCAGGAACACTTTCAAAAGAACTTCCTTGTTTTTTCAAAGGCTGTTTGCATGAGTTGATTTAATGCTCTCCTATTATGGAGGCCGAAAGCCAGTGGCAAAAAAAAATATGTGTGTATTGAGTTGTGTTAAGGATTCACTGCATTTAGCTGGTTGTGCCCCCAGGTAACACATCCAGCAGTCTCCAACTTCTGTTTGCTTTTTTCTCTTGTTTACAGGAGCAGAGGGCACCGTGTTCCCTAAATCAATAGAAACACCTAACGTCAGGGCAGACCCCTTCAAGGAACTAAGGTAAGCTTCTGACTTTGCATTCATCGATTTAGCGTCTGTTTCCTTTCTCTGTGCCATGGGCTGATGATCCATTTTGAATCCATATAATGTAACAGCATCACAGCATGAATATGTAAACCGGAGCGGTTAGAAAGGACGAGAAGATAAACTGCAACCAGGAGAAAATGTTCTCTGAGGACCTAAAGTTGAGGGTTTGGAGGAAGAGGTTGTCCGCAGTGTCATTGTGAGGTTTAGGATTGATTGTTGCAGTGTGTGTTGCTTGCTGTATTTTGTGGTACCAAAAACCTACCCAATTAGAGAACTCATCAGTAATCGGTGCTGATCAGCCCACAGTAGAGTGATATCTCTGAGAAACTGAGCTCTAAATGCAATGCAGATTTTTATTTTCCCTGGAATGATATGGTGGTAGAACTACCTCCATGGGTATTCCGTGTACTGGTTGGTGTTCGTCTTCGGGTGTCTATATGGGGGCTGCCTTTAGCAGAAAAGGATTCTACAATGTTGTGTTCTTACCACCAATTATGGAAAACCAAAAAGAACAATAGACATACAGACAGACAGCTAGATAAACAAACAGAAATAGAGAGGTGGCTTAAAAACCATTCCTGCCACCTAGCCACCATCCCCAACATTCCAAAAGAAACACATAAAACATGGTATGATGTCACAAATATAACTTTAATTTTTACTGTATACTTGTAGCCATGAAGGGGTCGGTGAATCCTGGCTGTCTTCATTTCCCGTAGTTCTTTTAACTAAAAGCAATCGTGGATCATCATAGCTAGCATGGGATAACTACTTCGGGAAGACATCAGCCGTGAGCAGCTGTACTTGTATTATACAGCCTGCTGTTTCACAGTGCAGTCAGCCCCAAGACCTGTGCTTTTCTGAAAACAGCTGTGGCCAGGTTGGAGCTTGTTTCCTTAAACAGAAACATGTTCCCAGTCAGTAGAGACTATATCACCTCATTACAAAACCCACAGCCTGCTTGCAAAGCCTGTCCGTCTTTGTGAATATAGGGACATAAATTGGGCCAAGGGAAGAGGATAATAGGTGGGGAGTGAGAACCTTTCCTTAGCAACACCCCACCTAGAGTGGGCTGTATTTTTAAGATTACACACCACACTGCAAGGTTTTATATTTTACTAGAATAATGGTTGTCATTGGGGCTTCCAGATGCCAGAAGTCACCTGAGTATCTGGAGCCTATGCTTCCTATTAGACACAAAAACTGGAATCTTCTAAGCAAATCCACCCAAGGAGGCCCGTGTTTTAGGAGAGAACTCGTTCTCTGAGTGTAGTGAATCCTCAGGTCTGTGATATAAAAGCCCTTTCCAGACAAGCTAAGGGGTGGCCCGGGTCACTTTATTTTCACATCTTCCTTAGGAGCAGGGCTATTATTATTATTATTATTATTATTATTATTATTTTACAGAGCTAGTCAGTAATTAGTGCTGATCAGCCCAAAGATAAGTGTTGTCTAAAAGGAGCTGCACTCTCTATATAATACAGACTTGTTTCAATGGAACAAGCTCTCCATTACATGGAAGACTTGAGAAATGTAAGAGTTGCTGGATTTAGGCTCACTTTGCTTTAAACAGAAAAATAAATGTTCTGTAGTTAAAAACAAACCCAGCCCACACCAAACATAAAGACAACTCAGCTCACTTTAGAGATCAGACCCTGAAGGACATAGAACAGAGTATTTGCTCATAGAGTGCTGTCGACACACTTCTAGTCCCCGATATGCAACCTACGGGAAACCCTGGAACTCACCTTAAGTTAAACCTCCGCAGTCACAACGAAATTTCTAAGTTAATGCAACAGAATAAGGACTTCAGGTAGTTGCTTATTCTAAAATTATAGGCATATTCCACGGGGGCTAGAAAGAAAATTGTCTGATAGGAAGCATATAACGATTTTAATATGCAATTTTGAAACTGGTGTTTTGTTTGCACCTGTTCAAATCATGGTGATGCTTGATAACCTGAATGGAGTGAGGAGCTTAGAATGTGATCATTTAGCCCCTTCATCCTTCTGGAATTTTTTTCCTGATGGCATGTGGGAGAATCTCTGACCAATTGAAAGGATGATGAAATGTGGTGGATTGATTAGATCAGTTTCACATTTATCATCTAATGGTGCCACATTGTACTCTTTGCTATTGATTGGAATTGACCTTGGCTATTGAGTAGGCAGGTAATGAACTTGGTGACTGAGCTTCCTGGCCTCTGGCTTTACAGTTGGATCAGTTTTACTGACCCAGCACATGCAGGCTGGTGTGTCTTCTGGGCCTAGGAAAGTAGAGTCATCTAAGGGAGGTCCCTGGACTTGTACCAGCAGGTGGCATGGAGTGAACTGTCCAGGTGAAGCAGAAGCAGTGACTCCTGGATTCCTGGGTGGCAGCACGATGGAGGGGAAAGAGCACTGAGTTGTGAGTCAGGGACCTATTGCAAACTCATAATGTGGCCTTGAGCTAATCTGAGAGCCCTGCTCTCTGTAAAAAGCCAGGTCACATCTAGCTCCAAACAGCTAATCCCTTTATAGTATTTTACTAGATAGATAGATAGATAGATAGATAGATAGATAGATAGATAGATAGATAGATAGATGATAGATAGATAGATGATAGATAGATAGGTAGATGATAGGTAGATGATAGGTATTGGCTGCCTTCTGCATGCCCCCTTCTGAGAATCGAGCCAAAAACCCGGGCATGTGACCTAACCAAGAATGGAACCAGTGACCTCTCAGTGCATGGAACAGTGCTCAACCAACTGAGCCGCACCAGTCAGGACTATAGTGTTTTACTTTTTATTTTAAAATAAATTTAGATTTAAAGAAGAATTGCAAAATTCATACAGATTATTCCCATGTTCCTTTTAACTACTAATCTCTAATGTTAATATCTTACAGATCTATGATATATTGATCAAAACTAAGAAATTAATATTGTAGTCCTGTAAGATCTTATTTTACATAAGATTTGTTTAAAAGGATGCAAGTACCTGAGTGTCTTATAAATTAAAAAATACACAGAAAGGAGATTGCCCTGGCCGGGTGGTTCAGTTGGTTGGAGTGTTGTTCCATACACCAAAAGCTCACAGGTTTAGTTCCCAGTGAGGGCACATAACTAGGCTGTGGATTCTATTGCTGGTCGGAGTGCATAAAGAGGAGGCAACTGATCTATGTTTCTCTCTCACATCAATGTTTGTCTCTTTTCCTTCCTCTTTCTAAAAATTAATAAAAATATATCCTCGGGTGAAGATTTAAAAAAAAAAAAAAAAGAGGATGTAAACAAAAAAGTCATAAGGGTTTTTAAAAATAATATTCTATACTTAGATGTTCTTGGTCTTACTTACTAATGGGAAACAAATTGAATTAAAAGACTACAGCTTATTTATACATAGACTGTCTTCTAAAATAAGCAAGCAAAACTTAAACATCCAACACGTCCCTCGCTTAATCCAATCAATCAAACGTAAGAAAACAGTATCTGTTTTAGAGACCTTCTCTGTTGGGATAACTTTTGTTTCCCCAAACCCCTACCTTGGCAGCTGGTAGGATATGTTTGTTCTCTTATTTTTACCGTTGTCGTTGTTTGCTTGTTTGTTAATGAAAGGCAGATTTTAGGCCTCTGGCATTTTTTCCTAAAAGATCTCCACTCTCAGGGAACAGGCTGGTAGCTTCCTTTCTGCTAGAGTTTTGGTTTACTGCTTTTCTTTCCAGAGTTACTATAGTTACCGTATTGGCAGAGTTGGCTTAAGGTGTTTGTAAATAATCTAGGGTTGAGCTGCAAATCACAAAAAGAGGGTTGTTTCTCTTCAGACAAATAATGAGCGTTAGTGAGGTCTGCACCCACCCCCCATCTGGGACAGTGTTTGTCGACCATTCTTCAGGGCAATTCTGAAATAAGGACATGTCACTCCAGATTCAAGACTATACTTTAAAATGTACCAGCACTATTCCTATCCTTAAAATAAAATTTAAAATACTCACTTTGACTAGAAACTGACTTTAATAAATTCATGATTTTAGAATGTGACTATTTTAAATGTTCTCTTGTTCACTGCTTTTCTTTCTGGAGTCTGTATAAAGACAAATGGAAAACTCCCTGATCTCAGGTTGTGCATGATCTGAAACAGGTCCTGCATATGTATTTTCTGTCAGAACGGAGGCAGCTACCTTTGAATGCCTACCTTGTTCTAAGCATTCTTTTCAACTGTGAAGTTTCCTTGTAGGATTCTGATCCTACAGGAACAAGAAATAGAGTGTGAAATCCTATTTCCCACACATGTATTAGGGCAAAGGAAAAGAATGAGAGAAGGTTGTATAGACCGCTGTACATATAGAACCAGCTCTGTTCCTCTAAATATAACTAAAAGCTTGGAAGGAACCATCACAGGGCAAAAAGCCAACGGGTCTTTCTAAAAGAAGTCTGCATACAATTACATGGGGTGGTGACCTGATTTTCCATTTAATGTCAGAGCAGCAGCTGTTTACCAAGTATTTTTTGTTTTGTATTAGGAATCAATGCATGTGCTCAATTCTTGGGATGTAGATAAATGAGTACGTAAGTAATTTATAGTGAAGGAGAATAAGACAGAAGTGAACCCTAAGGTGCCCTTTTCACCATGGGTCTTAGTAGTAGATAGATGGAGAATATTTACCCTTCACTATCTGAGCTAGTTCCATCTTTCCCTTTGCTTTACTTATCAAAAGTTCTTATTTTTATAATTGTGATCAAGATTATATTTTAAGATATTAATCTTACATGTTCTGTTTTCGTCTCCTCTCTCTACATTATAATCTGCCATTAGAAGCCTGGGAAGGATAGAGAGCAGATAGCATGATGGGGATGATATGAGGCTAGGATGTAGAGGAAGTCCCATGCAGACAGGAAGAGGAAGTTGAAAACCCAACACTATTGGTCTCTAGTGAATTGTGGGAAGAAGAATATGGGAAATGTAGGGAAAGCAAGTTATGAAATAAATCGCCATAGTGACCTTTCTTCTCTGAGTCACAGAGGGAAGAGACTAACTAGATAGGAAAGTCAAAAGCAAAGGGCTCTAGGAAGCCAACTTGCAGGTTGGTCTCATCACCCCTGCATTGTCATGAGGCTGGAGAGAAAAAGAGGACCTGGGTCAACACTTGAATCTCCTTTAACTCCTGGGGGATGGCTGGGGAAAGGGGGTTTGTAGAAACATCTCTGTGGTGTTGTGTTGAGTAACTAATGGTGCAGACAGGCATGCTCCTGGGCAGGTTCCCTGCAGGGCGACTGAGGGCTCCACAGCAGACAGTCCAAATGGAGAGGGAGACATGCCCAGACCTCAGTGTCCAGCAACACCTTTGAGACCTGACTCAGTGGGTGCTGAGTGAGCACAGAGAAAACTAGCCAGAACTCACTCACTGAGGACTTGAGCCTGGGTTGTTCGCCTGATGCCAATCAGAACAACATCTGAGGAATTGATTTACTTGTTAGTCACCACAAAGTCACAGAAATCCCCTTCCCCATATCCATAATGACATCCTAATGAGGGAGAGGAACATTTATCCTAATGAGGAAGTTGAAACTTTTTAATCACAGAGAAAATACCAGAGTAGAAAAATTTATTTTTTCCCAACAATCCATACGGATAAGTTTGAGAGAAAAACTAAGTCAGGTAAGAACAATAAAGAAATACCATTTCCTCTCATGGATGAGCGTGGTTTATAAATTGGCCAGTCTGCAATACAGGTTAGGATGCCAGTCACAAAGTGTCTTATGGGACTTTGCCAAGCTTCAAAGGCTGTGAGCCTTTCTCTCTGTGTCTTGTAAGGACCACCGAGTAGTATAATCAAAAGGAAAAGGCACTTACAGCATCCATTCTCAGGCACCTGCTATTGGTGATGTTCATTTCTCTTCAAGTCCTGAGTCAGCATTGATTGGGACTGTAGTTCAGATCACATGCTTTAAACATACTCCCAAAAGTGGTTCTAGAGTTTTAATCTTTTATACCAGCAAGATACTGGGGGAAACACCTTAATAATCAAAACATTCCACAAGCCTTCCTCAAAGCCATTACCAGTATCTATGAAACCTTCAGCCATCAGCCATGTGCAGTGAGGCTCCTGATTGTCCCTTAGGGCGAACCCATTTTTATATGAATTTGAAAGAGGCAATGTGACACATTCTTGTTATCTAAGACAAGTGGCTTTTATTTAAAAATTAAAATTATATCTTTTAGATTAAATTTTTAATGTAAGGGCCTAAAATGTGGGAAAAACATTATTCAAAAGATAAAACCATATTGGGTGGGTGGTAATAATTGCACTTCTTATTCATGTTGTCAGGGCAGGTGTGACATCAAAAATAAATGCTAACCTCACATCCATTCAGAGCAGAATGGGTGAGTGTGTATATTTGTTGAAATGTCTGGGCTGGGGCTACCTTCTGCCTCAAAGCTGAGCACAGAGACTTTATATTGTTTGTATCTTTATTAAAATGTCAGCTGCTGCCATTTATTATGTAAAATGTGTGATGTAGATTGTTGTATTATTCTTGAAAAACACACAATTGCTTTTAAATCTCCCATTCTTTCCCCTTAGTGGGATGGCCCTGCTGGGTGTGTAGACAGAAATCTTCCTTAATTACACCCTTCATGATCTTGGCTTTAAGCCAGCCTTGTTTTATTCCAATTATAACCTTTTCAAAACACAGAGTAATGAGAGTTTAGGGAAGCAAGCTGACTACAGTTTTTACCTGAAATAAGTTGAGAACTAGAAGTGATCCCTTTTTTAAAATCAGCCAGTGGATATCTTATTATTATTATTGATCCAGAATTTTCCATGGTTTGTTAGAATATAATATAAATGAGACTGAGACCATTAGATGTCAGAGAGAACTAAATAACCTGGCCTATTTCCTGGCCAAGTGGGGCCAACCGTCACTCCTTTTTCTGCTGTTCTTCAGTGGCTCCCACT
Source organism: Myotis lucifugus (assembly GCF_000147115.1). NCBI lineage: Eukaryota > Metazoa > Chordata > Mammalia > Chiroptera > Vespertilionidae > Myotis > Myotis lucifugus. The sequence continues at coordinate 2,798,063 of NW_005871104.1, read as the reverse complement.
GACATGAAGATAAAATTTCCAAACAAAGCACTCACCTGAAACCTGCAAGTGATGATCTGGTTCTACATGGTAGCCCAACCTCTCATCTCCTATTACTCTTTCCACTCCTTCCAACCTATTCTTATTTTTGTTTCTCCCTCTGCTCTCCTCTCTGCTTTCAGTCCTTCCATTAAATTTTTAATTTCTCCTCTCAGATTTCAATTTCCAAATGTTCTTTATTCTATGGTGGTTCCCTTCTCTAGCATCCTGTATTAGTTCCATGTATGGTCTACCCTTTCTTTACTTTTTGATACTTTCAAGTTTCTTTTGTTATCTATTATCATTATTATCATTATTATCATCACTAGTAGCCCTGTGCACAAATCCGTGCACCAGTAGGCCGCTGCCGCTCTCCTGTAGCTCTCCGCCCGCTGCCCTGCCCTCCTTTAGCTCGCTGCCCTGCCCTCCTGTAACTGCCCCCCTACATCATAGCTTGTTGCCCTGCCCTCTCCTGTAGCTCTCTGCCTCCCACTTGCTTGCTGCCCTGCCCCCTCCTGTAGCTCTCTGCTCTCTGCAGCCCTCTTGTAGCTCTCCACCCGCTGCCCCCCCTCCTGTAGCTCCCCCTCCCCCCCTCATAGCTTGCTGCCCTGCCCCCTCCTGTAGCTCTCTGCAGCCTGCTTGTATCTCGATGGCCCACCCTCCTGCTGATCCATGATCTGGTCATGACGCCTCAGGGTGTAATGGCTAATTAACATATTCCTCTCATTATATAGGATTATTATTATTATTCAGGTCTCTGGCTTTTTGACTGGGACTTTTTCAAGTGGTTGGTGATTCATGGATGTCTGTTCATCTTTGAGAGCTGAGTAGTAAGAATCTGTTGGAAAGTTTTGTTCACATGAATGGAGTTTATTGAGGGGGGTGCTTCCAGGTAGGATTATCAGGCTGGGATTTTTAGGTTGGTGACCCCAAATGTCCGAATTTGTAGGTCTTTTTTTCTCTCTGGCTGGTCAGTTTTTCCAGAGAAGAGTCCTAACCCCTTGTTTGAGATGAACTTTGTGGCCAAGATATTCAGGTGGGGCCTAGGAGGTTTCATTCTTCAATATATAGTTTTTCACTTAATTTTCTGTTTCCAGTATTGCACTGCTACTCTCAGCTATCCTTGAGCCTAGAGTTCAAGTCTTCCGTAGTGTGTCTTAGTCTGTTTGGGCTGCTATAATAGACTGTGTGGCTTATAAACGACAGGAATTTATTTCTCCTAGTCTGGAGGCTGGGAACTCCAAGGCACCAGCAGATTCAGTGTCTGGTGAGAGCATACAGCCTGGTTCATAGATGTCCATCTTCTTATTATGTCCTGATGTGGTAGAAGGGATAAGGAAGCTGTCTAGGGTCTCTTTTATAAGGGCACTAATCCCATTCAGGAGGGCCCACCCTTGTGACCTAATCACCTTCTAAAGGCCCGTTTCCTAATACCATCACATTGGTGATTAGGATATGAAGATATGAATTGGGATGGGAGTACAATATTCAGTTCATCACAGTGCGGGTGGCCTGATCACCTGTGTAAATACAGTGGTGAAATGTCTAGGAGTCTGACAGTCTCCCATGAAAACCTCAACCAGTCTTCCTAATTGCAGCCCCTCCAGACACTCCCAACCACATAGGTGCCTGTTGGCTCCCATTCCTGCACCAGCCAGGATTCTGCAGTTTGAATTAGCTTTTGGCTTTATTTTCACCAAACCCACAAGCTCTTAGAGTTCAGTTTTCTGTCATCTGCTAATGAAGTTCCTTTTTGCTGCTTTCTTTGTAATTTCCAAAGCTTTGTCAACAACTTTCTTCTACTCTTGCTGCTTCTCTTTTTCTTTATCCTTGTTGGTTTGAGCCCTTTTTTGGTTCATTTAGTCACTGCATTAGATCTCCAGGAAGGAGCAGGGGCAGATGTATGTGTGGAGTTCGCTATTTAATTGGGAGTCCTCTCTCCTCAACTTGTAGGTTTCAACCATTCACCTTTTTCTTTGTTTCCTCTAGAATGCCTTTGAGCCTCCACTTAGAGCCTTGCTATTCCCTTTTCTTGAAACATTCTTCTCTGCTCTTTTTCTGAATAATCCTATTTTATGTTTCACCTCTCAACTTGAACTTTACTTCCTAAGAAAATCCTTTTTGGCATATCCTTAGGCTCATTATGGTCTGCCTGCTACAAACACACAACCCCTACACTTCACTTTTAGATTCTCTGGCTAGATGTCTTCTACATTTACCATTGCCCACAAGGGGGTTTAGGTTAAATGGATCATTACAAAGTCCATTTTCCCCAAAAGCATGGGTGGGGGAACAAGAGTAAAGGAGAGCTGTTAAAGTCTCCTGGAGTCCATACTCTTGTCTAAGCACTGATGAATCATATGTCTTTTGTTTCTATTCATACTAAGTCATTTTCAAAAGGGAAGCATTTATTCATCTTTCCTTTACAACCAGTCTCAAAACTTTAGACTCCTTTTTTTATCCACGGGTGTGCACTAGTCACACTTCAGCAGAGCTTTGCTTTACTTGGGGCCTCTAGCCTGCCGTCCCTATTCATTTTCTCCACCATAATAATTCCTAGAGGAATGCCAAGTCCCCTTTCACCCAATTATACACTTCATCCCCATACCCTATTCACAAAGGGAAATGAGTTTTCAGTTCTTTTGATTTTTTTTTCAAAAATGCCACCTGCCTCATTAATGACAATTTTCCTTGCCTACCATCTGAGCGCAGGCACACTCGCTCTGGAATAACAAAGCACAGAGGAATTTGAGTCCTTGAACAACTGAGTGCCATACCCCTAACCTTGAATAGAAAATAGATGCTAATAAATTCAAGGTCTTAAAATTATGAATTATAGTCATTTCACACTTAGTGGCAGCTTCATGCTGAAGAGATAGCTTAAAACTTAATTACAATGCTTGTCCCTTCATTAAATACAGATGACATGCCTCCGATAGATATTTTGCAATGACATCTGAGGAGAGGAGTTGAGAAACTCATTAGTTTTTCATGATGGAGAATATCGACTGGGTACTGATTAAAGGAAAGTGTTTACACCCCTTTTAACATGATGCATCTGTCTATTAGTTCATGGCTCTCCCTGTGGTCCTCGGGGAAAGCTCTTTGGGAAATGAAGAAAATGCCTCTTAGTCTTTGAAGGCAGACATGTTGTAGAAAATGTGCATGATGAGTGGGATTGAAATGGAAAGCAGGAGGCATTGAACTTCCGACTGCTTGCCCCTACAAATGACTGGGCTGCACTTTGAGGACCATTTGCGAGACACGTAGCCATAATGGGTTGGACACATCCCCATCTCAGTGCTTGAGGAGCTATTACAGTACAACATTCAGCACTTCAGTGGCTCATTCTAAAGCTAGAAGTCAGTTCTTAGGGAATGATGTATGGAGGAAGCCAAATGTACAATCCCCCTCTCTTTGTGCAAGTTATGATATCCTTACAAAAAGGAAATTTTCTCTTTATTCTCTGTGCCTAGAATGGCAAAGGTGTGAGGGTGGAGAATCAAAAGTGAGATAGTGTAACATAAGAAAGCAGTTTCTAATTGTCTGAAGTGGTCAATTATCTCCCTTGATAGTCATGAGCTTCCCGTCACTGAGATGCCTGGTAAAGGGGACTGTCATTTCAAGACTACTATGGCGGTGTGCCAGGCATCAGAAAGAAGGAAGACTTTAACTAAATGACCTTTCAGATTCGCTCTAATATGAAGATTCTAAGACTCAGGCTTCAAAGTACTACTCACAGGTACAGTTTTACCAGAGACCCCTCATTAAGTTTAAATTCCTTGAAAAGGCTCTATTCGTTGAGTAGTTGAAGAACAGAATCTGTGAGCAGCATTGATTGATTCCTTTTTATATTTCTGTGCACTGGGGGTGTTTGTGGAACAATTGAATTTCTTACAATGCTTTGTAAATTTCAAAGCATTTTTACGAAACTCCCTCAAAAACTCCCGCAAGTGGGACAAGAGGGATTGACTCTGTTCTCATTGTACGATGAGGAGACTAAGGGTGAATATGTGACCAAAGGAACAGTCCCTGTCCTTGTGAGCTCAGTTGAGATTTTGAGGTTTTGGTCTGCAGACAGAATCTCTGACACAGGCTGCAGCCCGGAGTGAAGGTTAGATGCAGAGAGAGCTCTTGGCCACACTGCTGACCTGGGATCCTGGTTTCGCCACCTGCTAGGCCAGTGATGGCGAACCTTTTGAGCTCGGCGTGTCAGCATTTTGAAAAACCCTAACTTAACTCTGGTGCCGTGTCACATATAGAAATGTTTTGATCTTTGCAACCATAGTAAAACAAAGATTTATATTTTTGATATTTATTTTATATATTTAAATGCCATTTAACAAAGAAAAATCAACCAAAAAAATGAGCTCGCGCGTCACCTCTGACACGTGTGTCATAGGTTCGCCATCACTGTGCGAGGGTGTGATTCTGGCAAGGTTTTCAAACCTCTTTCTGTTTCTGTTCCTCATTTGGAACAAGATGTTAAGAACAGCACCAACCTCAGAAGGACTTGTGAGAACTAAATGTCATGACATATAGGAGCTATTTCAAGCATTTCCTAGAATTTGGGGTTTTGTTGTTGAAGCAACAGATTAGTACTCACTCCAGATTATGGCCAAAACAAATCTGTCCTGGTGATTGGGTAGTTTTGTTCTGTCATATTTCTCATAGGTAATGGTCAGCAACAGGTTACTAGCCTATTTTGTACAAGTCAATATAATTGAGACAACAATAAAACAAGTGTGAGCCAATGAATTGGCCCAATATCAAAAGTGAACTTTATCCCAGCTTTTGAAATTCTCTAATTGCAGAGGCATTTGTCATCTGTGTGGGACATGAGAGAGGCAAACCTTGTTGTCCTAAGGAGAGAAAAAATGGGAGACTTTAACACTCCACAAAGAAAGGTAGAGCGGTGATCGGTGATCCCTGTGGTTATGAATGAAAAAAATGAGTGTTTTAAGCTCTCCTGCCACAAAGAGCTTCTGAACTTCTGAATTGCAGTATGGTGAGGGATGGAGGTGGGAGCTTATTTTAAAAAAGGAAAAGTATAACATTTAAGTATCAGATGCTCTAAAATCAACTAACTCAGACATGATAGAGACTGAAATAATGTCCCTCCTGGCTCCTCAGCCATTCATAGGTGGGAGATGGAGGCTAGGTGAGCTTCCCTGGAGGACCAGACTCCGCTGGAAGTCCAGGAACCAGAGCCCTGCCTGGGTGCCTGGGATCCCGGCTGCTGACTGCTGCGGGGAATCAGTGGCTCTCTCGCAACCTCAGCAGGAAAATGAAATCACACATGAAACTCAAATGAGGTTGGGGTGGTTTTTTTTGGAAAAAAGAAGTTCACATGGACATTTTTTGTATCATCCTAGAAATTGCTCATTCATTTTCATGTGTCCATAAAGGTTTTGATCCTCCGTTAAAGTGCACCCTTATGAGTTTTGGTGTTTTCTTCCCCTGAAGGCCACAGTGGGTACCTGGTTTGCATGTGGCTTGGATGGATTTTTATCTCATGACCATAGGTTGCTGCCATTGAGCCCTTGCATCCTACCTGAAACCTATTGCTGGCCCAAATGGACCTGTACGATACAGTGGCTACTGTGGTTTTTCTAGTAGAGTTAATCGTCTTTGGTAATAAAATACACTTAGGCCATGAGACAGCAGACCCCAGCAGTGATTTTTAAAGGGCTGGTGTCCCTTGACCTGACACCATTCATTAAGGAGGTCTAGTAGATGAATAGCACACAGGTCATAATGCTGTTTCCATGGGTTCCCTGGGGAAGCAGTTAAAACAGGGTTAAGGGCCCGACCAGTCTTGCTCAGTGGTTGAGCTTAGACCTGTGAACCAGGAGGTCACAGTTTGATTCCTGGTCAGGACACATGCTTGGGTTGCGGGCTTGATCTCCAATGGGGGGCATGCAGGAGGCAGCTGAATGATGGTTCTCTGTCATCATTGATGTTTCTATCTCTCTCTCCCTCTCCCTTCCTCTCTGAAATCAATAAAAATATGTATTTTTAAATAAATAAAACAGAGATGAGGGTTTCAGCCTGGGACCTCGAGACCAGCTAAGCAGTGCTGACCCTCTGGTTTACTAATTCTCCCACGTTCCAACTGAAAGACTGACTAAGGTCTGCGGACACAGCCTACACAGTAGGGCAATGCGAAGCAGCCTCGGTGTGCCAGTTCACAAGGCGGACCCATGCAGAAGGCTTTGAGATGACATTTGCTGCCAGAATCTGGACATTTCAGCTGAGTAGGGGTCTAGTTGGACCTACCAGGCTAGACACATGAATATAACCCAAAGGAATCTATTCCATCCACAAAAATCTGCATGCCTGCCATGTGTGTAACATATGTGCTGGGACACAATGATGAACAGGTCGGCTGTCCCCCTTGGAGACCTCTGTAGTTTGTCTTCTAGCAGGGAGACTGTCTACTGGGGCAAAGGGATCAGCATTTATGGAGCACACTCCCATGCCTAGCACCGGCCTACTTCCTTTGTGTGTATTATCTCATTTAATCCTCACAGCAGAAGTTCCCCTGGGGGAAAGCCCTGTAATCATTCCCATTTTACAGACGAGGAACCGGGGGCTTGTGGAGGTTCAGGGATTTGCACAAAGATGGTGAAGGAGCCAGGAAAAAGAAATCTCACTCTCCCTGACTTTAGTTTATACTCTTCCTGCCAAACCATCCCGCCACGCAAAAGGAGTCTGCTCTCAGCTAGGAGAGGAAAGGCATTTTGGTGTTCACACTGCATTTCGTACGCTTCTATTGCATTTCAGAGTTTCTGTTTTGGAAAAGGAACTCCAGGACATAGTAAGAAGAGGCCAAAGTTCAGATTTCTGGCCATCACCTCACGGAAAATCTGCCACAAGGGAAATGTGTTACTACAAACACAGGCCCACCTTGGGGAAAATGCAGGAAAACACAGATCAACAAAATTTACTTTTCAGCCACAGCTTACTAACCCGTATCTCAGAACGGGGATTTGTAAAGCTACCCAAAGAGCGTGCAGCACCAGTCTTCACGGCCTTTTGTGTCATGTAATTGCTATTCATTCGTTCACTTGCTTATTGTTTGTGTCCCTTGCTGGGTTGTAAACTCTAAGCCAGTGATTCTCAACGTTTGCTTCAGATTAGAACCACCTGAGGAGTTTATAAAGAATCTGACTCCCAGTCCTCAACCCAGAACAATGAAATCAGAATCTCTGGAGGGGCAACTAGACGTTGGTGTTGTTTAGAGCATGCCTGGTGTTGTTTCAGAGCACTGAAAACTTGGCTCTAAGGAGACAGGTCCTATGTCCCATGCCCTCATCACAACACAACCCCAGGAATTTCCATCTCTGAAACAGTGTCTGGCATAGTAGTGGACACTCAGAGAAGGCTTGTAGAATAAGTGGGTGGGTGGAGAGATGAAGGATAGGTGAGTGAGTCCATGGGTGAGTGAATGAATAAAGAAGCCAATGATGATGACCATTTGCTGGAGTTGAGTAAGTTCTTATTAGAATAACTGTTACTAGATAATAGTTTACAGTTGACCTTATAGTAGCTCAGATTCTATAAACTGCTGTGCCCCACCCCCCCAAAAAAATCATCAGGGGTTTCAGATAGTATATGAAAAAGTAAACAGCACACTGCTGGATGCTCACGTCATCTGGAAGTGCAATTTACTTTGCCTTCCTTAATACCGCGTTAAATCTCCACTCTTGGCACACTCCCATCCCAACAGTTCAGGCAGCAGAAGGTAATGGTTCATTATTATTTCTTCCGTGAGTCATGTTTGTCTGAAGGAAGCAGAGATAACAAAGAGGAAATTATGGTTTGTGTGGAGTGATATGATTGCCTGTAAACCGAGCAATAAAAGGGAAGTGTAAGCAAGCGATTCGGAATTCCAAATGCAGAAAAGGCACAGAACGAGAAGTGTATGCCCTGTTCACATTATACTTGGGGGTGGGAGAAAGACACTGCAGTATCTTCCACACCTGGGCGGCCCACTATTTCCTTGTTACAGCATTGATGAGCCCCCTGGATAATTCTGTGGAATGTAATTTTTATTCTAGCTCTTACTCATGTACAAGTTCAAGTAGGTCTGTGCATATATTAGGGAGCAGTGGAAAGACCAGTGGAGAAAGTAGCATTGTATGGATTTCTTTTTATTTTTCTTTATTGTTGGAAGTATTACAGTGTGTTGGTTTGGTTGGTTGGTTGGTTTTTTTCCCATTGACCCTCTCCACCTGCACCCACCCCTCCCAGGCCTTCACACTCTATTGTCTGTTTCCATGTGTGCATCTAAGTTCCCTGGTTAATTATTCCCTGCCCTCTTGGATTTCTATTGACATACCTAGTACGGCTTTGTTACTCAAATGTAACAAAGCTGAGATTATATTGTCCCATAATATCTTCCTAAGCATGATTGCTGTAAAATACTGACAGATTGAGCAACATGTAATATCCTGAGTTCCTCCTCCTAGTTTGGTCACCTCTATTTTGGGGCATCTATTCTGTGAACATATTCAGTTTAAGGCCATGCACCACCATCAGCCTGTATATCGCTTTTGTGCAAATTACAAAAAGACTTTTCCCTTCCTCAGGACACTTAACTCCCATTTATCAGGAAATTGTCATAACGTGGTGATTTTTTAGAACAAGGTGTTTATTGCTGTGTGCTGGAGAATGACAAATGCACAAATCTATGATGCCTAGGATCTGAATTGCCCCTTCATCACACACACCTACATACACTCACACACACACACACACACACACACACACACACACACACACGTGTTATTCTTGGCAGTGTGTGGCCTGCACGACCATACAAGTCATGCTCTCTCCTGAACAAGCATCTCGCCCTCCTCCCATGTAATTACATTGATTACAATTTTGATCTCAGCATTTTTCATTTTACCACCAAAAAGACGACTCAGACAAAGCTCTGGTGTGTACAAAAGATTTTACTGAAGTTGTGAGAAAGAAAAACAGGCTGAAATTCAATAGCAAACATTCTTGTTCCAATAAATCTCCAGGCCATGTTGCCTAGTCCTTCCATTTCCTCTCACAGTCTTTCCATCCTTTCTTCTCTCTTCACTTTCTACTCCTGACCCCAGATACCTGGATTCTTTCTATGGCACATCAGTTTAGTTACCTTCTTAGTAACTTAGGTTCCTACAGATCCATGCGTTTAGGGTTTTCTTTTTCCCTCTAGCTACATATCAAAGTATTTTTCCTAAACAAAGGGAACTCCTTTTCTAAGACCAATTCTAGGCCAAGCATTGATAACCAAAGCACTTTCATGGCACACCGATATAGATTTTAATCTATAGATAATGGGAGAGCAAACAGTCACAAAATAAAAGAAGCACTATCACATTCATCATAACAGTGGTTTTTAAAAGGTTTTACTGTTCCGTGTGTTCTTGATTTACCCTCAGTTTGGCATTACTGATGAAAAATATTCTAGTGCAAATGGATTACCTCCAGTAAAGTAGCCAGACCAAATGCTGTCCTGAAGGTGAAAATATCATCTCAGCAGGCTTTCCTTTAATTGAGGGCTGCGTAATGAAGGAGCTCACAGTAGCTGAATTGAATGAACACCTGCTTTGATGTATATAAAAGGAGTAAAAGGCAAGGTGCCTCTTCTATCTGGTACATTTCCCAGGACTGTAGTTACTGGGGATTAAATATGACACATGTTTCTGACTTATTCAAGGACATATGCTTTTAAAAAGAGAAAAGGTAATATAGAATATCAGTTTAAGTTAAAAAAAAATTGATGAGGTGCCATGGCCATATTGGCAGAAAAACAGAAGTCATCGGTTGGGTTTGTAGATTCCTTCTCATGGGGTGTGACAGGCACCTGAGAATTTCTAAAAATAAAATTTCAGAAGGCATCAGAAGTGTGTATGTCAAATAGCTTCTAAAGTGGACAAGTAGCAAGAAAGGCAGTCTTTAGAAAACATTCATGCTGAAATAGTAAAAAAACAAACAAAATCGATGACTTGCACATTACTGCTCTTCTCCCAAATCAAACTGCATAAATGCAAAAATATTTTCAGCTTCTGCCAAAAAGGCAGTATCTTCAGGCTATCCAGTAGCCAATTAGAGTTTAATACAGTGACCAAAATAAAGAAAAAGATGCAGTATGGACAAATATGAAAGTACTGGGCAGAAAACTAATTGGAAACGTAGGGAGAAACCATCATGTCCAACTGTGAAGTGAGACAGAGGACATCATTTGATCAGCAGGGACTGGGTTCTCTGTGGCTCCCAGGTATGAGGGGTCAGGGGCTGGGGGAAGCTTAGTTTTACACTGAGAGCCCTTAGGAAGGACATTGGGTGCTGTATCAGCACTGAGCTTCAACACAGCGTCCACAGGCACACAGCAGGGGAATGGGTGTTTAGCAAAGCCAGTGCTAGCCTTCCCTTTCCCATAGGTCCTCCTCCAAGCACACATTTATATGGGAAATTTATGTAGAAGACTGAAGAAACCCAAGCGACGCTCAGAGAAATGGAGTACACAGCTTTATTATGCAAGCAGTCTCAGAGGAGTCACCTCCAAAGTCTGAGCAAACCAATACGGTGGAAGCCCTTCTTTATACCCCTTTGGTTTCTTTGTTCCCCAAATATGGATCATACTTCTATACCTTTCATGGGCTTTGTAAAAAGCCCTGTGAGTTGGGATGGGGGTCTTGAGATCATATCTAAGGGCCTGGCACCAGTGCTGATAACCCCCTCTGGGGGTTCATGGTTTATGGCCTCTGTAAAATGTGAGCATTTAGGTAACAGGTCTTGCAAGACCAGATTGTGGGAAAGGGGCAGTGACTTAATTATAGGTTATCAAGAATGTGCATTAGGTTTCGGGCACAGATTCAGATTGCTAGCCTCCCAAACATCAGGGTTACGTTGGAATTAGCCTTTTAGCCTTCTCAGTAGAATTCCAAAAAGTGCAAAAGACGTTAAAACAGTTAACACACTTCAGTGCAGGAGGTATGTGCCAAAGTCTGTGTTAAAATTTGAAAGGAAAAGTTATTTCTCTGACAATAGGGGATATATGAATGACAGCATACAGTAGGTCATTAATACATATTGGGCAGATGGATGGATGGATGGATGATGAATAAACTCCCAGGTAAAACATTATGAATTTCCAAACTATTGTACTAGCTAGAATACTTTATAGACTACTAGTAAAAGGGTGATGGCATTCTAGGGGGAAAGGATGGGTAAAAATGATGAAGTAAGAATACAGTGATAAGAAAGAAAGCATAGCACTGTGGACCTCCATGTGGTCATAGCCATACAAACTTTTGATGGGGACTAACTAGTCTTTTATGCCCTGACCCCTGGCTTGCTCCCCTGCATCTCCTGAAATTCTGTTTCTTTGTTATGGGGTGGGGCCTCAACATTAGTAACAAAGAAACAGAATTTCCGGTGGATGAGGCCCAGAAATCAGGATTTTAAAAACATTCCCAGGTGATTCTAATGTGCAGCCAAGGTTGAGAACCACTGGTTTATATGCTTAGATGTTCCTTTCCCCCTAGTAAGTTGGGGGAAGACCGGGATAGTCCATGCCTCATTCACACTTACCAGCCTCTAGCACATCTGTCCATATTGAATTTATAAGCCACTCTAAGTTGTAAAGAATTATAGGAATGTTGCTAGAGAAAAAGTTATCAGAACAAGTTAGACTCACACCTGTGAAAGGCAATGAAAATGGAGAGATGGGAGATATTAGAGGAAAAAATGAGACATATGGTTATAAGCTAGAAAGTGATTGATGTTATTCTGTTTTGTCCCAGAACCCTCTTTTTACTTTCCTGATAGCACTTTTATGTAGGGAAATGGAGTTGGCATGTTGTCATATAGAATGCCTTAGCCGCTTCCCAAAGGTTTGGTGAAGCATGCTGGATAGTTGGAGAGGAGGGAAAGGGCCATTCGTACTTCTTATGAATAGCTTTTTGCTTTGCTTGATAGCTCCTAGGAATTTCAATATTTCAATATCCACGGAGCTTCCAGCTTGCTTATGTGCTACCATGGAGCCCTTCAAACTTTTCTTCATGCCTGCCTGCCTTGTCAAGGAGTTTATAGTACAGTTGGGAAGGCAACAGGGATGTTGTCATTTACTGCAGTGTCTTGGCAGTAACCAGTATCCACAGAAGCTACTTAACAAGCGTTTATTGAAGTGAAGGCAAGCTGGTCTGATGTTCTTTTACGCCATGAGGCTTGTCTTTCACACTCTGTCTTCTGAGTGGGTGAAAAACACTTTAGGAAGAAGATTTCTCTTCCATGAATTACTAAGAACAGTGGCTCCTGTATACTGAGCCCTGTGTAGAATGCTTTATGTACATTTCATCTGCAAAACAATTCTATGAGGTAGGTACTATTTTTATCCCCATTCATTGATAAGGAAACGGGGGCCTGGAGATGCTATAAGTAAATGACTCAGCTGCTGTTTGAACTAAAATTTGTCTAAATCCAAAGACCTCTCGGCTAGACTGTCCTTCATGGAGTCAGCTCTTCTCGCAGAATCTCCATAAGACATGTGCCTAGAGAATGTCAGGGCTTTGGTAATCTATAAGGCAGTGTTCTACCTTTTCCTCCATTTGCACTCCAGCCCTCAGGTTGCTGGTATAATTAGCACAGACACTGCCTCATTTAGCAGCAGAGTCTCTCTAGGCAGGTTAGTATCTTATACATCACTAGAGGCCTGGTGCACAAATTCATGCATGGGGGAGAGACTATTGAGGGCAGGGCCGGCCAGGGGGAGGGGCCGCAGGCAGTTGTCCGGCTGGCCCCGCCCCCTGCTTGAACTCCTGGTCAAACTCCCAGTCAAGGGGACAATTTGCATATTAGCCTTTTATTATATAGGATGGACCCCCATCTGTCTCCATCTAGAGCAGGATCTCTGCTGAGCACAAAACAGCCCCAATACTTGGTACAATCTTACCTAGCAGCTAACAGGTTTCTGAGTGTCCAAGGGACAAAACTGTGGCTGATTATTAAATTTGCTTTAGATTCATCAAGTGATTTGATCTCGGTGCTTCGAGGTAACTAGTTTAAGTAGCTCCTTTGAGTAGTTGGGGATGGTTTTGCTTGAATCTCTGATCAATGTTGCTTTAGGGAATTCTATGGGCAACGCCAAAGCCACGAGGGAATTTGATCTTGAGGACTTCCTAGGGCCAATCTTTAAAACTGATTATGTCTTCTTCTCATTGTAAGTTTCTGTTGGGATTTAACAGTCGTGGCTGTGATTTATTAATGTGTCTGATCCCCTCTGGGGCAGTTCATGTTTCAAAGATATCCCATTCTCCAAATAGCTCTTTACCCAGTGACTGTCCGTTAGAGGCACCGGTTGTCAATCAGCAGCTCCAGATGTGCTGAGGCCTCACCAGACAATGCAAGAGTCTCCTAGAACCTGGCACACAGGGGAGTAATGGGTTTAGAGGAAACACCACTGTGACAAAGGAAGAGTGATTTACAGAAAAGGCAGGGCAGGCAGATGCTGAGGAACAGGGAGACTAAACTCCTGGAAATTAAGCCTGTCATTAACAGCATTTACATGATTATAGCCCCTGATGCACCCCTCCCAGCCAGCAGGAGTTGGTGTTTGAGCAAATGGAGGGGTCTGAAATGGTCTCAGAACTGGATTAAAGTAATGTGGAAATCAGAATTTAAAAGACACACTTTCATGTGGAACAGACTTCCCTTGCTTCCCATCTTTTCCTTCCATGTTTTCTTTTCCTCTTTAAAAACCATTTAGCAAGAATGATGAAACAGAACAAAGGGAAAGGAGGAGGTGAGCTGTTTATTGGAGGTAGAAAATTCAGCTCCTGCTGGCATTATGTCACCACACTAAATAACTATCGGGGACTCTTTTTTCTCAGCTTTGAACGAACCCAAAATGTCACTGTTATCAAAGCTGCACATTGAAGAGGACAGCAGATAATGCGCCTGGTAAAATAGGCAGCTCGGCCAGGAAAATACATAACAATTCCATTCACTGACCCTCCTTTCCCTCAGCATCAACTTGTGTCATAAATTGCTATTTTCTGACAAGCTGTGCTGATGGGAACTCCAGGCTGGTTGCAGCACAGGAGAAATATGCCATCCGCTTAGTGCCAATGACTGTCAGCCCTGCTCATTCCATGCTGATCACCATGGAGAGAGGAAAGGTGATAACCACCATCATTACAGAACTAATTCCCACATATGCACCTGAGCACATCAGTGACCAGGGAGAGATTCAACCACTACAGAGAGCACAAAAATGCTGCTGACATCTACTCTCAGCCCTTCCCAGTGCTCCCAACACACACACACCTTCCCAAGTGCCCCCAACACACACACACACACACACACACACACACACACACACTCACTCACCAGCATCTCACTGCAAAACAGGAAGAATTGCAGAATATTTCAGCCTTGAATTGCCTTGATAATGATTTTGAAATATTTGCTATTTTTAGCATAGTGGCTGGCACATATCAGTATTTGGAACTTAAGTCATTGTTGAATGTAAGAGTGGCCTAATGGGTTTAATCTAAGTGGATTTATCAAATAGGATATTTGTGGTGGTTACTGTTTATAATGGATTTTCACAGATATTCGTCTACTTGATCTTTACATCAAGAGCAGCAGCTCCTCTAACTGTCCTCTTACTTAGGGTTCTTTGATAATGAACAATAGAAACACATTCTGACTTAATTACCTAAAAGAGGATGTTCTTTGAAAGGATGTCACGAAGCTTCAAAGAAACCAGAGGCTGGAGAATAAGGCCTGGAGACAAGAAAGAACTAATTGGCTTCAGACATTTAGGAAATAGAAATGCTGGGAACCAGAAGAGTATGTCAGGAAGCCACTGCTAGGATGGATACCTGGTTTCACCTCCTGTCCCTCTGCTCAGGAGTCTTATGCTAGGCAGGTGGACCAGGTTGTCTTAGCCTGGCTTCCAGGCCCACCCCTTGACTCAGGGAGTGTGGGCCCCAGATTACAGCTCCATTGGACTGCAGTTAATGAGAAGAAAATCCCAGAAGGAAATCAGGGTGCTTGTGAGGAAAGGGAAATGGATGCTGGGCAGCCAAGAAATACATTAGGGTCTACCGTATCCCTTTTATGGATAGAAACACTGAACCTCAGATTTTGCTTTTTTTATTTATTTTTCCTCAAAAATTACACACATGGTGCTTCAAAAAGTGACTCAAACCTCGATTTTCTGTTCCCAAATTCCACATGCTTTTCTTTATAACACATTCACATAACACATTCATTTAGACCTCAAAACAAGTCACTAAATGCAATGTACATTGGATCCTGAACAGAAAAAGGATATAGGGAGAATTTGGTGAAATCCAGATAGAATCTGCAGTTAGTTCATTGTACTGCACCAATGTTAATTTGTTAGTCTTGACCAATGCATCACAATCATGTAAGATGTTGATATTAGGGGAAGCTGGGTGAAGGATATACAGGAACTATTTGTGCTATATTTATAACTTTTCTATAAATCTAAAGTTATTCTAAGTATAAAATTATTTTTAAATGTCAGGTGGATGGCTCTCCTTAAATTTCTTTGGGACAAAGTGACTCAAATTTATTTATAGCCTTCTAGATGGAAGGAATTCCCAAAACTGTTGAAATTTCAGCCTCTATACCAAAGGGAGAAATGTTCTAGAAAGTGCCGTAACCTTACCAGAAAGAAAGAGGCAGGACAAACAACATGTTCAGAAACCTCAGAAGAGGCAAGGAAATTTGTACGCAGTTGTGGGAGAGGTGGGATTTGAGTTGGTCATGAGCCACGGTGATATTGGGGTCTCCCAGGAGAGGGAAATCTGAAGTATGATCCCTGAATCATGGAGAGAAGAATGGCATTGGAATGGTGCATGAGGTAGGCATATGGAAGACCCCTCCATCCAGACTGAAAATTTGGGATTTACTCCTCTCTGTGGTCAGTTGGTCGAAGTTCTCAGAGCTGTTTTTAGAAAGGATACTCCCGCTTGATGTGTGGGGAGATTCTGACTAGAAAAGCAGGAGGCAGGGAATATGGTGGGAAGATGATTCAAAATGTAAGATAAGAGCTAATTCAAATCAACTGTACGTCATAAGCATTGGCAGTAGTCATGAGTGAAAATCTTTGTCCAAATATTCAGAACTATCTGATAGGGGCACTAGACACTTGCTATTTATGGCAACCTAGAGGAGCAGACTGGATGTGGAATTCGGCTCGTTGTTTGTAGAGCTCTCTGATGTCTTGGCAAAAGGTTGTCATCCTTTTCGTTGTATGAAACCGATGTTATTATTTTCAAAACATTTTTTTGTGTTTAAAAAAAGACAGTTTTATTTAAATGCATATTAAAAACATACTGTCTGCCAGGCACTGTCTGAGGGGTTTTACAAATATTCATTCCTTTAATCCTCATATTGTGCCCTCTGAGGTGAGGACTGTGTTAGATGAGGGAACCAAGGAACAAGGAGGTTAGGTAACTTACCTAAGGTGGAGCTGAGGTTCAAACCCAGGTAGCCTGGCTTGAGTCCTTGCTCTTAATCAGCATACTGTTCTGTTTTATTACTTAAAAGTTTCAATTAAAACAGATCAGTGATGTTAAAACAGCAATGGGATAAAGGGGTGGTGAGGATCAATGTGAAAGACTGTGTACAAAGAGTATAGAACATGGCAACCCCATTAATACAGCCAGAGATAAAGGAGGGAAAACTAAAAGGTGACTCCAAGCCCATGAGCCTTGCAACTGGACATTTTTCTAGAAAATTAAGAGAAAAAAAAGAGATTGCTCCGGGAAACAGAAAGGCATTGGCAAAAGATGAGCTTGAATTTATATGCTGGCAAGCTGTTTAGAGATGTAGAGCAAGCAGTTAAACCTTGGGAACACTGCTCAGATAAGAAAGCCATCTGCTTAGCTGGGACAGGCGGTGCAAAAGAGTAAAAGTTACTGTCAGGAAAACAATTATACATAGAAAACATGGCCAATTGCTATTAAGTGCCTAGATTTAAGAGAAAGAAGAACTTGTAGTAAATAGAGGTGGGAAAAATTTCAGAAGCAAAGGAAGGAGGAATAATTGGTTTAATGTGGGAGATGCCAAGGGAAATGACTATCTAGAATGGTACACTGCTTTTGGTAACTTGAAGGTCAGTCATATGGGGGAAATAGGATGAATGATAAGATCAAAAGGTGGAGGAGATGGGAGGTTACTGTAGTCTTTGAAGGTCAAAATGGGACCCAAATTGCCAATATAGACAGACAAAAACTATACTGTCCCCTAGGCACATGTGTCTAATTAAATTCAAATTAATTAAAAGTAAACAAAATTAATAATTCAGTTCCTCAGTCACACTAGGCACATTTCAAGTGCTCAGTAGCTTCATGTGGCTGGCCATCTACTGGACCACACAGGTAGAGAGCCTTTCTATCCTACTGGACCACACAAGTATAGAGCATTTCTATCATCACAGACAGTTCTACTGCACAGAGCTAAACTAAAATAAGGTCCAGGAAACTTTCTCTGTAAAGGGTCAGGTAGTAAGTATTTTAGACTCTAGGCCACATGGTCTCTGTCACAGTGATTCAACTCTGCCACTGTGGCCTCAAAATAGCCATAGAAAATATGTGAACAAATAGGTGTGGCTGTGCGCCAATAAAACTTTATTTTTTTGACAGTAGTATCTAAATGTCCTGTAATTCTTACCTGTCACAGAATATTATCCTTTTGATTTCATTTTAATCATCTAAAAGTGTAAAACTCATTTTTAGCTTGTCAGGTCAGACTTGATGAGTGGGCTATAGTTTACTGAACTCTAGACTAGAACACTGGACCTCAGAAACAGGAGCAGCATGGCCTAAGAATCTATGTCTGCTATATTGGCTGAATAAGAAAACAATATAAAATGAATATATAGCAGCTCTAAGTTTCACCTGCTCTTCCTCATTCAACTAGGTAAGTCAGTTAAAAATGCACATCAAAATTACACGAGCTGTCTTAGAATGTAAAAAGGGAAGCTGTTAATACATAATGATGAAAAGGAAATTTTGATGCGTAGATTTGATATGACTAGGTAACTAGGTGTTTTGCCATATAGAAATCCAATTAGATCTTCCCTGTAAAAAAAAGCTCCCATACTCAGCCCAATTTTCGGAAATGTCACTATTTGCCATCTTTAACACTAATCGTCCCAAGACTCTACAAGGTCCTCAGAGATAACACAGTTAAGTACCATAATGACCTTCCCTGTTTATAAGACATTGATAGTGAAGGGTTTTCTTCTCGTGTACCAGCCTTCATTAGTTGACAGTAGCTGCCTGGAGCCCTGAGAGGAGGAACTGTCATAATTGACTATTAATGTCTGCCATGGCCATCCATGTATGAGCAACATGATGCAGTAGAGGGCATGGGGACAAGATTTTGCACTGGTTAAAGAGCTGAATATTATACGAGTGCCTTTTTTTTACACTTTATTAAAGAAAATTTTAAACACATACAGAAGAGAGGATGGTATAATGAGCCCCTATGTACCTATCACCTTGCTTCAACAATTATCAACTCATAGCCAACCTTCACTTCACCTTTCCATCCCCATGTTGTTTAGAAGCAAATTGCAGACATGACAGCATTAGGAGCTATTTTTTGAGCAGTTTCTAACCCTGCCTAGCAGGTCTCCATCGTTATAGGACAAATGCTTTTAAACTGTTCAGTGTTTTCCAGTGAGCAATATTCAGATGAGCTTTTTTTTTTTTAGACCTATTTTGAAAGGGTCTAAAAAAGGTTGATTAAAAAAACCTCAGAAACCTTGGGTAACTGCATTGCCATCTCACAAGCCTATGGCATTTTTCTGTACGAGTTTGAAGACATAACATAATGTCTGACTGTCAGGGTCAGCTAGCAATGACCCCGTGCTGACCATGTGTCAAACACCCTGCTCAGTATGCTCACCCCTCTTGTCGAGAGCCCATTGAAACATGGCTATCCCAGGCAAGCTGAGGCGCGAGGGTGCTCCGGGATGGATCTGAGGCCAGACAGACAGAAGGGAAGGCAACTAAGGAAATAAGTTACTGTCTTAATGAAACATGGCTTCCAATACAACTAAGCTTCCTCCACTTTATGCAACATAACTCTGATGTTCCCTCTGGTAGATTTTATTTGTTCTACTCAAGTTGTCTTTGAAACCTGAGCCCCATAGCTCCATGAAGTTTGGATATGTCTGACAAAACAAAAACAAAAACAAACAAACAAACAAACAAAAAACAACATGAAGAGAGACCTGGTGAGGAGAAGTGTGTTCAGAGCTAATATTTATGACCATGATAATAAGGAAGGCAAGAAACCTTGTTACCTGCTCTGCCTACCTAGAGAAGGAGACCAGTGTATCCCATGTCCCCAGACTGTATGATCTGACCTGAAAACTGTAATTAGGATCTTCCCCAGTAGTTTAATTTCTACCATGAGAAATGGTTGTGAAGCTGGAAATTAGAATAGGGAAATAAGCTTAACTTCAGGAATGCTTAGAGGCGATGATGTGGAATAATCAGAATGCTAAGGACAGCAATACATCTGCCAGCACAGTGGAACGATGAAAAAGAAATCGTCAGAGGCAGGAGGACTGGGCCCCTCACTGGCTGATTGCCCCTGCCTACTCACTTCTCTCTGGTCTTGCTTCCTCATCAGTAAAATTAGAAGGGTAAACTATCAGAAGTTGTAATTGTCAGTCTGTTTATGTTTAGACTAGTGGCCCGGTGCACAAATCCGTGCACACTGAAGGGAAATTAATTAGAAGAAGTATTTTAATATCACTATTCACCCTTTCTCTATAATAGAAGTGTCAACTAAATTCACAACCAACAATGCCAGAGCGAAACACATGCATGCAATTGGCGCCAGCGAGAGCTTTATATGTACTGCACATGCGAGAGTCAACTTAGCCTTTTATATATATAGAACTAGAGGCCCTGTGCACAAAAATTTGTGCACGGGGGGGTGGGGGTCCCCTCAGCCCGGCCTGTGCCCTCTCGCAGTCTGGGACCCTCGGGGGATGACCACCTGCTGGTTTGGGCCCACTCCCCGGGGGATTGGGCCTAAGCTGGCAACCAGACATCCCTCTGGCAGCCCGGGAGCCCTTGGGGGATGTCCACTTGCCAGTGGGGAGCAGACCTAAGCTGCAGTCTGACATCCTTAGTGCTGCTGAGGAGGCGGGAGAGGCTCCCACCACCGCCGCTGTGCTGGCAGCCATCAGCCTGGATTGTGGCTGAGCAGAGCTCCTTCTGTGGGAGCGCACTGACCACCGGGGCAGCTCCTGCATTGAGCGTCTGCCCCCTGGTGGTCAGTGTGTGTCATAGTGATCAGTCATTCCCAGTCGTTCTGCTGTTAGGATCAGTTTGCATATTACCCTTTTACTATATAGGATAGATGCCTGGTGCACGGGTGGGGGCCTGATGGTTTGCCCTGAAGGGTGTCCCGGATCAGGGTGGGGGTCCTGCTGGGGTGCCTGGCCAGTCTGGGTGAGGGGCTGATGGCAGTTTGCAGCTGGTCACACCCCCTTCAGGGTGGGAGTCCCCACTGGGGTGCCTGGCCAGTCTGGGTGAAGGGCTGAGGGCTGTTTTCAGGCTGGCCATAGCCCCTTTTGGGTGGGGGTCCCGCTGGGGTGCCTGGCCAGTCTGGGTGAGGGGCTGATGGCTGTTTGCAGCTGGTCACACCCCCTTCAGGGTGGGGGTCCCCACTGGGGTGCCTGGCCAGTCTGGGTGAAGGGCTGAGGGCTGTTTTCAGCCTGGCCAAGCCTCCCCGGCAACAGAAGCTCCCAGCCTCTCCTTTTTTTCTTTTTTTTTTCTGGGATTTATTTACCTTCTATAATTGAAACTTTGTAGCTTGGGGCCAGGGCTTGGCTTCCTCCATCGCCAGGGGCAACCCAAGTCTCCAGCTCCGTGGCCACTGCTGGCTGAAAGCAGGTTTTTGGGTTTGTTTAGCTTCTATAATTGCAACATTGTTGCTTAGACTGGAGCTCAGAGCTGGGCCGCAACAGGCAGGGAACCTTGGCTTCCTCCATCACTGGAGCAAGCAAACCTCCTGCTCACTTCAGCTGTGTGGCTGCTGGCCGCCATCTTGGTTGGGTTAATTTGCATATCCTGCTGATTAGCCAATGGGAAGCATTGCGGAGGTATGGTCAATTACCATGTTTGTCTATTATTAGGTAAGATAAACTTGCTTAATTAGACCTGCTTTCTGATGTAGCTAAACTTTTTCCAACCCAGTGAAGCACCCCGACTTCTCTTTCAGGTAACTGTCAGCAACACAGCAGTAAATATCAACACAAAGCAGATTATTATTGTAGATCACGCAGGGAGAACAAAGGGTAAAATATTTAACTGCAGCAGTGTTTGACTATATTCTGCACAGTGAGAAAACTTGAAGTCATTTTCCAGATCCACCATTTCTTCTTTTCAGTCTGGTCAAGTTTCTAAGCTTTCTAAATCTCCATTTTCTGGCTAATGAAAAGAAAATAGGATTCCACCTAGTCTCCTACCACCTACTCCAGGACATCTGTGAGGATCAAATGAGATGAGGCAGGGAAAACCTTCACAGACATTTGGTTAAAGTATGAAATGTTTGCACCTGGCTATAAAGCAAGTCATGTTCCTGGGCTGAAGAAACTGAAAGAAGGCTAGTCGTAGCTAGGGAGAGGAAGCTGGCCGTTGCTACGTGACGTCATTACCCAGTGCCTACGCCACCATTTCAGGGCTGGGCTGAGCTGTGGGCCACATTTGCGCCATGGGGTCTCAGCAGCGTCAGCTGAGATTTGGTGGGCTGTCACTCCAGGGTGGTGGTGGGGCCTGTGTTCCACTTGGGAGAAGCCAAGTGTTGCTTTGTGGGTGCCAGGTCCACGGTGCTAGTGCATGTTACAGCAGCTCCTGTGTTGAACGTCTGCCCCCTGGTGGTCTGCACTCATCATAGCGACCGGTCGGATGATTGGACACAGCATATTAGCCTTTTAAATATATATATAGATTTGCATACAGATTTATTTGTTTGTTTTAATTTGAATCAGTTCCCAATTATTAAAAAAAACAGAGACTTCTCATCTTTTCTGGATTCCTATTCTTACATGGCGAGACTTGGGAATCTCCAAGTAGAGCTGTTGCCTTCAGAAAGGATGGGTGGTCTGTTATGCTCCCAGTTCCCAGCACGCATTATTGTCCCCCTGAGGGCCAGTTGTCATTTGTCACTATATTTGCAGTGACTTCTGGCATATTTTACGGTTATGTTCCCTGCCTGATCCCTGGAGATGTTTGCAATTACAACCTGGACTTCATGAACTTAAGGTCTCAGAGGTTCCTGGTTGTCTGGTAAAATAAAACATCTCAAATGGCTAAGCTTGCAATGTGTTGTCTAATTAAAGTTTTGCAGCAGTAGGAGCTTTAGAGTCCAAACTGCAGGACTAACCTTTTCACCTGGTCACTGTAATTTTGGGAGGAATTGCTGACTCCTGGATCTGGGAGTAGAGGTAAGCTCGCAGGAGCCCTGCATTCTGGTCAATTACATCTCCCCTGCCTTTGCTCTGCCTTGGGATTCAGTCATTCGCTAAGGATGTGTTTTTTAACTGCTTGGGTAATGATATTCAAATCTGAACTGTAGCCAACTAGATTATTCTGGCCACTTGCTTTATCATCTTCTATTTGCATAGCCATTTATAATCTTCAAAATTCTCTCCTAACTATAATTTTCTTTCCACACTAACCCTGTGAGAGAGATGGGGCATGTATTGCTATACCTGTTTTACAAAAGCAAGAGGAAAATAGGATATTGTTAAGAAAGGTTTTTACATTTCAGCCTTTCCCCTTAAAATCAGGCCGTGATACTTTGTTTTTAAAGCTGTTTCCTAAAAACCAAAATGAAAAACGTGTTTATTTAATTAAAACATCATTCTCCAAGGCCTTAAGACTTCTAGACTGCATTATTCTCCCTCCCCACTGAGACATAATTGAAGATTGATATGATACATTTTATTAATTAGGCCCGTCTGGTTTTCCCACAGAGAAAAAAGGAATGTGTCATTTTTTATGCCAGCTGATTTAAATAAAAATCCACTTGAATTTAGCTTTTTTCCTGCTGGTGCTATACCAAAATGATCAGGATGTGAAATGCGAAATATTTACCTTTATTTCATTCCCTAGGGGATAATGTGAATTTTTGTGGCAAATATATTCTTTCTTGGAGCACTGACAAAGTGAGTGTTCTGCAGGATTTGTGTATTCTGATTGACTGATTTGATTACAAACCAATCAAAAATGAGTTGAGTGAAATCTTTAGAAGAAATATAGAGGGAAGAGTGACCTGTCCTTGGTTTCAGAGGACATTGGTGTGTATGTGCGTTATCCTAAAACAATTAAGACTTTAAACCAGGGGTTAGCAAACATTTCCTATCAAGAGCAAGAGGATAAATATCTTAAGTTTTGAGACCCATATTAACTCTGTTGTAACTACTCAGTTCTGCTGTTGTCGCTTAAAGGCAGCCATATACAATGTGAAAACAAATGGACATGACTATGTTCCAATAAAACTTTATTTATAAAAACAGGTGGTGAGTCAGATTTGTCCCAGAAGCCATAGTTTGCAGGCCTCTGCTCTATACTCCTAAGGTGTTGTGTAGCAGAGTCAATGTCAGCTATCGGTTGATAGACCAAATACTGAGCACTTAACATATATCCCTGCATTTTACAGCAGGTAATGTGGACGCATTTCAGTCACAACTCATGTGAATAAAATACAGAATCCTTCTTTTTCAGTAGCACCTTCATACCTAATTTTAGCTTTTGTTCCACCAGAGTAACAAACATAAAGTACCAGTGGGACAGGCATAATAACTTCCCCAGGGCTTATCTTGTACAAAGGGAGCATGCCCATATGACTTAATGCGTTCTGTTCCTGCTGATACCCAATGAGATGTTCATTGTCTCATCTGGTCATCATGGGCGACCACTGAGATATCCCTTGCTCTTGTCTGCATGGCTCCTTCACATCCAAAGATATTTTGTGCTATCTGCATGGCCACTTGTGATAATCTTTCTGTTCTTGCATCACATGAGGGCAGAGAAAACTCCTTAAGACAGCTTGTAGCCTTCCTGCCTGAATACACAGTCAGTCTTACCCAGGCTCCCGCCCCTCCTGCGCTCTTTCCGACATTGGGATAAATTGGATTCCATAAATTTCTCTATCTTTTACCCTTCTCCAGGCTCAGCCTGCAGAGCAGGGCATAGGAACTGGCCAACGCCTCGGTTGCCGCCCCCTACGTCTATCTTTCATCCCTCCCTCAGTGCAGTCACCTTTTTTCTGAAACAGGAGTGAGGAAACTTCACTCTTACTCCTCATGTCATGAGTTATTTCCAGTCCTCTCATCCGCTAAGCTTTTCAAACCCAAAAAGCACCGAAGACTCTTCATGTACTTCCTATGCATAGTAGAAAACTCTCCTTGCTCCTCTCTCCCAAATCTTATACATATGTTCTTGGCCTAGGGAATTCCAACCCATCCTTTGGGAAACAATTCAGACATTACCTGTCTCCATGAAGGTTTCCTTGACCAACCACATGTGTGTTAACAGCCCCTGTAATGGGCTCAGATTATATCATGCAATTTCCCTTCCACAGCCTGTTTCACACTCTTATTAGCTTCCTCACCAGACTGTGAGCTTTGTGAGAGCAGAAACACCTTTCATCATCCCCCACTATTGTATCCCCAGTGCCCAGAACAGTGCCTAGAAGATAGTACAGGGTGGGTGGGTGAGTGGGTGGGTGAGTGGATGGATGGATGGATGGATGGAAGGATGGATGGATGACCTACCCACTAATACACAGTTTAGGATTTTACTCTCATGGTATAAAAACTGTTGAATGTCATCGTGAAGGAATTTTTCCACTTAAGTCAGCAGAAAGAGAGAGGTGAGGATATTACCATTCAGGCTGGTCATTTGTTTTTCAGAATCTTAATTTTTTTGATTTGTGTGTAATGAAGGCTTTCTCTGGGGCTAGTGGCTCATCTTACATGTGCTATTATAATTGACCTAGCTGTGTTGTCCCGCTGTTCTCCCTGCTCGTTTATAAATTAGAGAACATCTTTCAGCATGGTAGGGGAGCTATATTCTCCTACAGGAATATTAAGATGGAAGTATATGTAGGACAATTTAGAGACATCATTGCAGCTCAAATGGAATGCCCCACACTTGCTTTCACAGCATGAAATCATTCACCAGGATAAGACCAAATAAAGTGAGAGTTTATTTGCAGGACTGACAATTTTTTTAAAGAATAATTTATTGATGTTTTTAGAGAGAGAGAGAAGAAGAGAGAAGAGAGAAACATCAATGTGAGAGCATAACATCCATTGGCTGCCTCCTGCACGCCCCCTGCCAGGCAATCAAACCCGCAATCCGGGCATGTGCCCTGACTGGGACTCGATCCAGCAACCATTTGGTGCACAGGACAATGCCCAACCAACTGAGCCACACTGGCCAGGGCAGGACTGACAATTTTTAAGTAGTCTAGAAGCAGGGATAACATGTTGAAAAAAATGAAGACTTCTCTGTGTGACCACTTCTTTCCTTTTCATCTGAGCACTCCCTCGTGGCTCCCACAGTGATCTAATGTGGCCACCAACTCAGTATCACAAGCTCAGCATCCCAAGCTCAGCTCTGTACCAGAAGGTAACAATCAATTGGAAGGTGCCTCAGAGGCCACCTGGTCCAACCTGCTACTAATGCAGGAGTCCCACAGTTTTCTGAACAGATGGCATCAGCTTGTTCTTTGTGCATTTCTAGTGACAATTACTTATTACCGCAGGGGACAAATGACTTCCCTGTTGGATGATAACATGGAAAGTTCCTTTCAGAGGAGCAGGGTCTTAAAATGCTCGAGTCTGGACACACCATTCTTGGAGTCATAGCTCTGCTCCTGACCGGCTGAGTGCCCTTGGCAAGTTACTTAACCTCTGAGCTTTATTTCTCTATATATACAAAAGGGAAGACAATGATATCTGATCCATTATATTATGAGGATAAATGAAAAAATATATATGCACATCATTTGGTGTGTTGCCTGGCACATAGGAAATATGTAATAAGTAGTAGCTTAAAAATCAAACACCAAAAAAGTTCTAAGACTGATATTTGCATGTAAAGGTCAGGAATAGAATGATCTATAGCTACCATGACTAGCAAAGTCATGCCATTATCTTACAGCATGTATGACATCCCGTGACTCTACTTGGCTTTGAAATGAAGAACTCTGAACTTTTTCTGCAGAATGGCTTGATACTTGCCCATATCTATATGGGGGAGGTAGGGGGAGCAGGGAGAGAGAGAGAGAGAGAGAGAGAGAGAGAGAGAGAGAGAGAGAGAGAGAGAGAGAAAGAAGAAGAAGAAGAAGAAGAAGGAGGAGGAGGAGGAGGAGGAGGAGGAGGAGGAGGAGGAGGAGGAGGAGGAGGAGGAGAGGGGAGGGGAGGGGAGGGGAGGGGACGAGACTGGGCTAATCTATTTTCTTAAGAAAAGAAAGTGAGACAGAAGATGGTGAAAACTCCTTGAGGGTCTTGTTCATGCCCTTTGGCCATCTTGCTTTGCCCAGCTCGCTGTTCCTACTGCACCAGCTATTAGATACCACTAGACACCACAACATCAAACAAATCAATTAGTTTGGAAGGAAAGGCTATTTCTTTCCTATCAGTACCTGCATGCAGAGTTTGATGACTCTGTGATTTCAGTTAATTTTTTTCTATTTCTAAAGCTTGAAATTACCTAGCTCATCAAGGTGATAATTGAAATCTCTGCCTGATCTCTAAAAGTAATTGGCTTCTCTTCTCAAACAAAAGACCATTGTTCTTGATTTTTCTGAATTACCATGCATTCTAATCAGGAGATGTCCTTACAAGTAAGAGGGCTGCGATTTAACACCTAGCTCCTCAGTTCAACAAACCAAGAAAGGAATAAGGCTTTGATGACTCCCCAAGTTCCATAATCACCCACTTTCACTTCTCGAAGGATGAGTCAACACCAGAACCGGATTCATCAAAGTGGCAATGAGAGACAGTGGACAGAACTTTTGAGAAATGTGTGAGAGTACTTCTCAGCATTTCCCACAATGACATTAACCTCAGTCAGAGTCACCTTCCTAATGTAAAGCACATCTCATACCTGTGGGCTGAAGATAAGGTTGATGTGCAAGGGGCTTCTCAAAAACCAAGAGTGAGGGCCCCGAAGTTTCTTTTAAGACCATGAGGTTATTACTTTCTGGTCACAAACTTTCATCTTGTTACACCACTGCCTCCAAATGCAAAACACCATTAGGGAGAAACAAACAAACAAACACCATTAGGTCTCATTCTCCTGGATAAAGGCATCTTCCAGCCCAGGAAGAACAGGAAGGCATTTGTTTCTTAATGAAATAGCATTAGGGACGTCCAGGTTTACTTCCTTCAATGAATGTAGCCAGTTCCTAGAGCAGTTGTTAAATGACTGATTTTCTTTCTCCTTACCCTATGCTTTGGAACCTATTCCCTCACGGAGCATATCCGCAGTCACAACCTCTGATTTTCTTTATCAGGATAACTCCTACTTAGCTTTAACATCACCCATTCCTGGACTTTCCCTAGCATCTGTGTCTGTACCTTTGTATGGAGCCTGCACTGTCGTCTTATAATTTACCTGTTTGCCCACCTGTCCCCAGGAGACTGTGCACTCCACCTTTGTACCTTCAAGTTCATGCCACGCAATAACTTCCCAGTAATGGTTTTGTTGAGTGGCTCTGACAGAAAGCAAACTGTTCTAATTGAGGTACTTATTTTTTCTTTCAACACATATTTATTGAGCTATTATACAGAAGGAATAGGAAATTATAAGGGTATGAGCTTCCAAAGTCAGCAGGATTAAGAGAACAAATTATAATAAAAAAATTACCCTTAGAAATCTCTTAAATTGTACCTATAATGCAAGGCTTTTACCGTTCAACCCTGAACAATACTTGGTAATTCTAATGCACTTCTAGGTTTGACAGTCACTGAGTTAAAAGAAGGAACAGAGGGCCATCTATTTGCACACATCTGGACAGCCATATTATTCTGCAGCTCAATAACTATTAAATTCCTAAACGTGAAACAGGGAATGGGTGTGCTGCTCCTACTCACCTGAGAGCTTCTTTTACTATTAAGTCCCTATAGCCTTAACACATGTAAAGATATTTGTTTTAAGAATTAAATGAGATGACAATTATAAAAACAGCATAGGTCCTAGCACCTCATGAATGATCAATAAATGTTTGCTTACTTTAAATTGATGTCTTCCTTGTTTGGAACTATATACACATTGGTCTTTGGACGTTATAGAAAAGACCTGGTACTTCTCTGTGTCTAGAGGCATTTGTGTTGGGCGTTACAGTATATTATTAGAAAGAAAATGTTGACTAAGCACTTCAACTGGTGTTTAAAACAGTGTTTAAACATCGGGTGACTAAAATTTGCTTCATTCATGCCACTGTGCGTAGGCTTAATTTTCCACTCATAAATGTACAGACCTGTATTTCCAGTCCTCTGAACAACTTAATTTATCAGCTCAACATCCTTCTCTCCATGAACTCTTTTTGCCTTTTATCGTAAATTCTACCTGGGTATCAAGGTAATGGTCCAGCAAAAATGGGGATATTTCTACTCCCTAAGTCATCTCCAAACAAACTCTGGGAGAAATGTATTGAAACCCAACCTAGTGATACCAAAGCCAAAAGAATCTAACTTTCTTTAGAAAATAATTCTCAATTAAAAGGCAATATGGTTTTTTATTCTTCAGAAATTTCTAGATTCAAACTAACTTTATACAGCTTCTCTTTCTGATATAGTAGGAGTTCTTTTTGAGGGGAATATAAATACCCCAGGTTTAATAAAGCCAGACTTTACTATTTTAATTTAGGTTTTCTGTTACTATTAGTGGCAGGCAACTCTCATGGATCTCTTGTGTTTCCGAATGTCTTGTAAGTGAGCCACTAGCTGCCTTTTGTTCCAAACTCTATTCTCAAGGATGTTTGTATGGCGAACAGCTTTAGGAAAGTGAGATAGTGTCTCCCTCCAGAGCAGAGGGCAGCCATGCTCACTATCTGGTAGAACAGAATCTCCCTCCAGAGCAAAGGACAGGCAAAGAACTGCCTATTGAAAAAAAGGGTTTCTATGCTATAACAGACATCCATCTGGGCCCATCTGTGTTGCCCCCTCCCATGAGATTTGGGGCAAGGGAAAGTGACAGTGCTGTGATGATACTTATACTGCTTGCTGTGCCATGAGTAATAAAGTACCTTCTCTGTGACCCAGGAATCGCATGTCTTCTGCCAGAATCCATGAAACAGTAGCAGGGCTACCTTGTCAGCTTGCAGGTAGGGTGAAATCTGAGATTCTTCACAGTAACTGACAACTATGTGGAAGACACTTTTAAATAAGATTTCAAAAAGGAAAAATAAAACGCACATTAAACTCTATAGTGGGTGATTCTGGGACATGAAACATATGCCTCTGAGTTTGCTCCTCCTTTTTTTCTTTCCTTTACTCATGCTATTTCTTCTGCCTGGAATCTCCTCCCTTCCATGTATTCATCTAAGTCAGTCGACAGCTGGCATTTACAAACTGTGCTGAATGGTATGACTTTTTAATAAAGTCATGTAATAAGTCAATGACTCCTGCTGCAAAAACTGATTGAAATGAAAGGATTCAACTTCAATCATGTTGTTCTATGCAAGACAACAGTTGTAATAAGGAATATTTATTCATTCCGTTGTTCAACCATTTACTACATACCTAATTTGTGCCCAGTAGAGTATTGGATCTTGAGGATACAGAAATAGGGAATTCTCTGGATAATGAGGCATGGGAGTAAATGAATCTATATATATAAAAAGCCAGAGACCAGAAGGCTGTAATGACCGTAACGACCGGTCACTATGACACCCACTGCAGCCAGTGAACCCGCCCGATCAGGGGGTGCGGCCTACTGGCCAACCTCCTGCAGCCCCAAACCCCAGCCAACCCTGCCCCTGATCGGACTCTCCCATGCCAATGGAGGGCGGGGAGGCCAGCCAACCCCGCTGTGGCCCTTCCCCTGCGGCTGGCCCCACCCCTGATTGGCCTGCCTCACCCTGATCAGCCCAGCCCCACCCCCCAACCAGCCCCACCCCTGATCACACCCTGCACCCCAATAGGGGGCGGAGCTGGCCAGCCAACCTCCCGCAGCCCCTCCTCCCAGTCATCCCAGCCCTGATTGGGCCCCCATTGGGGCTGGCCGCCGGCCAACCTCCCGCTGTCTCCTCCTCCTGACAGGCCTGGCCTCGATCCATCCTGATTGGGGCCAGGCTGGCCAGATCCCACCCATGCACGAATTCGTGTGCTGAGCCTCTAGTGCACGAATTTAAAATGGCATTTAAATGCTACGTGCTTAGTACTCTTTTACCAACTATAAAGAACATACAAGTTAAAAATGCACAAAATTTCAAAACCAATAAAACTTTAATTATTTTAATTCAATATAATAAATCATGTTTTGCTGAAACTAAATCATTTTGAACTGATTAGATGAAAAATATATATGTGATGTTGGGTTCTACTTATCAACTTGATCTTCTGATTTTATGCATGATTTTCATCAATGTTATTTTTTCTTTATTCAAAAAGAAATTCATTTTGAATTCTTTATTCATTCCCTTGATGGGCCAATCAATTTACTATGCATCAACAGTAAAATATTGAAATAAAAACTTTTTTATTAAAAAGTTTTAATGTTGGCATTATAGCAGATGTCCTCCTTTTTCCCCTTTAATGAAGCATTTTTTATTACATAACTACTATACCTATTGTTAATCAACTGTACTGAATGGTTTATACAAAAGATGAGCTCTA
Organism: Myotis lucifugus; assembly: GCF_000147115.1. Taxonomy (NCBI): domain Eukaryota; kingdom Metazoa; phylum Chordata; class Mammalia; order Chiroptera; family Vespertilionidae; genus Myotis; species Myotis lucifugus. Next base: position 2,767,126 of record NW_005871104.1, on the reverse strand, counting down.
CACAGTATAGCCATGTGAATGGTGAATACAATACTGATCATACATTGAGTTTTACATGCTTATAGCATCTAACTTGTGATTATTTCATTTTCCTATAATTGTTTTCTATTCAAATTACCTGACCTTCATTTTATTTGACCTTCATTTAGTAAAAATATTACTAAACAAGCAAAGGAGGACATTGGAGTCTTATGGCAGTATTTGCTTATAAGATCAGTATTAAGATAAGCCTCACCATGTGTCAGTTGCATTTTATAAGAAATTCAAATTCCTACAGTTTTGCATAATTCAAGGCTGATTTTCCCCTTGGGGGAAAATGAGGAATTGGTTTACAGAGCATATATATCTACAATTTTGTAGCATATTTCTGTGTAGATGCCACTCTTTATTTTCTTAGCATTATCTACACTAATAAAAGAGAAACATGGTAATTAGCATACGACCGCTACCCTTTTCATTGGCTAATCAGTGAGTATATGCAAATTAACTGTCAGCCAAGATGGCGGCAGGCAGCCAGGCACCGAAGCGAGCATGAGGCTTGCTTGCTGCGGACTCCAATGTTCCCCGCCTCACTTTACTATGTTGCAAATAAGAAGCTAAACAAAACTCCAGAAACCAGCCCGACTGAAAGCCAGGCGGACCGAAACATTGTATCCATGTTTTCAGCAGGGAGGCCTCAGAGCTAAAGCTGGCCCAGAATAAAAAAAAAAAAAAAAAGAAAACAAGGAGCGGTTGGAAGCTTTAGTCACTCGCCACCCGGAAAACAGCCCTCAGCCCCTCACCCAGACTGGCCAGGCACCCCAGTGGAGACCCCCACCCTGATCCAGGACAGCCTTCAGGGCAAACCAGCCAGCCCCTACCCGTGCACCAGGCCTCTATTCTATATAGTAAAAGGGTAATATGCCTCCCGGAACCAGGATCAGCAGAGCAGCGAGGCTCCCAGCACCGGGATCAGCGTGACAGGGGGCAGCGCCCAAACCCCCTGATCGCCCTGCGGCTCTGTGTGTGACAGGGGGCAGGGTCACAACCTCCCTATACGCCCTACTCTGTTCGTGACAGGGGAAGGCACCCCAACCCCCTGATCAGCCCTGCTCTGTGCCTGATAGGGGGGAGCTCCCCAATCCCCTGATTGCCCTGCGGCTCTGTGTTTGACAGGGGGGAGCTCCCCAACCCCCTGATCGCCCTGCTCTGTGTGTGACAGGGTGCGGCGCCCCAACCCCCTCCCCCCCCCCCCACGGGCCCTGCTCTGTGTGTGACAGGGTAGAGCCATAACCTCTCCATCGGCCCTGCCCCGAGTGTGACAGTGGTGGCGCCCCAACCCCCTGATCGGCCCTGCTCTGTGTGTGACAGGGTGCGGCGCCCCAAACCCCCTCCACGGGCCCTGCTCTGTGTGTGACAGGGTAGAGCCATAACCTCTCCATCGGCCTGCCCTGAGTGTGACAGTGGTGGCGCCCCAACCCCCTGATCCCGCCTGCTCTGTGTGTGACAGGGGGCGGTGCCCCAACTCCCCTATCGGCCCTACTCTGTGAGTGACAGGGGGGAGCTCCCCAACCCCCTGATTGACCCTGCTCTGTGTGTGACAGGGTACGGAGCCCCAACCCCCGTGATGGGCCCTTCTCTGTGAGTGACAGGGGGCAGCGCCCCAACCCCCTGATTGGCCCTGCTCTGTGCATGACAGGCGGTGGTGCCACAACCTCCCCATCGACCCTGCCTTGAGTGTGACAGGGGGCGGTGCCCCAACCCCCCAATCGGCCCTACCCTGAGCGTGACTGAGGGTGGCATCGCAACCTCCCGATCCGCCCTGCTCTGTGCACGACGGGGCGGCGCCCCAACTCCCCAATAGGCCCTGCTCTGAGCCTGACCAGGGGCTGCACTTAGGGATTGTGTCTGCCCTGTGCCACCCGGGAGCAGGCCTAAGCCAGCAGGTCGTTATCTCCCGAGGGGTCCCAGACTGCGAGAGGGCACAGGCCGGGCTGGGGGACCCCCCTCCCCCCGCCCCCCGAGTTCACAAATTTTTGTGCACCGGGCCTCTAGTCTATAATAATAAAAGGGTAATATGCTAATTAGACCAAACATCATTCCAAATGAAGCCAGGGCTGGAGGGAGCCCGGGTCGCTGGTGCCAGAGGGAAGCCGGTGCTGGCAGCTGGGGGAAGGAAGGCCTACTCTTGCATGAATTTCGTGCATCAGGCCTCTAATATAAAATAATGGGATAAAGATGAGACAACATCCATGCCAACGTGGATTTTATAATCCTCTCCCACCATTAATGCCTGACAAACAGCAGGGTCTGCACAAACCATGGCTTTGGACTGCTTCTGTGATTTATATGGAATGACATATATCTGACTCTGACGCACTATTCATTCTTGGATCATTACCGTCTACCACTGAGAGAGGAATAAACCATGTCTACCATATGGACCAGTGTATTAGTAACTGTATTTAGTTGCAAGTGAAAGAAAGAATGCCTAACTCAAACACACTTTTAAAAGGGATGAGAGGGGTGGTCATGATTGGCTCACATAACTGAGAAGTCCAGGGATTAACGTGACTCAGACATTTCTGAATCCAGGCACTCAAATGATGTAACTGAAGTGTTACTTTACTTTTTCCATTTCTGAGCTGTGATTTCCCTGGTGTGGGTTTCATTCTTAGGAAAGCTTTTCCATAGTTCTGTCAAGATGCCTCCCAGGCTTTCATCATATTCTTTAATTTACCACAGAAGAAAGAAAGAAAGAATTTCTCCTCAGTTCCAATAAAATTGTGGAATTGCCTGACTTAGATCTCATGCTTATTGCTGAGTTAATAATGGGCAGCCAAGGGAGTGTAGTGCTCTGATTGGCCAGGATGGGTCATGTGGCTCTTCACGTGAATATATTGAAGGGGTAGATCCCCAAAGACATTCTAGTTGCTGTAATTAGATAATTGGGGACCACGTAAAATAACAGATGTCCATTGTCTACTTGAAGGTCTTTTTTGATTTAAAATGTTCAAATATAGAAACTGCTTAAACATTTCTTGAAATCAGTAAATACTTATAGTAAAACAAGAAAGTAGGTTACTCATATCTGTTAGTAAATCAGGTATCAATTAAGCAATGATTTATATAAAATAATGTCTTTATATTTATATTGCTTTAAATGTTGGTCTGAATTGCATAACATCATTAAAATATAGTGATGGCTTAGATGACTATTTTCTCACATTTTAGTTTTTAATGCAGCTAACAATGCATTAGGATGCCTTTGTAGTCACCTTCAAGGTACCACCATTCACCTGGTGGTAGGTTTCCTCAGTTAAAAAAAAATCTGAAGTTTTAGCTTCAAAAACATACTAGCTATTTTCTCCCTGTAAACATCAATCCAAGAAACCAAATCTGATGTGAAAGTTTGGAAGAAGAGAAATGACATTTTAACTCTTCTTTGAAGGCCTTTAATTTGTAACAATCTGTGCATAATAAGGATTCAGCAAACTTTTATTTAAAACCTCTCATGTCAAATACTGTTATAGACATCCTTAATATGGTAGTTAATCAAACTTCTTTTCTCAAAAGTTAAAGTTTTAATTTATAAATCGAGCCATCTTGTTATTACAGTAATTTTCAAGGTGGGTACTGAAGAAATCCACTTGTGATAATAGAAATAAGAATATGTATGGTAAATCCTATTGTTGGAAAATGTTGTTACCCTTCCCTGAAGATTTATACTGCCTTGCCCATGTCAGGCTTGGACCAATGAAATGTGAGTAGAAGTGACAAGTTCCACTACCAAGCAGAATCTTGAAGATTTCTTGCTTGGTTCTGCCGTTTTCTCTGTTTTCTCTTTTCCCTTCTGCCATGATATCAGCAAATTGTTTCTATAAGCCATTGGAATTCTGTGCCCTTGTTACTGCTGCATAACTAAGCCTAAACTGACTGATACAAATCCAAAGATTTAAAAGGATTTCGTATCAGCTTAACCGTGGTTACCCTTTTGATCCATAAATAGCCTTGTTAGTCCCTCCCACCTGAAGGTCAATGGGATAAAGCCAGTACTAATTACGAAGAACTCAATATTTTGAGTATTGGCAATGAGCTGTGTGTGACTGCCTTGCATTGAGTCTGCCTAGACATAATGTACCACTCAAAAAAAAAGGGTTTCTTTGTCGTGACTCTGTGTTCACAGGTGTTGAAGAGTCCTTTATTGCATTAGTTTAAAGCACTCTAATATTTGATTTTGTGTCTTGGCTAGGTGTTTAATAGTGATGTGGCTTAGATCTTGCCCTCTACCACTCTTTTGTAGTACCTTGTTTTTATTCACAGTGAGTTCAAATATGTTTACTAAAACACTCCAATCAACCTGGTGCAATCATGTTCAATTTTGTCAGAAATTCTAAGCTAGAAGTCACTTGGAGGATATATTTAAACCCATATTTTTCTCCCATTTTCATGAAGGTCGCAGTAGTATAGTGTATTATCTATCTTCTGGGTGTATAGTAATCTCAATTCATATGTATAGCAGGTACAGTTTCCAGCCTGAAATTTAAAAAAATGGATTTCTTTTCATTTATGTAAAACGCCTATTTTTTAGATAGCATAAATTTATTATTTAACTCATGATATCACCATCCCCCACCATTCTCACTCCAGTTATATGTCTCAGTTATGGTGGGAGTCCCGGTATCATGAGAAAACTTCTGAATAGTGGCAGTTAAGTCCTTGTTTTCTCCTCCTATAATGACATCTGTCAAGATGCCTTTATTTCTCCTGGTCTTTCATTCATTGTTGTGGCAGAATGTTACTGCATCCCCCTAATCCTGACAATAAGACCTGCATTCCATCCATTCTCTATCCCACAGTCCTGCTGCCCTTTGGTGGTGGAAAACCTTTGCTCCTTCCTATGCCAGGCTCAGGGGCACACTGAAATGCCCTCAGTCTGTCTATAGGATTCCTCAGGAAATTATTTATCTTGGATTCTTAGCACTTTGCTAGGCTTTTCTGGAAAAGGTTTGAGGGTACATGTTCTCTCTGCTCTCAGATTCCCAGATTTCCTGGAGGTTTCAAAGTTCTGCCCCTCCCTGCACTAGGACTTCTTATAGGCACTGGGGCCCATTGTCAGGGATCCCCCATTATCTATCCTTTTCTTTCTTTCTTTGTGACCTACCCCCTTATCCCTTCATCCAGGAGATAGTTGATTCAGTCTGATGATATATTACTTTGACTCTTCAACAGGATTTTAAGAATTCATTATTTGTACCCTGATCTAGCCCTTCTGAGATCCAAAAGCCAAGAACTTGTCTGTTGCCTGCATACTGCTGTGTCATTCCTTACTTGACATTGTAAAGAATACAACGCCTGTTACCTGACTCGGGAGAAGGGTTACAGAATAACAGGAAGTAGCATGTGTTCCAAAAGAGCACAATCATTCTTATATCAAGATATTATTCTATCACATACATATACATATGTAAAAACACATATGTACTAGTAGTTATAGATTAAGTAAAACACAAACGAGCTCTGAGTACAGCATCTTTTGATCAAAGGCCAGGCATTTTTATATGGAAATTAATATTTGTTTCATTGGTCTTTCCATCTATTCCTGTCTGAAGATCAGGATGGTATTTAAGGGTATATTAGAAATCCATGCCAACCATCATATCTTAGAACACTTGTCTGGTTTCATGCCTATTCTATTCGTTGAAATTGCTTCTATAGACTCAGTCCTCTTTAGTTATCATATTTATTACTCTCAGTAAAAGAGTGCTTGAATGTACTCAAATTTTACACATTTTTGTGCATTATTAGAGTTTACAACAAGGCCTCATTTTTTTTCTTTTACCAAGAAAAGCTTCATGGATATTCTAAAGAACAGGCTCTTGCGCTAACACAAAAGAGCACAACCAAAATGAACAGAATCAAATGAAGGATCCAAAAGAACACAACCAATTGATTATGAAATACTTGTTTCTTATTTATGCATATTAGTTTATATTTATCCTTTATAATAAACAATTCATTATACCTTTCCTTTTATAGATCATCTTAACATGAGAATAATTCTGTGCTAGATTATTACACAAGCCTTTAATGATGTAGATTGAATCAATAATGGTAAGCAGTCATGACAGGGAGATTGAAAAATAACCTTTAAATGTCGTTTTCCTTTTTTCCAAGTTAGAATTGTTGTGTACTTGAAAAAGCACTTAATTAAGGGTCTGAAAAGTATTCTCAGTTTGGCTACGTCATTAATAAGCAATTCATTTCTCTGAGCTGTATTTTCTTCAACAATAAAAGAAGGAATATTGGACTATGTCAGTGTTTCCCAAAGTGTAAAAATTATACCACTAGTAACCCTGGATACAATTACAGGTGGTATGTTAAATCATAGAGTAACAAAGCCATTCCCGTTCAACTCTGCCATCCTGATTAGGCAAGGATAAAATATGGTTGACGTTAATTGTAGAGTGACTTGGTGTTACTTCAGCATTACTTCTACTTTTTAATCAAGCATTGACCTTGAATTCGGAGTTGTTTGGTGTTTAATAGTTTCTAGGTAAAACGTTGTTGTGCTGTTATTATATTAATTCTTTGCTTATCTTCTTGGAGATAAGAAATGTTGGTTTTCCATTATGGTAGTAGAACAGGATTGCCTTTTAAAATTTAAGAAAAGTACTCATTATAAAAAATAATAAGTAAATCTTATGGCAGGTAGAAAGTCCATGACTGAGTTGTTGGCACCACTGGATAGGTGTCCTAAAAGGACTTTTCAAAGAGTCCAATTTTATGTGTCGTTTTGTCCTAGTTTTGGTCAAGGTGAAAGATGGCATAATGTAAGCTGAGTTCTCACCTTTCCGCTTATGAAGCAGAGTGCAAAGTGGTAAAATAAGCTTCAGAATAGAAACAGGACACATCTCGGGACATCAGCCTTACTTGATGATTTCAGCAGCTGGATACACACACACATAAATACACACACATACACACATAAACACACGTACACACGCACACATGCCAAATATATAAATAGATGTATTCAGGAACGGATGCCAAATTTTCATGAATTTGCAGGATAAAGCACTGGTCTTCAAACACATTTATTGCTTGTTTTTGAATGGGTGGAATTGAGCAGACTGGAAAGTCTGCAGAGTAGGTTAGTAGGTATAGAATCTGAGACATCCCTACATTCAGGACAACATGCAGAGATTGCCAAGACTATGTAGTGACAGAAACAATAGAAAAAGTTTGAAACTGCAGAGTATTTCCACTGCGAGCACAGAAGTGAGCCAACCACAGTTATGCATTGGAATTTGATCCAAAGGAGCAGAGGTTCCCAAGGAGGTTGAGTTGTTCCTATCTAACCCCTCTCTCATTCACCTGGTAATGAACACCCTCTCCATGCAATTTTGTAGTGAAAGAATCTACATGCATATGAAGTATATAGCAATTAGAGTCAGAATGGCTTGAAGCCTTTTCACTTCTACCTTGAGAAAAAATCTGGGAAAGAGCAGAGGTTTATGCCGAAGACAAAGATCGAGAACATTGAGATCTTGGGGGAAGAATTCAAAGTAATATGAAAAAGGATTAAAATGATCCTGTACACTTGAGAGATTCTGGGGTTTTTTTCTTCCCTGGAGCCACATATTGAACAAAAAATAAATTATGGTCTTGCATTCAAGAAACTGGGTTTGGAAAGAGCAAGAATGTATTCTCTTGGTGATCTGTGTTATGGGTGTAGGATGGAAAAATTAAACTTCCTGCTGCTTATATAATTTCCCCATGACAATGGGGAATTGGGATGGAGGTCAACATGAAAAGCAAACTACATAAACTACTTCATAGTCCTCCAGTCATCAGGGACTTTTGAGGGAAGAGTTTGAGAAGCAAGGAGAAAGGATCTAGGCTTTGTAGTCTTAAAGCCCTCACGTAGTATTGCAGCTATGGAATACCATTTTCTTATCGGTCTTGTCCACCAAGGACTACAGGAGGTGATGTAGGTCTGATGAATGGGACGTGCATGGAATATGGAGATTCTTCTCTCCAGCCCTCTCTCACTGGCTTTGAGAGTCTTGATAAACAGAGCCAGGAGAATTTAAAAAAAAGTTTTTTTCAAAAGATGCACATATTTCTATATAGACCAAGTCTTAATGGGGAATGCATACTCTGTAAAAACTCAGTGAATGGTTGGCTACCATTGCCAATTCCAACACCCTTAGAAAAACAAGTTCAATATGCCTCTCTGAGAAAACAGTTTGTTTTTGGCCTGGGGGCAATATCACTTGGTCACACCAGGTACTTCAAAAAGTACCTTCATTTTCAAGACCCAAGGGCAATATTCTGGGATGCTTTATAGGGTGTGTCCCGTGGGCATCTAGTTCTGGAATGCCATACTTTAGTAAACAAGGCTAAGGCAGTATAGATGGTTTCCTGCCAAGCTAACATCAAGTTCCTACAAATGTATCTTTCAATAGCTCCCTCACAGAGCAGTGAGAAAGAAGAGGGAAGAGGTAGTTGGGGCGGGGGTGGGAGGGGGGATAATTTTGTGATGCAATCAGCTTGTGCAGCCATGAGCATCAACGTAAGTACTTTTGAATCCATCGTATTTTGCCAGAGGATGACCGTGTCTAGGAGTGGTAATTGCTGTACTTTACTTCCTGCTCTGATTTCGGGGAAAGGTTGTCCCCAGGCCCTGACCTGGCTTTGTTTAGAGAGCCAGCCTGGGGAGCTACTGGTTTAGCTTTAATCCAGTACATGCATTTTTTAATCGGGTTTTATATTTTAATGACTTCCTGACACTCCCCTAAGTGAAGTACATCAAAAATGTGGATCTCTGCAGAGTGTGGTAGCTGGCAGGCTGGTAGGCTGGTGCAGAGAGACTTTCGCCATGGGCTCTGCAGTCCTTGGGAAATATTTAAAATGAGCTGCTGGCATGCGAGAGGATTATGGGAGTCGGGTAAGATAGTCATTATTTTACCAACTCCTATTTCATAAATTAAGGTTTTTTCCCCCCCAGCCAAAGTAATGTCCCCAATTACCTATTCCAACACACTTTCCAATTAGGTAGAAAACATTGGGTGTAATTATTAGAAACTAGACAGACTCAGGTTAAGGGGGAAAAAGTTACATATATATATTTAAAAATATATATAACACATATATGTGTATATACACATAAAAGACTATATATATAAGCTTAGTGGTTTCTCACAGAATCCAAGAAGCAGCACCCAATTTCTTAAGGAAACACTGGAGCCAAGTCCGGGCTCTGCCCCCCCTGCTCTGCAGCCCACATGGCAGAATGAGCCCATGTCTTCGTGGTACCCACCAAGCCCTTTGCTCTCCTCCCTGCTTTTGCACATGGTCTTCCCTTGAGCTGGTGTGCCCTTTCGTGGACTGTAGGATAGGCATTCCCCACCCTTTTTCCAAAATAGCCTAGTTTTCCACCCAATTATCCCCTTAATATTCCCTTTGTAGTATTTAAATTAACAGAAACCATCTTACCTGTTTATTATCTTCCCACAAACTTGAATGTGAGCTTCATGAGGAGCTTGTTCGCCTCCAAGTCCCCATCATCTAGACCAGTGGTCGGCAAACTGCGGCTCGCGAGCCACATGTGGCTCTTTGGCGCCTTGAGTGTGGCTCCTCCACAAAATACCACGTGCAGGCACGCACGTACAGTGCGATTGAAACTTCGTGGCCCATGTGCAGAAGTCGGTTTTCGGCCTGGGCGAGTCTATTTTGAAAAAGTGGTGTTAGAAGAAGTGGGGGTACGTTCGCTGAGGTCGACCCCTCAGATTGAGGGCATTTTTAGCAAAGGCCAGCTTAGGAGTACCCTAATTAAGTTAATAACAATGTACCTACCTATATAGTTTAAGTTTAAAAAATTTGGCTCTCAAAAGAAATTTCAATCGTTGTACTGTTGATATTTGGCTCTGTTGACTGATGAGTTTGCCGACCACTGATCTAGACATTGCCCCACACTTCCAATAAATGTTGACTGAGTGAATATATAAATGCAGGCTCAGCTGTAGTTAAGGTTGAGCAAGCACTAATAGGAGACCATTGTGAGCTAGGAGACACTCCAAAATGTCTACTTCCAGTTGGCTACCTTAAACAAGTACTACCTGTGTGTGTGTTTCCTTAAAATCTTTTATTTTTAAAATCTTTATTATTGAGAGTATTACGATGCCCATCCCTTTTTTCCACCATGTCTCTCACCACCCAGTTCCCACCCCACCTTAGGCCTTCACCACCCTATTGTCTGTGCTCATGGGCAATGCTTATATGTTCTTTTAAGGGGTTAATCTCTTTCCCTCCCCTCCCCCTTTTCCTCTGAGATTCATCATTCTGTTCCATGCTCCTGGTTCTCTTTTATTCATCAGTTTATTACGATCATTAGATTCCACATATAAGTGAGCTCATGTGATACTTGTCTTCCTCTGACTGGCTTATGTCACTTAGCCTAATCATCTCCAGATACCTCCATGCTGTCTTAAAGGGTAATAAATCCCACTTTTTTATAGCTACATAGTATTCCATTACGTAAATATACCACAGATTTTTTATCCACTCATCTACTGATGGGCACTTGGGTTGTTTCCAGATCTTAACTATTGTAAATAACGCTGCTATGAACATAGGGGTGCATACATTATTTCTGATTGGTGTTTCGGGAAGGATATATTCCTAGAAGTGGGATCGCTGGTCATATGGCAAGTTCTAGTATTTTCTCAGCTAGGCAGGATGATGTGCATCACACACTGTCCTGCCCTTGAGCTGCTTGATCCTGATCCCTCCACCAATCTAATAGGAGCAACATAATTGTACCATGCACAGGGGGTCAGGGTATGGGTCAGGAATCATGTCCAATAAGTGCTCCAGTTACCTACTACTCCAGCATAGATGAAAGGGATCTCAAACCAAAAGCTTGGGGTTGGCATTTACAGTCTATTCTCATTATTTACAGATCCCATATTTATGAATTCGCCTACTCACTAAAATTTATTTCTAACCCAAAAATCAATGCTTGCTGCTATTTTTATGGTCATTTGTGGACATGGGCAGAGTGGCAAAAAATTCAAGTCACTCAATGCCTGTCTTCCCAGCTGAGGCTGGGCAAGGCGACTATCCGCCTCATTGTTTCAGCTCTCATGCTGTAAACTAGTGTCCTTTTTGTGGTCTATTCACCACTGAGTTTTAAAAGTGATATTTGCTGTTTAAAACAGCCCCCATGTCTAGGGCCAAAGGGCTGTTTAGTGTTCCTGAGCATAAAAAAACTGTCATGTGCCAGGCTGGTGTTGCTCAGTGGTTAAGCGTCGGCCCATGAACCAGGAGGTCACATTGTATTCCCTGGTCAGTGCACATGCCCAGGTTGTAGGTTCGATCATTGATGTTTCTATCTCTCTCTCCGAAATTAATTAAAACATATTTTTGAAGAAAGAAGGTTGTGATGTGCCTTATGGAGAGAATACGTGTGTGAGGTAAGCTTTATCAGGTGTGAGTTCACTGTTAATGAATCCATAGTATATTAAATAAGGTGTCTTTAAACATAAAACAAGGTTATGTTTTAATCACTGGACAAAAATGTTATGACCGGAGGCTTGCAGGAACCTAACCTGCACCTCCCCTGGGAGCAATAGTTCCGTATTGGCTATTTCAGTGTCCATGGCGACGTTATACAACATAACTGTCATGAATAATGAGAATCGACTGTATGTATCAGTCCAGTGAGACTTCAAGGGATTTTCATACCTGTTTTTATTGATGATATCAAGTAGACCTTCTGGATGTTTGATTTAAAGCATATGTTCGTTTTTCAAAACAAGCCATTCAGAGCGCAAATCTTGAATGAAGAATAGGCATTCTTGTTTTTTTTCTTTTCTATTTGTTTAAATTCTTTCAGATCATTGGCGTCAGGCTTGTGAGAACTACATTCACATCCATAAGTATGTGGGGCTGTTGATGCTGTTCCAGTGCTGACTAGAGAAAGAGATTGTTTTTCTCGTAGTTCACTGTTGACAGGCCCAGGGAAGGGCTCGCTGAGCTGTGACAGTTGACATTTGGTACACGGCCACTCAACCTTCACGGCAATGAAGTTTCATGAAAGCATGTTACATCCTTTGTAATGTGTCTAGTCAGTCATCGTATTGCCTGTCACTTGTCTTGGACCTAAAATTAACTAAGAACTAATCATGGATAGGGGGCAGGAGAGAATAGATAAGATGAATAATGAAGACTAAATGCAATGCAATTATTATAAACTGACTCGCGAGTAAATGGAAAGGACAGGAGATTATAGCCTTTGAGGCTGGTAGAAGCTCATCAGCAAAGGGCAATTTGGTTGGTGGAGTTGAATTTCAAACTCAATGAGGAGGATGCAGGGGACAACTGAAAAGAGGTGTGGACTCGTCACGCTTGCACATTTGGGATTTACAAATTGTCTCTCTTGTGGATCAGACTTGGTTCGCTCATCATGCTGGCTTTTCCCAAACCTGAGTGACTGATCCATGCTGCCCGTCATCATCAACCTGGCCTCGTTCAACAAGCATTCACTCCGAGTGGCTATGAGAGCCGGGCAAGGTCACCCTTTGGTGATGCTATAGAGTGTAAAGCTTAAGTGATTGGACTATGGTACAAGAGTACGTGGTTTTGAATCACAGCTCCGCCAGTTATTAACTGTCTTGTCTTAGGCCAGTTTAACCTGTCAGGACCTCAATTTCCACACTGTAAAGCATAGATAACGCTAGTACCCACCTGGTGTTATAAGGCCGTTCGTGAGGATTAAATGCGACACTCACTTATCGGTGCTTAGCATAGATTATTTTTCTGAGAAACAGAAAAGTGGCCACTGTGCCAAGATGTCTTTAGCAAAGAAAGAGTGGTTACAAGATGAGGTAGGCAGGTCAAGTTCTATAGGGCCTCACAGATAGCCCAGGATTTTAAAACTAATTCTTAAGTGCATTTAGGAAGCCTTTGCGTGGTTTTAAGCAGGGCACTGACCACACTGCATAGAAGAAAACAATATTTGTTTTCTGCAACATACTGTGTTTTACTGGGAAAATTTGCAATATAGACTCAATACATTAATTACCTTTCATTCTGATTGGCCCCCGGGTGCCCCCCCCCCCCCAGAGCTCCTCCCTACCGTGACATCAGATTCTGCGGGGACCCACAAACATTGTCTGGTGTTGATGATGCTAGGACTGGTGGCAGAAGCATTTGCAAGCGGGGCTATCTTTGGTGTCAGCTCACATGCATTATTTTATTCAAACCTCACAACTACCTTGCAAGGTTTTTGAGAAACTGAGGCCTGAAGCCTTCTAGCTGGGATCCAAATGCAGGTTTTCTGCTCCAGGGCTCACTGAGCTCCTGGAATGTGTTGGAGAGAGGGCTCTGAAGTCAGACACGCTGTCTTGGCCCTGCCTGGCACCTCTGTGCCTCAGTTTCCCTATTTAAAAAAGGAATAATACCTGTTTCGCAGAGTGGTTGTGAGGAGTGGTTGCTGTATTAATGCCAATGCTGGACATAAGGTACGTGTTCTGTACACGTTCCACTGTTGCTTTATTTCCCAGTGTTGCCGGTCCGCCAGTGAGTTCTCTGCATCTCGGACAGTGAGGTAGTCGCATGTTGCTTTCCCAGAAGGCCACTCTGTACCATTAGCCAGCTCCCTGTTGTCTCTGAGACGGCGTGCCATGCATGAGGCAAACACCCCTCCCCCTGCAAAGGGCTGTCCTATCTTCCCGCATCTTCTGCGAGGCTGGAGGAGGCACGGGGAGGCCCTGCGCACACATTCAGGGGGCTGAGCCCCACGTTCCCCCTAAACTACCTTTTTCCAAGTTCTGCTCTGTGATTAAACCTTACGGCTTTAGGTAGGAAACGACAGGGGTCATCTTTGCTTCTGAATGTATTTGTGGTTTGGCTAATGAGGTAGTGAGATTCAATATGATTTTTCCTCATGTGTAAAATTAATACCTTAAGTGTTTTTAAAAGGAAAGCATCAAAAGCATTTCACCTGGGCGTCAGGTTGGCAGCAAATAGACATTTCAGAGGAGGTCCCCCTGCGGTGCTGGGAAAAGCTAGGCTGGCTCTCAGCAGGTCGCTTTCCATGGGATGACGCCTCAGACACGCTGTCTGATCACCGATACCTGTGGCGCCTCTTCGCTCGGAGGTAAAATCTAGGTTCCCCACCTTGTGTGAACTGTTCTCCAGCTACACGTTCCTTGTCATCCCCCAAGACCTCTGGGCTCCTTTTTGCCTCCGTGGCTCTGCACATGACCTGGCCCTCCCTCCAGTGACTTGTCCTGTCCCTTCTGAATAGGTCCCCCTGGCATCACTATAACCCTGTCTGCATTGTTCTGTCTTCTGATGCTTTGACATTGGGGGGGGGTGGGGCAGGGGGACTTGCTGGGAGGACTGTCTCATCCGGGGTTAGCTGACTCCTAGGGTTAGCACACAACTGACCTGCCAGCGCACCTTTCCTCTGCAAAACAACCAATCCTGAGTCCATTCCAGCCCTCACACCCCTCCTCTGTCAGGCCGTCACATTGTTGATCACTATTTCCCTGCTCTACTCGCCCCGCAGCCAGTTACCAGAAAACGGGAGAGAGCCCCTATAGCCTGCTGAAATTCTTCATCCTGGCTAACAACTTGCTCATTCCTTCCTGCGGAAACCCGGTGAAAACTCTTGTCCATGTTTTCCCCTCGCCCCACCTGGTGCATCCCACTGTGGCTCCCTACGTGGTAGGTCATGCCTCATGTTTCCAGGGACCTGAGTAACAAAATCTCACTCGTGGCAGCCATTTCCAGGATTAAAACAAATCTCAGCTGCAGTTAAAACATCTTTCAAAGTGCAGGTGCTCAGAGGCACTTTCTCTGCGACGCCTTCCCCATTCCTCTTGCAAAGGTGGTTACTGCTCCCTGTGCAAGTTGTAAAACAGTCGTGTGTGTCAAGTTCATTGGACCGAGCTTTCCTAGATTCTGTGTCATGCTCATGGCTGAACTCCCAGCATTTATCGCAGTGCATGAGGACTGTGTGGTAAATTGGAAGTAACTCAGCCTTTCAATCTGAGTCCATTAGGGGCACATGAGTCAGAAAACAGTATGGTGTGAGTGTCTTCCTAATACTCCCGAATCTGATCAGGCCACTGCAGCTACATGGATTTGGACAAGGTATTTCGCCTCAGTGTGCTCTGCTGTTCTCCTCTATAAAATAGGGGTGATGGTAGTATTTATCTCCAAATGCTATAAAGATTAAGAGGAAAAGGCAACAAGTCTCTCCACAAACTGTCTCCTCTGCCTGTAACGTCCTTGGCATCACAACTCAAGGGCCACTCTTTTAGGGAGAACTTGTGTCACCCCCCTCCTCCCAGTTAGGGCAAACCTGTGATTTAGACTTAACTGTGTCCTTCTCCTTAGTAGTATTTACTCTTGTAATTTTTCATTGGCAGCTCTGAGTAATGTGTATCTTTTCCATTAGACTGTGTATGAGTTGGGGTTTTCTGGTGAAACAAAACCAATAGGATGTCTATGCACAGAGAAAAATTTACTTTTGGGAACGTTCCTGCCATTGTGGAGGTCTGCCAAGTTCAAAACCTGCAGGGTCGGCTGTCAGGAGACCCAGGGAAGCATTGCAGTTTGAGTTTAAAGACCGTCTGTTGGCAGAATCTTCCGGGGAAATTTGTCTTTTCCTGTTAAGGCCTTTAACGGATTGGATGAGACCCACCCGTTAGAAGGGTCATCTGCTTTACTGAGAGTTTACTCATGTGTAAACCTCATTTAAATAACGCCTCCACAGGCACATTAAGAGTAATGTTTGACCAAATATCTGGGCACCATCAGAGACGGTAACCTCTATGAGGGCAGGATTCAGTGTAATAGTTGTAGAGCCTACCACGTCGCATGTCCTTCATAATTATGTATGAGTGAACACAGAGCACTACGGCGTGTAGTCCCTGTGTGTGCAATCAGTGGTGGATGATGTTCTTTACAAGAAAATATTTGTATAGAGATTTATTGAAGGGCAGCTCTGTAGGAGACACTGTGGTCAATGCTGACAATATGATCAGGTCGTGTTTAAGATATAGTAATAAGAAGGCCCTTTAGCATAGAGGACAAAAGGCAGTGAAAGGAACATTTATTAGTTACTGTCCCCAGGCCCTTAATAAGGAGAAGTGGAACTGGAAGTCCACATAGTTCATTTTTTCCAGTCCTGCCCAGAGAAAAAGACCTTCCTGTGTGGTAGGAGGAGAGGAAGATGTGTCAAGGCTGCAGCCAAAGGCATTGTAAATGGTTTAAGTTCCTATTCTGCTGGTGATGGGAGAGGGGCACAGAGAGAGAGAAAGAAAGAAAGAAAAAAAGAGAGATGGGAATGAGGCAGAGAAAGATCAAAGAGAAGGGAACAGGAGCGACTAAGAGGTAGAAAGTTGAGAGAGAGAAAAAGGAAACGGATGAATATATAGAAAGAATGAGTGAGGCAGAGGTAAGGAGAGACGAAAATGAGGAAGAGAAATATCAAGGAGAGGGAAACTGGGGATTGAGAGAGTAAAAGAGAAAGAAGTGAGATGGGAATGGGGCGGAGTGTGACAGAAAGAGGGAGGGACAAAAAAAAGATAAAATAGAGAATGTGATGTGAGACCAAGGGATGGGAAGAAAACAGGTGAAAGGGAGAGAGATGGAAATCAGAGAGGAATAAATTACTTTCCATCTTTTACAGAAGTTTCCTTACAATGTAAAATATAAAAAGTAGTTTGGGGAGTTAAGAACATGTAAAAATTTCTCTTGAGCTCATGAAAATCACATTTCCTGACTCTATCGATAATAATGGGGCAGAGTAAGGAGGGAGAGAGACATTGAGAGACTTTACCTTATTCTACTTTTCCAAGCCAGGCTGTACAGCACCTCGGGTTCTAATCCCACTTTTTCTACTACCTAAGTTTATGAACGTGTCCATGTTCCTATCCTTTCTCTCTGAATCAGTTTCCCCTTGGGCAAAACAGGGATGGCCATCGACTGTCTTAAACACGACCTGATTATATTGTCAGCACTGACTGTAGTGTCTCCTACAGAGCTGTCCTTCAATAAATCTCTACACAAGACAAGCAATAGTCAATATTTTATTAATACAGGTAAGGGCAGACATGGTAACACACATAAATTAAGACTGTTTTCTCAGCAACACCAAAGTTCTTACAGTGATTCAAAAATGTTCAATAGAAGGTGACCAAACAAAGTCCAAATATTAGTATTTCTAGGTACATGCTAGAAAATCAATTCTTAACCACACTGCAAAGAATGCAAACTATTAAATTACAACATTTAGGTTTGAATCCTAGCTCTGCTTCTTACCTGTGTGTTGCATAAGCTGAATCCCTTTTTTCTTCACATGAGAATAATACTATGAATATTATATATTTCTAGTCATGGACTAAATATTGTATGTATAAATTACCCACACATTGGCCAACAGGGAAAATAATCAATGTATTTCTCTTGATAAATTACTTTCCATCTTTTACAGAAGTTTCCTTTCAATGTAAAATATAAAAAGTAGTTTGGGGAGTTAAGAACATGTAAAAATTTCTCTTTAGCTCATGAAAATCACATTTCCTGACTCTACCGATGATAATGTAGCCAACATCTTTGAACTTTCAAAATGTACCAGGTACTAATGTCTTACATTCAAGATCTCATTTAATCTTCCCCAGATCCTCTGAGGTCAATGCTACTATTATCTCCATATAGCACATGGGTCCATCAAAGCTTAAAGTTTTTAAAAACCAGAACAGAAACGAAGGAGAACACTTCATGGCAAAGCCCACAGTCTGCTCTGAAACCCGGGGTGACTTGGTCGCATAGAAGGGAGAAGGAAATGGTCTCCACACCAAGGTCGATAGATTGCCCTGTGCTCAGAAGCCACAGTAATACCACTCTCGTTCTCTCTCCCTCCCAATTCCTTACTGAATTAATAGCCCACACAGGACAAACTTTCTCCCAGAGGTGGTTCCACTTCACAAGCTTGGCACTGGTGGGAGCCTGCTAGTATTTCATGAGCACAACCTGGGTGAGACTCTATGAAATAGTGCTTGACTCTTTTCTGGGGTAGTTATTCATTGGTTGGCCAACAGGTAGCCCACCAGTTGCTAAAGAGCACTATTTTCTAACTACACTGTGCATAACAGCTACGTGACCTCTCCCTGTTACCCCAGGATTTGACCCCCTTGCTAAATGAGCTCCAAAGTCAGCCGGCTTGCAGAAATATCCCTTTACAGCAGCTTTGCACCATAACTGTTGGAAATTACCTGATGATTAATGTCATCTCACCCAGAGAACTGTATTGCAGTGAAGTTCAGGATCCATCGATAAATGTGATGGTAATCTTCTATCTTTGTTTACATCAGTAATTAATGTAGTTCAGGAGGGAGCCCTTGAAACCTGGTATAAACAAGATTTATCCCCACTGGAATAGATTACAGCCATGTGTCACCATTCAAAAGGTAATTGGTACATTTCATTAGAGAGTAATTGAAAAACAGATTTATTTTAATGCCTTGTAATAAATAATCTTGATAAACGCTATTGTTAGCAGAGCTATCTGCACCATGTAAACAATTTGCTTTACATCAAAATATAGTATACACTATATATCATTCTTGGATTTTTCTGAGAAGTTTTTATTTACCTTGTTGTGGCTCTGAGTAGAAAATAGCACATTAATATATACTATGATCATTCCTTTGATAACAAGACCTTCTCCTCATGGCTTTACTGTCCTCATAATTTGCCCCAGGTTTATTCTCTATCCCTCAAATGAAAATCTCCCACATGGATGAACAGAAATGTTTCTGACAGTGAACAAAGGCCTTAGAGATCATGAGACCGCTGTGAGGTCTGGCACTGGCTACATGTTGCTGATATGAGACATACCTCTTAGGGTTGCAGCGAGCATTAAGTGGGATGAGACACAAAGACTTTAAGCAAAATCTTGGATTACAGGAAGAACTCAATGAATATTATATAAATAGTGCTATTATTATCATTACCGTATCTCTCTTCCAAGGAGACATCCTGAGTCCTAGGGTGAGCTTTTATTTAAATCCCATTGGAAATGCAGCGATAGAATGTACAAGCATTTTCCCCTCCATTTCCATTTGGTATATGATAAAATTAACAAACATGCAAAATAGGAATATTTTTCGACACCAGTCGTGGGCATGACTAAAATGGACCACCCCCACTAAAGGATCGGAAGTAAAAACATATCAACCATTATTTTCAGAGTTTCATGACTTCGTGAGCTGTTGTGTAGAGAGTAAAACCACTCTCCTTCATTCTTCAAACTGAGATGAAGAGCAACATATCCCAAAGGGCTGTCTACAGATTGGAAGGAAACATGCTTTTAATGGGGAACCATGAGTCAAAACACTGGCAGAAAAGAGGAATGAAATGATTTTTTTCTACATCTCTAACAATCACACCATGTTTGTGAGATTTTCTTTTCCTGCTTTCACAGCTGTAATGAGATGGAATTGTCCAGACCTGTGCCAAGCACTATATAAGCACAGCTTTATAAGGCAACTATTAGATTCATCATTACCCTTGTTTCGTAGATGAGTACGTTAGGGCTCAGAGAAGGTGAGCATCGAAGATCACACACAGCACTGCTTCTTGAACCAGGATACACGAAACCATAGGATATCCTTGACATGTCTTCCTGGAGAATGTTTTACCTAAAGACTTTAAGGTAGAAGATAAAGAATTTAGCCAATGATAAATTAAGTCACTATTTTTCTATTGAATAGGGATGTTTTATGCTGTAGAACACTAAATCGCATAACTTTAAGCTGAGTAGGAGAAACTTCAAAGAAACCCTGGCCTTTTAGTGGGTCCTGTGCCCCAGGGGAATGTATTCATCCTCTGGGATAGTTGATGATTCAACGGGAAGTTTTGAGAAGGCTGCTTTGAAGCCAGACAGTCCTGGTCACCTGCATCCCACCTTTGGGAGTCAATGACTAGGTGGCTTTGGGCAAATCACTCCACCTTACTGAACCTCACCTGTTCAATAGGAATTCTGCCACATACTGGGGAGGGTGCCTTAAAGATTCCTTGGACCATGTAAATGTCCAAAAATATAGAGGTGCTCAGTACATAGTGATAATTAGTGTTTAACATTCACCAGTCACTCTCAAAACAATGCCTTCTGCTGTATTCAGTCACCAGCTTACCACACTGACCCTGAGACAGAACCAGGCCCTCTCTCCATATTGCTTTCAAATTCTACTTCAGGCTTTCTATGCTATTCTCCCAACTAAGAGAGGATCCTGAAATGGGTTGTGAAAAATTGCAAAGTGTGTACTAACCAAATTATTTGCAAAATAGACATTAACCAATTATTTATTTCATGGCTAGACCAGAAATAGAAATTTTCAATAATATCAAACAGAAACCATTTACTTTCATTTTAAGTGTATACATTCACATTAGTCAAAATGTCTTTCAACACAAGGTTCACCCTATGTTTTTTAAAAATAATTTACTTTTCCTCAGAGTCCTAAAACTTAGTTCTGTCACTCTAACATTTGCTCAGTCAACAAAGGCAGTTTTGGGGTGGCATTTAAAAATGTGGGTTCTGATGCTCTCTCCTAGCTGTGTGAGCGTTAGGGTTAACATCCCCAAGCCTCACGTTGCCTGCTTATAAAATTAGGATCATTAACAGTAAGATTAATAACAGTATAATGACTAGAATTGTTTTCCTAGCACAGTGCCTAGTATGCAATACTTTTTTATTAGATAGCTTTTATAAAATTAAACTTGAATGAAGCATCATTATTCACCTAGGAGATCTTAATTTCCACTTAGCAGCCTTCTTAGAGCTATGGAGCTTACCTGTTTTGGCCCCCACAGACAGGGGTTCCCATACAGCACATAAACAAACAAATGCAGTGTTTTTGTAGGATGTCTACTGAGCATCAGCATTGAGAATGAAGGGAGGACATCATGACCATTTGCATTATAATCACATGGCAGGCAGTATACTCACTTGCTATTAATCTTCCAAAATCTGCAATGAAGTACATTTTAGGGCCAGGAGAATGGGTCCCCATGGACACATGACAACTTAGTGGCAGACCTGGTCATTCAAATCCACTCCTGGTCCAGGACTCCTTCTGCTGTAATACACTGCCCCATGGAGCTGCATTGACTAGATCAAAGCTAGTGATTTCATTTAAGGGGAAAAATCTAAGTAACATTTGTGAATTTAATTTTCATTCTTTATTAAAATAATCGACAGCCTGCTCCCAGTACACGTGGAGTCAGGTTAGTTGCATGGGTCGTTAAATGTCAGAGACCTTTAGCTCTTATTGGGAAGGCTTGAGAGTTATTACTATCATTAGTGTGGAAATGTACATCATTTCTTTGATATTCAAATCAATTATTTAGTTCCATGCTCACTTGAGAAAGAATCTCTCAGTGTAAAGAATATATTGCTTTGGAGATGACAGGGTGCCGGTTGGGCTAGAGTTTCCTCTGGAAACTGCAATGATCGTTTCTGTAGTTTCATAGGCAGTCCCTTGGAAACCTCAATTTGGCTAGTACATGATGAGAAACGTGATTTGCTACAAAGCCCCAGCTTCTAAACACCATTCGGAAGCCCATCTTAGGCTACGAAGGCACCATATTTACACTGAGTGGTCAGATTATTATGACCACCCCATCAGTACAATGAAGTGAATTAGTTATGCAAATAATAATAATAATAATAAAACCTTAAGAGTATTTGTTTAGGAAGTTTTCAATGTTCAGTATTTTTGGAAGTGTCAATGAAGTACTGATGGGGTGGTCATAATAATCTCAGTGTATATGTGATCAGTTTTTTAACTCTGGCAAAAGTAATTGACAAATGCAGAGAGAATGTCAAGATTGTCCCTTCTCAAAGTCATTGACATTTTAGCAACTCTTATAACAATCAAAATACATTTTTGGAGGAAGAATGGACTTCTTTGGCCACTAATCTTTGAACCTTTTTGAATAAAATTACTCTTGGCATTCCAGCTTTTTGCAAAGTCTGTCATGTGGCCACTACATTAACGAGGATGCCTCTTGTGGATGATGAAATGTTAAGGAAGTCAGAAGGGATTAGAAATGGTGGGGAAAAAACTCATTCATTCTAACCCCAGTTTAAGGTGGGGAGGGATGAATGGGTGTGACAGAATTTGTATCTGGATGAATACAGTAATAAAAACTATCACTCACCATCACATTTCATGTACTCTGCTAGGGCTTCACCTACATATCCACATTCCAGCTTCATGATAGTCCTGTAAGGGAGGTATTGTTATCCCTATTGAACAATGAGAAATAGCTGAGCCTCAAGGAGACTTGTCCACTTTTCCAAGGTCAAACATCCAGTAGCTGGAAGTGCGTGAACTCACACTCCTGACTTGAAAGTTCAAGCTTTACACCACTATCCTACATTCCCTCCCAAGAAATTCATATGCAATTTTTAAAAGGGAGGAAACGGTGGCCCTAGCCACACAAATGTAGAATGACGTAGTTACTAGCAAAGTGGGCCACGAACTGAGGGACATATTTTCTCTTTTTGGTCTAAAAGTATGACATAATGCCAATATGACTGCCAATTCTAATGTAATTAGACTACAATAATAAATTGTCCAGAATCATACCAGGAAGGGAAGGG
This sequence comes from Myotis lucifugus, assembly GCF_000147115.1. Taxonomy (NCBI): domain Eukaryota; kingdom Metazoa; phylum Chordata; class Mammalia; order Chiroptera; family Vespertilionidae; genus Myotis; species Myotis lucifugus. Next base: position 2,744,454 of record NW_005871104.1, on the reverse strand, counting down.
AAGAGTGTTTTATGGTTCTGGACCTTACTCAGAACATAACAAGAACACTGTATTCCGTGCTAGGTAGCAGAATCTAAGCGGCACATTAATTCAACAAATATTCATTGATTACCCGGGCAACATCTTGATCTGGGCATAAATCTAGTGGACTTCCTGCCTTTATAGACCTTATTCTAGAGGAAGAAAGAAATGATAACAAGTAAACAGACAAATAATGACAAATTGTGTTCAGTGGCATGAAGGAATGTCCCTGGGTGATGGAAAGGGTGGTCAGGGAAATAGGTGGCATTTAAGCGAAACTTGAAGAATGAGAAGGGAACAGACACAGAGAGGAAGGTTAGACCTACCATGTGTTGCAGCAGGATGGCCAGGAGGGTCGCTCAAGTCGCATCACTGAAAAATCTGTTGAAGATCCTCTTTCGCCTGGATAAAGGAAACCTCAAGATAAACAAATGCTTGTCTTTATAAATTTGAAGTGCTAACCTATGGGGACTCTGGGTGGCATAGCAGATTACAGGATGAGATTTCTACCTAAAATGTAGAACTGCTTTTCAACTATCAGAACCAGGAAATATTATAAAGCATATCCACTAGGAATCAAGAGGCTATGCTTTGATCTGTAACTCTCTAGGCACATGATCTGCACCATGACACTTAACCTCTCGAACTGTCCACTGCCTCCTCTCACAAGTGGGGCTGGTAGTGAACATCAGATGGGACAATACACATGAAAAGCACCCACCACACAGGGCACGTCACATAAGTTCACTGATGAGATGTGCATCTAAGTCTGTCACGGGCACTTGACACTGGGTTTCCCTCTGAGGTTCCTAATTAGCATGATGTCATACTTTTAACCTAACTCAGAAATACAGGAAGAGTCACAGAGGTGGCAAGAAAATGTGGTCAGAGGGAGCATTATGAATTTTCAAACTGAAAAGTAAATGGGCCACGGTATTCGGCATGCTGGTAGCCAGTACTGTGCTCTGAAAGTTGTCCAGCATCAGAATTGCATCATGACTTCAAAGTAGCCCACTATGCTGAAGCTAATCAGGTTTTTCAATATGGCTGTTGGTTCATTACTATTTGTTTATCAAAGAGCACAACTAAAATATGGTACTTTCTTGAAATAGGAATTCAACTTAGAGCTCTTGAAGATTCAACCAGAGCTAATGAACTTCAGATCAATGAAGAAATTGAGAAATACTAGTATACACACTCTTTGAGTAGAGCCCCACTGGTATGCTAAGGTTTTATATACACAGTATCATAAGATCAACAACCCAAAATTACAAGTGGCCCCGGTGGTACAATGAACCTACACAGTAGGCACTGCAGGTCTTTATTTTATCAAGCACATTAACCTAGCTCCTGGGGTCACAGCTTTGGTTTCTCTTCCCCTAGAATCAACATCATAATTGTTCTGGCCCTGGCCCTTTAGCTCAGTTGGTTAGAGCATCATCTCGATACACCAAGGTTGCAAGTTCAATCCCTGGTCAGGGCACATACAAGAATCAAACAATGAATCAGTTAACAAGTGAAACAACAAATTGATGTTTCTCGCTCTCAAATTCATAAAAAAATTTAAAAATATCATAACCATTCTATTCCCACCAGTGAAGTGCTAAAGGTTCCGTATTAAGAAGTGTGTATCTGTAACACACACAGAACTGCTAAGTCAGTCTAAGACAGTGGTTTTCAACCATCACCATATAGATAAATTTTTGAAAATGTAAATGGCTTGGAATTCTGACTTAATTTACATGGGACGGGACCCAAGTTTCGAAAGCTCCTCATGTGATTCTAACTAAATAAAAAAAATTCCCAGCCATGGGCCTCAGCCAATCCAAGAACCCCCTGAAAGCAACTACTTCAATTGACTAAAACACCGCCAACTTTACAAACCCTCCCATCATTTTTTTCTAAATTGTTTACCTTTCAATCATAACTTTTTCTAATTCATTTTTTCCCCTCAAACGTAGAACATACACAGTAATCCCAGGTGTTGGTGTTAGTGTGACTCTGCTCTTTCCTAGGAAAGACTTCTGGCTAACCCTCTGCTATTTCAGTCACCACATACATTACTTGTTTTTTATGATGTTTTGAAGGTCGTTCCCCAAAGTAATAAAAGCTATTGTCTCCATTCTCTGAGGATGGGAGCAAAATATGATCTAAAAGCTTGTCTAGGTTTGGAAGTGATTAATGTAGATTCTTATGATGAAGGAAATGAAAATGAGAAATCTGGATAAGTAATCACTGTTTCAACAAAAACAATTTCAACAAAAAATGAGCTTGAGACAGAGAGAACAAACTGATAATGCCAACAGCAAATAAATTATTCTCTGAGTGTTAGAAACAGACCTTGTGATAGCATTTTAAGTTTTGTGAATTCTTTTGATTCATGACACTTCCTAGTGTAACTGCGGAGCAAAGGCACACTCTTGCTGCCCCATGTTTCACAGGTACTTGAAATGCAATTTGAGCAGAGAAGGAGAGGTTTCAAATGAATGCAGAAACGCGCCTGGAAATGATGGTTGCATAGAGAAAGCATCTCCCCAGGCTTAGGAGACACAACCAAGCTTGTCCTTGTCATATTCCGTGAGACCACCTCAGAGGGCAACAGCGTCTGGGCACTTTGGAACTCTGGTGAGGATCTTGCTCTGCTGGGGTCCAACCCCAGCAGGTCCAGGGATCCCCAAAGTGTGGACGGAGTCGGCGAAGAAGGAATGACATGGAGACTGGGTTCAGTTCATCAGCATAGCGAGGTTCTCCCTCCAGGATCTCCAGTCAAGTTCTGTCCAAGATCTCCAGCCAAGTTCTATGTACAGGTTCTCTTGCTAGGTTCTCCAGCCAGGTTCTCCAGGTTCTCCAGCCAGGTTCGGTCACCAGGTTCTTTAGCCAGGTTCTCCAGGTTCTATCCAGATTCTCCTGCCATGTTCTGTCTAGGTTCTCCAGCCAAGTTCTGTAGCCAGGTTCTGTCCAGGATCTTTTGCCATGTTCTCTCCCTAGGTTCTCTCTCTAGGTTCTGTCCCTAGGTTCTGTGTCTAGGTTCTTCAGCCAGGTTCTCTCGCTAGGTTTTGTTTCTAGGTTCTGTCTCTAGGTTCTGGAGACAGGACTTGGCTGGAGATCCTAGACAGAACGTAGAGAGAGAACCTAGAGAGAGAACATGGCAAAAGATCCTGGACAGAACCTGGCTACAGAATCTGGCGGGAGAACCTTGCTATGCTGATCAACTGAATGCTGCCTCCATGTCATTCCTTCTTCGCCGACTCTGTCCACACCTTGGGGAACCCCTGGACCTGCTGGGGCTGGACCCCCAACATTGCTCTGTCTCTAGCTATAGAGTGAGGACATTTCAAAGGAAATGTTCACCCTGATAGGATGTCACCTACATTGTGAATTGGCTAAGACAACCGTCTCTGAGTGCATTCCTAGTCTCGGCAGCCCAAACGAGTCAGCTGACACTCCAGAGTCTGAGTATGTTTTAGATAGTCTTTTTGAGGTTGTGTATACACACTGTCAATAACTCAGCAACATGGGAATCTGCTGCCAGCCACGACCAAACACACCTCCCCATTTCAATCTCTAGCCCTGCATATCCACATTCCCACCTGACGTTTCAACCACCTCCAATTCAACACATCTAAACTCCACTCACAATTTTCTGCTCTAAGTATTCCGCCAACACTCTTCCTACCTTAGTGGCTGACCCACACAGTATACCAGTTATAAAACTCACAAGGCTGGAAATCATTTCTAGTTCCATCATCAAATCCAAGTTACCATCTTCTCCCTCATGGATAACCACAGACTTCTAGCTCTTCTCCTTGCAATTCTCATGTCCCTTCTTATCCACTCTGTAGCCAGATATACATATATATATATAGTTAATATTATACACACACACCCTGTTTGTTATGTATATCTGGAGAACCCTGACTATTACAGTATAAATAAGCAGATGTACCATAAGGAATTGGTTCTCCTGATAATGGGAGCTGAGAAGTCCTTACTTGCAGTCAGCAAGCTGGAGATCCAGGAGAGTTGGTGGGGTGAATTCTAGTCTGAGAGCAGAAGACCAATGTCCCAGCTCACGTAGGCAGGCAAAGTTCCTTCTTACTCAGCCTTCGTTCTGATCAGGTCTTCAGCTGATTGGATGAGGGAGGGAGGGCGATCTACTTTACTGAGTCCACTGATTTAAATGTTACTCTCACCCAGAAATACCCTCACAGATACACCCAGAGCAATGTTTGACCAAATGCCTGGGCACCCTGTGTCCCAGTCAGATTGACACACAAAATTAACTACCACAGTAATCTTTCCAACATGGACATCAGATCATGTTGTCCATTATCTTTTTAAGCCTCTATAAATGTTTTACTGGGTCACCATATTCTGCAAGGCCATGCCTAACTTATCTCTTACCTCTTCTTCTTACTACCACAGTCTCTATGAACCTTCTTTCAACTTTTTAAGCCACATAACTATTTTTCTCCTAAAAGTCTTCATGCATGCTGCTCCCTCTACTTGGAACACTTATCTTTCACCAGGTTAACTCCTCCTTATCCTTCAGATGTCATCATAAACCTTCTCAGACCTCAGTTCTTCCCACAAGCCAATCCCCAGTTATATAAACTCTTATAATCCCCTGAACTTCTTTGTCAAGGAATCCTCATCACCATAAACCAATAGCTGCTTAATGTATCTCTTCCACAACAGCACATAAGCTCACTAGGGCAAGGAGGTCTATATTGTTTAAAACTATAACCCCAGCATTTTGCTTAGAATAGGAATTCAATAGATGTCCAGATAAATGAGTCACTTCCTATCGACACTTTCAGACTTGGAAAGAGGCCACTTCTCTGTCTCTATAGGTCTATGTCTCTGTAGGTCTAGTATAATAAATGTTTATTAAATAAACCAACAAGTTCTACTCTGGGAAAGAAGGATTGATTCAAAAGAGTGTTTTGTAATGTTCTGGATTGCCTTTCATAAAAGCAAACTTCAAAATGGCTTTTCTCTAAAAGGGACAGACTATCACTGTATTTCTCAAAGAAATGGCCTTCAAATGACAATATCCAACCCATTTCTTAAATCTTTATAGAGCAAAACCCTAGAGTATTCTGCTTAGATTTTCAACTCATTATTTAAAGACAGACAGATCTTTCCAGGCCAGTGTGGCTCAGTGGTTGAGTATCAATGTATGAACTGGAGGTTGAGGTTTGATTCCCAGTTAGGGGGCGTGCAAGAAGCACTGGATCAATGAATCTCTCATCATTGAAGTTTCTATTCCTCTCTCCCTCTCCTTCCTCTCTCTGAAATCAATAAAAATATATTTTTTAAAAGAATAAAGACAAACAGATCTCTAAAACTTCAGCAGTTCCATTCATAAAATTTGCATAACTACTGCATTTATGAGGAGCATGGATTTCAGAGTAACTTGACTTCACAGCAGATCCTATATAGAAGATCCCAAGTTTCTCCTTCCTTCTTGTAGGTGCTTATTTTATTTCAACCAGTTTCTATACTAGAAGTTAAAATGGATTCCATCGAGTACAGTGTTTAAGCCAAAGCAGCCATTAAAAACAGGATGACATAGTGGTGTGGGTTTGTATTTGATCAACTTAGCTAAGCTGGCACTACATTTCCTGATATTCCCTTCTCTGGGTTAGCGTGGTGATATGCAATGAGGGTGAAGCCCAGATCTGTGCTCCCTCATCAGTGTGACCAGGTGTGTAAAGCAAAGCTAGACAAATGTCCTGAGCAAATACTGAAGTGCCCCTTCAATGCTCTGAGCATCTAACATCCTCTGAAATTTTCCACACACACACACAAAAAAAAAAATTCTGAAATGGGATCTTTAATCTTAGTCTTGTATATATTTCAGGTTGGAGTCCCCAACCCGGTCTCTGGTGATGGAGGCCCCAAAAGGAGTAGAAATAAATGCAGAAGCCGGCAATATGGAAGCCACCTGCAGGACAGAGCTGAGACTGGAGTCCAAAGATGGAGAGGTAGGGGCTGAGAAGGACAGGAGTCCGGAGAGATGCAGCTGCAACCAGCCAGCCTTCCCCCAAACTGGTTGGTTCCTCCCTTTACCACTGAAGTTGATTCTACGCTGTAAGAACCAAAGGAGCCAACTGGAAGGTTTTATTTGGGGAACAGATATGTCGACCAGGACAATGATAAGCCAAACCCACAATACAGTCAAGTTATGCCTCATTATTTGTAAGGTGCTGAGATCATAGCAAGTACAAAATAATACATATGGCTGTAGGGAGGAATGCTATTTCCAGATTCTGTCTGTTGTCATATTAAAATACGATTTATGTAGCTGGCAAACTAAGATGTATATCACGCACATCTGGCTAATGATGAACAAAATTTACTGGTAGTCGTTTTTAAAAGTTGATGTTGCCTGTTATTACTTTCATTGAGTATAGAGAGTCAGATCCAACAGCTATCCCAAACCAGAACAAGCCAAAACTTCAGTCCACCTGACAGATTGCAAATATTCATCCTCCTAACCCAACACAGTCTCACTTGGGTGGACAGAATAAGTTGCTCATGTTTTTGCAACGTAAGCCAAGTCCCCAAAGAAAACATGATTCAGCTGCAGACTGTTTAAAGTGCCTTCACTGTGTCCATAAGCAAAGTTTTCTATTTAAGAATTTTTAAAAGTAGAAAAAAAATGTGTTTTTCTTTATTAAAGCAAAACTCTACCTTCCCTTTCGGAGCTACTTAGAGGTGATCCATCTCCAGTTGTCACTGTTCGCCCAGCCCGCCTTCTGATTGGTTTGGCATTTGCTATACTGTATTTGTTTTCAAAGAGCTAGTCAGATAGAGCAGTCAGTTATCAAAACCATCTCTTCAGACAGCTACAAACTCCAAACCACACACACTTAAAGTAGTGACTGCATCACGTACATGGTTTACAGCTGTCAGAATTCAGACTGAAGGGATTGGTTATATTGTAGCATTCACTTAAGCCCAGAAAATGCTATATATTTTTGAAGATGTACCATACACACAGACGTATTGAGGGTCTGAGAAGTGGCCCAGTAAAGAAAATGGTTAAAGCTGGCATTCCCAAATGCATTTCACTCTAGAACTCTATTCACATTCTACATGATAGACTTTTGCAAAATGCTAATATACATATACATCCAGTGCAATGTTGTCTCACTGGACTATAAGCTTCTGTGAGGTAGAGACTCTGTCTCATTCATCTCCGCATCCCTGGTACCCACAATACTCAACCCCGAGTATGTGCTCATTTGATCCAAGTGGAACTGAACATGCATCTGCTATTTCTGAATGTCAGGAGGGTCAAGGACAGCCTCTAACTCTTCCCTTCCTATCTACTCTCTTTAGATTAAGTTAGATGCTGCGAAAATCAAACTACCTAGGCTGCCTCACGGATCCTACACACCCACAGGAACGAGGCAGAAGGTCTTCGAGCTCTGCGTCTGCGCCAATGGGAGACTATTCCTGTCCCAGGCAGGAACCGGTTCCACTTGTCAGATAAACACAAGTGTCTGCCTTTGAGAGACTCTCCACAGTGGACGCTGTCGGCAGCGGAAGGCCTTTTTCTGGCTTCAGACACGGGCTGCCAGCTATTTTTACTAGAACACAGAAAGCCTATCAAAGACCTTGTGTGCGTGCGCGCGCGTGGGTGAGTGAGCGTGAGCGTTTGTGTGTGTGTGAGTGGGTGGATATAAATATATATAAATATATATAAATAAATATATATATCCTCTGTATAAAATGAGGTTTCAGTACAAAAGGAACCACGGGTGACCCTGTGATATTGTCATTTCCATCCCCACCCTACCACCTACAAGATGAAATCAAAACACTGGTCAGGCTCCGCACCCCCAGACCCTTCAGAATCACTCAGCTTATCCGACACTCACCAAACAGCATCCGCACCTCCTTTAGTGTCATTTCAGGGCAGTGATGGCGGGAATCTCCAAGTCATGCTCCAGCGCTGAGACCCTGGGATTAAACATGGACATTTGGTTTCCTTTTGCAGCTGGAGTGAGGCTGGCCAACTCCTCCCTCCTCACGTTAGGGAGGGGCAATGCCACAGAAGTCGACCATGGAAACTCAAGTGGTTGGTCTGCCTCTGCAATCAAATGTTTGGGGGCCTTTGTCACTGGATGGATGAGGAGGAGGAATTTTAGCAAAGTGTAAACTGCTCACCCAACTCCTCTCTTCCTTCCTTCCAACTCATATAATCCCCTCGTCAAAACAGGAGTCATAAATCAGCACAAAATCGGAGAACAGCTGCTTCTCAGTCGGCTGGAAGCTACTCCATGGCCTTACAGGCAAAGAGTAAATGGGTGATGCATCTCTGTTTAAAAAGGGGGGAAATGGCTCAAAATCTGTTCTGTCCTCACTTCTGACTTATTCAATAGACTCCCACCCAAAATTATTGGATCAATCAAAATTAACAAGAGTGGGACCCCCAATCCCAAGAGGAGCCATTTGGAGATGGAAGTCTAAGAGTAACCTAATTATTTTTATATTTTCTTGGGATTGGTAGGTAGAGCCACACACTCACTGACTTCGATCTTCTTATTTTTTGCAATGTAGGGATAGTCATATTCTGAAATCCACCATTATGTTTTCTCCAAGAATAACAGATCTAAAGCACTACACACACACACACCCAAAAGGCTTACTGATGTGTAGCATAAACTGAGTCACTGTGCCCCCCTGGGCCCAGCAGCACCCACTCCCCCACTCGTGGAAACAATTCTAATTCCCGCCATCAGCTACTACCCATCACTCCACCTTCATCATCATGCTCCAGGGTCACCCTGGCCAGCTCTTGTGCTGGGACAGGGGATTACACCATCTCTGTTCAAAGAGGGGGAAATGTGCCTATGCCTTAAGTCAATGCACTCAGCAAGGAGAAGCACATCCTATTTATCTTATTATTTCCTGTAGTTTATTTTGGGTGATTGGAGGGGAATGGTTTAGTCGTGACTGGGTATCTTAAAAGCAGGTTGACAAGCCAAGTGGCTGACAGATGTGGACTCTGAGGAGCCCAGAATGGAGACACACTTGGCTTAGACAGTCCTGGATGCCACTTGGCAAGGAGTGGCCCCACCATCGTAAATGAAGTAGCATTTGTAGGCCTGAATGGCATCTTTTTGTTTCTCAGCAAAATCCTAATTTTTTCTTACTTCACAAGCAGGGTAAGATTTGTCATAGGAGATAAAATAAAAAAAGTTGGATATCTTTGAAGTGACACTCAAGCATTAAGCTAAGGTTTGCATATGTGGGATGTAAAAGCAAGCTATGTTTTGCTTAGTCACGTAGAAGTAGGGGGAGGAGGGGTGGTTACAGCCTGACCATGGCCCTGATGGCTTCCAGACACCAGCTCCCTCTAGTCACTCTTGCTCAATGTCCCATATAGAAGAATTGGGTTGTTCAAGGGCCAGATCATGAGATTGCTTAGCTTGTAACACTAGGGTCTAAAAAAGAAAACTAAAAAAAGCTACCAAGTTGCTCTGGATCAGTATTGTTTATAGCCTATAGGATCACACTGCAGAATCTATATTTACCACACAGGGCTTGGCCAGCCGGGAAAGGCCCTCCTTGGCGATTGGGAGCATTTACCCCATATCATTCAGATAAACAGAAGTAGCTAAGAGGAGGTCCTTTGTGGCTGAATACCTTAAGACCAAGTTTTCTTAAGCAGACAGACCATCCTTGCATTTTGCCACCTTAAGTACACAGTGTGTGGATGACAAGAAAATAAAAGGTTCTTGAACTCTTTCCTCTGATTTTGTTCTAATCATCACCTGAAGCTGAGGTCAGCACCTTGGGAATTTTATACCAATAAAAAAGACTGGTATGATCCCACTCACAAAGTTTATCCTAAAGGTAATCACATCACAAATAAAACAAATAATAGCTGCCAAGAATAGAAATCAAGCAGCCATAGGGGACAGTCATGACATAAAATCCTAATCTTCATTTGTGCTAAGTGACCACAGCATACGAGGTAATGAGCAGGGAATTTGGCATGGATTACATTATGTATTTCTGTTCAGACTCTAGAATGTGGTAAAATGCATTCTAAGTTTTTCAATGTACTTTTTTTCCCTCCCTACTTCCTTCAACTAGAATATTTGTCCATGGTCATGAGAGAAAGTTTTACCTGAATTCTGGAAAAAAAAATATATATATATCTTTTACATTAAAATCTGAGAACCTTTAATTTTAAAAAATGAGATTCTTTCTAATCTTTATATATAATGGCTTCTAGACAATCACACCTTTCTGTATATTAAGCAACAGGTGGCATAACAGAGAACTCAAATGAATCTTCAATATTCTAGAAGTTCTAGTATGTTCATATTCTTCCGAAGAGTTTTAAAAATTAAAAATTATCTCCAAGTATGTTTAGCACTTAGGTCTCACTAAGTCATAAAGGTACAGTCTTGGGAAACTATGAAGGTGTGATGGAGGTTTTCAAAAGTCCTATGGTGGCATCAATGTAGATGAAAACTTGATATGAGGCTTTTGAATTATGTTACCCAAGGACTAGATCTTATAAACTTGCATTGGTTTTCATTTCTTTTACATCAGTTTTCTTTGGATCATTTCCATTGTCTGCCCAGCCACCAGGGACCAAAGATTGCTTGAGGTTCAATTCTAGAGCAGTGGTCAGCAAACTGTGGTCCCTAAACCAAATCCAGCTCATCACCTGTTTTCGTAAATAAAGTTTTATTATAACACAACCACCTCCATTTATGTACCTGCTGTCTATGACCGATTTCCTACTGTAACAGCAGGGTTGAGTAGCTGTGCCAGAGATCTCATGGCCCACAATGCATTGCTAGTAAATAGTTACTAATTGGCCTTTACAAAATAAGCTTGCTGACACCTGATGTAGAGGTCGTTTATGGTACGTGTAGGACACAGCAGCACAGAAAGAGACTTTACAACAGCATGGAGTAAACCTACATGTCCATCTGTCCTTGAGAATAGAAATACTTGGCCACTGAAAAAAGCTTAGCCTTATGCTGTATTTAAAAAAAAAATGATCCACTAGTCTGAGAAATGCAGACTCACAGGATCTGGGGAACAGGGAGGATGGAATTAGAGGAAGATGGAAGGAAAGAAAAGCTGTGATCCTTCAAGAGTTTTTTCCTTAGATCTTAAGTAGATAGGTGGTTCCTCCTGTCTGCACCTAATGTGGCAATAAATGAAGCAGGGGTCCTGTGATTTAAATTCAGAATCTCTCCCCTGGAGAGACTATTTCTACAACCTCTACTTAGAGGTTTCCACCTCCCCTCCCCACAGTCCAAAAAGATGCCCATTCCATGGTCCTTCAGAGCATATTTTGACTTAACGTGTCTTTTTGGCATCACCACCTCAGTTACTCATCCCTGCATTGTACTCACAATGCTATGACCACACCAGGCCTGAAGGGTTGGTGAGACCAATAAAAATTAGAAATCCTGAAAGAAGCATCTTAAAATATGTAGGAAGAAAAAATATTGTACCATTCTTTCATGAAGCTGTTGCTGGGATGAACCAGGTTAATTCCAGTTTCATTTTGTTCCCAAGGCCCTGGGTCTTTGTTCTTTCATGTAGTGGGAGTGCAAACAAGACTATTTCGAATTCCGTATCTGCCTCTGTGTGGTAAGGTAGGTTCCTACCTGAGATCTGTCGCTTTAGTCAACATCCCTATCGCTAATCCCAGCTTTACTCAATATTGTTAAAATGGCATCAGTATGAATGAGGTTTTGTAATATGAGTATTCACGTCAGGGAGGAAATGTGGGGTTTTTTCTTAATGAAAACAACCACCATTTTACAGACCCTAATTGGCATCACTAAAGGAGTCCTTCAGCATTTTATCTGGATTCAACCAAAGGAGGATTCAATGGGCAACCCTGCCCTTCATCTAGATGAGAATATCTTGCCTTTGTTTATTTTAGGCAAAAGGTAGCACAATGCTTGGACAAAGGAGATACATAGATTCATGTAAGCACCTGGTTCTTATTCTTTAAGGCTCTGGGAAAGGTGAAAATCTCATTCGAGTACGTTGTAAACAAGACCCATCTTCTAGCTTTCCCCTGCACCAGAAATCTTAGGCGCAAGAAAGGTAACAAAGCAGTTCCCAGAATAATACGTTTGCCTGGTGCCCCAGTAGTAGGTGGGGGAGGGGGGAAGTTATAATAAAAGAAACAACTGTAGAAAATAGGTCTTTTATCTCAATTATAAAATGTCTCTCTTTTGGCCTTTCATCACTCTCTCTTTGGTGAAAGGTTCCCCCATTTCCAACATATTTCCATTAAAATAGTCAAAGCTACTGCATTGGCATGTCAGACGCATTTCTTTGTGGTCATCAGAATTTAAAATTATACAGTTGCCTCTGAATTTCTCATTCACAAAGCTAAACCGCTGATAAGAGATAAAGCAGTTGGAGACCTGCTGCTTCAGCCAGCATAGCTCACCACCCGCATTAGCACTTCCAAAAGCAATGTGATTTCTATGGTTCTTAGAAGCTTTCTTCATAATGGAGCCCTTGAAATTTCTCAAGGCAGATGCGAATGGCAAAGGGAAAATAATTATGGTTGGGAGGTCCTTATTTTACATATTATTAGAGTGCCAGTGTCAGAGAAAATAGCCCATTTGGGGTGACCTATGCTCACATACTTGATTTTCTTTTGTTTTTACCCCCTTTCCTTTTATAGATACTGACAGAGTAGGTAATTAGCATCTTCCTTTGAGAAAAGAGAGCAATTCAAGAATACTATGAGCCCTTGAAGCCATAGAAAGTGTGATTTCTTAACAGGATTAGTGATGTTATCAAATCCATCAATGAACAGTCTTAAACATACCTATAACAAAGCTAACTCAACATCAACCCCAAATGTGGTACTATCAGTCCCTTTGCCATGAGGTTTTCAGTCAAAATAAAACAAAGGTTGTATAGGCAGGAAGTATGTTTAGTGTCCAAATGCTCCTGTTACAATAGGAAGCCAGAGTAATGTCCCAGAATGCCTCATCAGTCCTGTAGACAGACACTCTCACTAGCAAGTGAGAGGATTTCAAGTCTTCGATGAACAGTAGCTAAGGTCAAATAAATAAGACAACACGAGGCTGCCCTCTTTACGAGAAGAGAGAAGGAAACATTTGTCTTCCCTAAAATCTACTCTGCCTTCCTACTCCTACACTTATCTAGTAGTCCCTCTTCCAATGTCTTCACAGCCTACTTCTGCATTTAGATCATTTTGGTGAAATGATATAGAACTCAGATTTTACAATGTGAGAAAATCCAAGCTAATCACGTAGGTTGTTACATAAGTTCAGTAGAGCAAAGAATTATCTTAGGGCAGGAAGGAGTTACTTGTTGACAAGGAAGATTTTGGTGTTTCTTTAGTCCCCATACTCATCTAATTCATGGGGTGCTAACATTTTGAGAATCTGAGCAAAGTTCTGGACCTTCTCCCCAAAAAGAATCTCGCCCAAGAATTTGGCATAAAATTGAATAGGTCTTCTTGGACCCAAAACTTAATCTAAGATATGACAAGAGCTGGATTCTATTCTCCAATTACAATACTAATTTTTTATTTATAGTCATTGAGTATTTATTATGTGCTAGACAGTGTACTTAAGTGTTTTACATGCATTCACTATTTTACCCTCAAAATAATCCTTTGAGTTAGATTTTATTATCGTTCCAATATAGAGATATGGAAACTGAGGCTTAGGGAGGTTAAGAAACTTGCCCAAAGCCACTAACTAGAAAATGGCAGAGCTGGAATGTGACTCTAACTCCAGACCACTAAGCTATGAAGTCCCCAACATGTCAAACTATTTTTTAGGCCATTGAGAAATGTCTGCTACCAGTTTTTAGATTAGACCACTTTGGGTAGATTAAGCTATAAAACTTTTATCTCCCCTCTTTCTGTAAACTCTCATCTATGACAGCATCCAGTACTGAAGTATAGATTCCTGGGGTGAAGATATAGAAAATCTGTTTAATAATAGAATCTGGAACCAAAAAAAAATAGTTTACTGTGTATATGGTTCCTGTTAAGTCAGGCTTCTTGTTCTTATAAACTGGAAGATGCCTGGGTTATCAGCCTTACATTTAAGAGAAAATTTTAATGCTTCATGATCTATGTGTGTGGCTAAATAAGTCAGCATTTCTTCACACATATATCGTCTTCCCTACTCCTCAGTTCAAAAGACAAGTGTCTTATTTAGGTGAGGTCTTTGACACCATTTGGTTATCATACTTCCTACCTTTACTTATAACAAAACTCAAGGAAAGAATCAAATAGAAGGGAGAGCAATCTCTATCATTGTCCCTGTTTCCCTGCTAGAATATAGGGCTAGCAAGGACTCAATTAGCATTAGGCATTCAATACCCAACCTGGCCACTTTGGCTCTGCTAATGTCTTGAGCCCCACACCCCACACCTTGTCAGCCATCACTAATGAGCCATACTTCTCCCCAAGGTAGAGTCTCCTCACCAAAGCACTCAGGCTGTCACTTCCAATTGATCTAAGTTGGAAAAGGGACCCATTTGTCAATCCTTGTTTAAACAGTGGAACCCTTTAACCTTGAACATGTACATTTTACACTGGGTACCCTGGATTCAGCAATGGGGTCGGTGGCATTCCAATTACTAAAGGAGGTGAGTGCATCTGAAGTTCTCTACAACTTGGTGGCTTTGGGGCACTTTCATCTTCTAAGCAAAAGGGTCAGGGTTTGATCTGTATGAATTAAAAGACCTAAAACCATTTTTGAAGAATTAACTCAGCAAGGGGCCATCTGAACAGAGTATCAACCATTATGCCCATGTTAAGGTTCAGCTGTCAACCTGCCCACACCCAGAGCTGAGAGGCCAAATAGCAAAGTGATTGGGGCTCATCCTGCTTTTCTGTGCTTTCTCAATAGCACATATCTGATCCACTGGGGAGTTGCGGACAGAGTTTCTCACTGCTCCCAACTGACTCAGTCCCGGTACCAGCAGGGTACGGTAGTGCTTGTCTGGCTCAACAACCTCATAAAACTTAGTAAAGGGATGAACTCAAAAACACCAGAGACCTTGTTTTAGGGTAAGTCATTCAGGGGTTTTCTTTCAATGGTGAATGAGTCCCAGTGGCAAATCAGGAATGGGTACCTTTAAAGGGTCTCATGGAACTAACAACACCAGAGCCAGAAATCAGGTTTCTTGGTAGAGGAGGGAGATCCTAGCAAAGGAGAGGAAAGAGTCCACAAACCAGAATTAACCTAGTTTGTTTTGCTGAGGGGGAAGTGGATTTTCCATGTTAACTACCTCCCCAGTCAACTTCCTCTTTTTTCTGAGGCCACAAAGAGGCAGAAACAGATCTCTTCAGGAGGTCAGATTTTAGAAAAGGTAGAGGACATGCATCCTTGTGCCCGCTAAATGCACTCCCGGAGAAGCCAGATTCTGGTGCTTTTAACAGATGAGGTCATAGAAGTCCAAGTTGCTTGGAGATTTTGATAAAGGAATCCCATTCCCATAAAGCAATTAAGTTCAGCCATTGGATTATTTTTTGTTTTATTTTGTTTTTTCTCTGGGTTTGGGTGTGATGTAAGAAAGAGCTTAGTTTTGTTTTGTTTTGAATAACATCAATCCTTGCACACTCTATGCAAAAATTTTGTAAGCATTGCAATAATGCTATGAATTACAAGGAACTATTTTAACTTTATTACACTTTCTGTATAAAAAAATTTGTATTTAATATTATTTCGACTGCAGTCTTGTAAAATATATTAATAAAAATAATGATTGGTAAGAAGGAAAGCACCCTTGTCCACTTCTTTAGGGAATTCCTCTTTGATAGTTGATAATAAGTCACTCCTACTTGACTCTACCTCAGAATAAATTTTCAGATTAACTTCTCTTCCACCTCCCTTCGATCCATGGCCTAACATGTTGGTTAAGCCATTTTGACTCTTAGAAAGAGACTCACTCAGCCTGCCTTATAAAACAGAGCTTACTACAAGGTAATACATATTCTAGAACTGGAGTCCCTAGGATTGGAATAGGTCAAGGGAATAGCCATGTCCTACTGCTCCCCTAATGACCTGCATAGATCCCTTTTGCTATAGTTTAACACACCCCTCCTAAATCCATGGGGAAGCCAGTATAGTCCTTAGTGGGTTAAAGCATTTTAATGGGCTCACCTTAGCATTCTTTTTATTTATTTATATTTTTTTAATGATTTCAGAGAGGAAGGAAGAGGGAGAGAGTGATAGAAACATCTATAATAATAAAAGCATAATATGCTAATTAGACCAACATCCTTCCTGACAACCTTCTGGACGAAGCCAGGGTTGCAAGGGAAGCTCAGGTCCCAGGTGTCTGCTGGTGGCCAGAGGGAAGCCGGTGTCAGCAGCTGGGGGAAGGAAGGCCTAATCTTGCATAAATTTCGTGCATCAGGCCTCTAGTCAATGATAAGAGAGAATCATTGATTGGCTGCCTCCTACATGCCTTCCACAGGGGATCAAGTCTGCAATCCAGGCATATGCCCTCACTGGGAATTGAACCATGATCTCCTGGTTCACAGGTCAACGCTCAACCACTGAGCCATACCGGCCGGGCTACCTTAGCCTTCTTGGTCAACCTATGAATGAGTCACTTTTGAGCTAGGTGCCCATCCTTGGTTCAATCAGTTTTTATCCTCTTCTAAAGAATACCCTACCATTGCTCCCCTAGATGGAGCCTAGGGTGAAATAATTTAGGATGAAAGGCTCCAACGCCAAACTACTCTGATCAACTCACTACAATCAGTCCTCCATTTTTAGCATCTCCCCTCCCCTGGCCTTCAACAATGCTGAGATTTTATACAGACTGTTTCATCTGCCTAGAATGCTCTCCTGTCTAGCACCACTCAACCCTGGGACATCATCCTTCAGGATTCCATTCCCATATCATCTTATCTCCATGGCCTTCATCACTCTTCCTTGATACCCCTATTAATTTTTCTATTTCTTTTATAATTATACATTGTACTATGGCTTGCCTATTTACCTATCAACCTAAAACCCTACAATGCTTATATTTCTTTTTAAAGGAGCAATGACATATCTAAATTGATCCTCATAATACATTGTAAGGGAGATAAGTCACTTCCTCATCTAGAAATTCTAGGACAAATTTCACATATTCAATGCTTGACAGAACTGGTGTCCCATTCCCAACTGTATTTTCATTGTAGGCTACGTCTCATCAAATTTAGCTCCTGACTGCAAATGACATCGAAGTAATATTACAGAATCCTCAAGGTCAAAGGCTGTAATAAAAATTTTATTCCCAATCAGGGTGCAATTTGTCTCCAAAGATGTAGTAATTTTATTACCTGGTTTCTTGGGGGGATGGAAGGGGGGGCACACACACACACACACACACACACAAATCCAAATCAAAGAAAGAGAAATCACCATTCAAGAGAGGTGATTCATTGATGAAAAAATGTTGAAGTGTAGCGAAAATAATAAAGAAATACTAACGAGAGGGAGAGGCTGTTACTGATGAGTCAAACTAATTGACATTATTGTTAATACAAAATTAGAAAGCAAATGAAATGCAGGAGGCTAAAAAAAGATCTATTCTCTTCAATGGAAGGAAAAATTTTTAAGTGTAAAATAGGTATAAATCAGCAGCTTTCACATTTCCTTCTATTTTGACTCTTTTCATTTAAAAAAAAAAAAGATGTAAGATTCTACAGCACACTTAATCCAGTCCTACTTCCTCGGAGGGAAAGAACCCAGAATACAGAGGTAGGGGATGGGGACCCGAGTTCAGAGAAACACATTTCAGAAAAACTTGTGAACATGAATGAATTAGCTCCTCCAATTAAGTCCAATGACAGGTTAAGTTTAGTTTGTGAATGCCAAATTTTAAATTCCCATTTTAAGTACCCACAAGAACACCAAACCCCTGCATTGGGACCAATTTATAGCCTTCAAGGAAGACCTTCATGGCAATGAACAGACAGCAGCCTCAGTCTTTGAGACGCTCTGGTACAGATCACTAAACATGATACAGTGCTTGTGACATATTTCAAGATAACTCTTATTCGAATTTAAAATGGGTCCCTAAAATGTGAGAATAGACTATTCCAAATCATAGTATACTAGAGGCCCAATGCACAAAATGCGTGCATGGGGGTCTCTAGGCCTGGCTAGCAATCAGGGTCGATCTGTGGGGCTACCAGGGGGGAGATGGGGGAGGGGGGCAGCTGACACCCTCCTTGGCATGCCTGGCACAGCCTGCTCGCCTGCCCCGCGCCCCTCCCCCCCCCCCGTAGCTGCCAGTCGCCTCCTCTGAGGGGCCACTGGTGGGGCGATCAGGAGCCCTCCCCTCCCCCCACTGGCACCGGCCTTAGCGGGCCTGGGGCCTGCAGGCTGGGGACAGCTCCTGCGTTGAGCGTCTGCCCCCTGGTGGTCAGTATGCATCATAGCAAACAATCATTCTACTGGTTGTTCTGCTGGTTGGTCGATTTGCATATTAGGCTTTTATTATATAGGATTTTAATGGAAATAAGCATTTTGAAATGGCAAAGTTTAGGATAATAGATATTAAAGCAAAGGTAGAAACTATAATACTAAGACATCTACCTAATCTATTAAGAGATCAAGTCAACAGTTTCATTTAAAAACATGCTGGGCAAAAATTAACCTATAAAATTTGAATAAAAGGAAAATCAATATATTAAAGTAGACTTTGTTAAAAAGTAGTAGAAGCCATTCAGTTTAAACAATATATAATGATAATATCACTATCTTATTGATTATATGTAATTAAACTGAACATTCAAGTATCAAACACCAAAATTCAAAACTTGAAAAGATTAAGAAATTTTCAGAGAGAAAAACACAAAAGAAGAGACCAACTCATCTATACAGACTAAAATTAATAAAGGTTTTCTTGTTTTCCTTGCAATCAATTTACCCATTTTAGGAAATTCCAATCAAAGTGCCAACAAATTTTGGGGGCAAGTAAACAAGATAATTCTAAAATTTGTCAGGCAAAATAAAATAGAAAAAAAGGTAAAGTACATTCTCTGCAAAAAGACACTAACATGACATAAACCTCACAAACTGTCTAAAAGCACAAAATAGCAATCATGAAGATGGTAATGTTTCAAAAAACAGGAGCACAGGTCAATTGCATTTGATCGATCGTATTTCCCTACCAGGCTAAACACCCTTCTCCTTCCTCTGTCTGGCTTAGCCCTGTTCACCCTCTAAGAATTGGCTCAGGCATCACCCCTCCTGGAAGGATGGATCAAGCAGCCCTTTCTCTGTACTCTCAGGGAACCTGAACATACCCCTGTTGTGGCTTATGTTGCACTAAAGCATCCTATTCATTCTGCTGCTGGCCTCGCCAGAACATGGCTCAAGAATGGGGGCACAGCCTTTATTTTTATCACCTGAGCCTAGCAGAGTGCCAGCTACCTGAAACGAACAGACCAGAAAACTCAGAAGTAGATTCAAATGAAGTTAAGAATTTGCCATCTGTTAATTTGTCAGTTCAATCTACTATTTATTCTTAAGCACCCCAAGACAGAGAATGGGAACAAGGTGTGATCTCTGCACTAATACAGCTCACAAGTCGGCCATCTTACCAGTGAAACAAATAGCCAGAGACATGAAAGTAAGCAGTGGTGGGTGTACATGGTGCCAGGGAAGCAACTAGCTAGAATGCCATTACAAACCAATGGGAAAGGTACTGAGTATTTGATTATTAGGAAAATTGATCAGCCTTTTGTATTTTTATTTTATTTTATTTTATTGTGAGTGTAGGAAGGGGGACCTTTGAGTCTCACCTTAAAATACCTCCACTGGACCAGAGTTAAATATATCTGTTCATCTGGCATCTACTGAATGCTTATTCTTTTGTAATTGAATAACACATACTCCTTGCCCTTGAATCTCTGAGTCCAGTGGTGTGGATAGAGATCTAAAATGGTCAATTCCAACATGGATGGAAGAGCTATGAAAACGGTAAGAAAAAATAACAGGAAATCGAATAACAACCTGTCTATAATCTGAGGAGGCTTACTAAAAGAAATCACCAGTAGAAAAAGTGGGCACATTTAAGCATAGGCGATTCTGTAGGTTCTTGCTTCCCTCACCCAACCTCACACGCAGCAGACTTTTTGAAGAATAAAATAATAGCAGTAAATAGGAGAAATGGCTAGAACAAATGCCTTTTAGGAGCTCGTGCAAATGATTAAGAAAAGCATCAAGACATCACTAAACAAATGAACAAAAGAGATAATAAGCACATAATTATCACAAGCAAAAAGAATCTCTTTTTTCCCATTTCTGAATGGGAAATTACTGGAAGGTCTAACAAAGAATTAATAACTGCTTTTCAAGAAAAACAAAGAAAAGCTACCATGTTAATATTTACCTTAACTTTAAGATGCAACCTAATTTCTGAAATGTTAAAAAGTATAACTTAGAATTTACTAAATAAAAGGTGGTCAATCTATCAAATAAATGTGGTTTAACATGTTCCTACCCTTGCAAAAAAACCTGAATGATATCAATGACATTTTTTTAACCTATCAGATTGGTTAAATAAATAGTAACTCAATTGACGGCCATGTAATATGTCTGTGTTTTATACTTTGATTAATCCTGAAAAGAACCCTGTAAGGTAGGTATGATTATCCCCATTTTACAGGAATAATGTTCAAAAAAGTTAAGGAACTGCCTATGGTAATTCTACTAGCAAATGGCAGAGCTGAGTTTTAACTTCAATTAATTTTTTTCCATTTTATGAAGTTGCCTACCTTTCCTTGCCCTTGAACCTGAGTCCAGTTGGGTTAAAGGCCAAGGAACAAGGGGTGAGACAAATACACATCTGTGTGTTAGTGCAGCAGCCACTGGTGTATAATTTCAGAAGGTCACTGGTCAGTATTTTTAATGAGTCATAAAAGGGTTCAAACCCTTTGGCCTAGTAATCCCATTTTCAAAATTCATCCAAACAATATTTAAATAGGAAAAGTTGTTACCAATAGTGACATGCATTGCAGTAGAATTTAAGGATGGAAAAAATTAGCAATGTTACCTAACCAGATGAAAGGGAAGGCTATTTAGATCATGGTTATTTTGACTTTATGGACTATCATGCTGTCTTTGCAAAAGGGTTGTGAGGATTTTGTTTCAGTATGGCAAGATATAATGTTAAGTTTGTAAAAATGATGTATACACATGAATCAGGACCTCTAGGGAAGCTAAAATGAAGCAAGCTGATATTTGGATGAGGATATTGTAAGTATATTTTTCTTATTATCATTCTTGTGTTTATAATATTTGTATAATAAACTTTTTAGAAAAAACTATTATCTGCTCTTTTTCTATAAAACAGAAGTATTGACACATACTTTGATCCCACCAAAAACCTACCATAAGGAAAATGGATAGTCTCAAAATCATTTACGGCAGTGTAATTCATAAAGAAAACATATCTGGAATTTGCCTTTTTCCCAACAACAGGATCAACAGGTAAATAAATTATGGCACTTCCAGTCAATGGAATATTGTAAGTGTTAAAATAATGTTGGAAACCTTAGAGTGATGTCACGTGTTTAAAGCAAGCTAAAAAAGACCTAGAATTACGTGACAGCTAATTGCAGCTATATGGGGGGAAAATGTATTGTTAAGGATGAAAAGAGACCACTGATGATTTTCGTTTATGATATTAAGGTATATCAACATGATTGTTTCTTCTTTTCTAAACTTTCTTAAGTGTGGTGACTTTATAGCCATTAATTTTGTAAAATGGCTGAAGTAAATCCCTTTCAAGCTTAGTCAAAAGAATTCATTTAATTTTCAATTTTCCATCTATTTATGAATGGGTCAAATTTAAAAAGACCTCTGAACATAGAGAATACCTGGGGATTTAAGGTGGCCTCTCCTTCCATTTCACAGAAGAATAAACTCTTTGAAAATGTTCTCTTGATCTCTGGAAGGGTTACAAAGCTCTCCTACAGATTGACATCAAAGAACAAGCCGCACATCAAGCTCTGTTTGGGCACCAAGGTTGTGGGAACTTGGCTCCCCTACTGGAGTTAAAGCAGCAACCAGGTGGGAAAGGCCTAACTCTTCTCTCTTTTAAGGGACTTGAAAGGGAATCAAAGAAAACTTTTACCACAACTTGACATGGGCAGCTACCTTAACTGTGACAGTAATAGTTCATGCAGTCCAGTCTTAGAGGCCCTTTCTGATCATTGCTGTTTTCATTCACTCTCATGCCTCAGACTCCACAACTCCCTCCTGCCTCAACATTATAGGTTTGTTATGTCAGTTAGACCTTACATTCTCTCATGTCAAATGGTTTCACCCATCTGAATCCCTCCCTACTATGATTTCTGGGCTTCACAATCTACCTCCCTTAGCTCACATGATACTGCAATTCATGATTCACCTCCTCTCTACAAAAGACTCCATAATAGATAATCCACCAAGGTCCTCAGAACCCAATAATTGACTCCTTCTCCAGTACTATAAACAGTTACTGCAAGGGTTCTTTTCTACTCCTTAAAAGCTAAATTTCTGTGAAACTATAATCTGGCCCAATTCAATTAGTTCCTTTAATCCTTTCCCCTCCAACCAAATTATGCCTCTTAACAGGAGTGATGGGTACAGACATTGAGGACGGGCATTAAGCTTGCTGTCAACTAGACTTGTGTCTGTCTGGAGCAGTGTCTAAGACCAGATTCCCTCACAAAGAATGCCAGTAAATGTGGGTTCCTGAAACCTTCACCCATGCCTACACAGTTCTTTTCTTTAGCCTTCCTTAGCATTATCTATATAGTTCACTCTCTTCCTTGAAGAAATATTCCTTCTCTTGAGTCTCTCCTTGTTTTTCTCAAATCTTTCTTTATTTTGCCTACCACATAGTCAAATCTCCCCTGTGATACACTGGCCAAAAGTGTTCTCTCAACCGTGCCCACTACAAAAATTACCTCCCAAATTCTTGACTATACACACTTCTTCACTATACACACTTACCAATACCCTTCAATATAATTTGTAGCTAATCTGATACTGCTCTCTAAAGAAAGTTCACCATTGACCTCCTAATGGTCAAATCAGAAGGTTTCCAGAGGCAATTTCTCCATTCTGACACAATCCAGCCCTGAACCCACACCATAGGAGACTGTGGGGGTAGCCTACTCAGCAGCCACTTACTAGTCCTAGTCCCTTCCAGAATCCCATTTGGTTCTGGCACTCACACTCCCTCATGGCATCCACAAGACTCAAGGAAACATGAAATGTTAGCAATAAATAATGAGTAAATTAAACCAAAGCATTCAGAATTCCTTAATTTTTGTTTTCCATTTTGGTGTTTGGTGAAAATTTGGTGATGTCACACCATTCATACAGATGTGACATATATTTTTAAATTTGCATTCCTGACTTCATCCCTCGGACAGCTCTACCATGACCCTGATAGTTACAACAACATTGCACAAAGAAATAGAAAGGGGCTTGCTCCCCAACTCCTTCCATGATGATACGTTTATAACACCTGCCTTTTCTCATTCTTTCTCTTTGCCTTTAACTTTTTCTTTGGGGTATTTTCTCCTTCACCAGGCCATCAATCTTTCATTGTATAGTAAGTACAGCTGTCACAAAGGCAGTTACCTTCCTTATATGCTTCCCTTTTTTCTGCTTCTGTCAACAGGGTCTTTATTGGATTGCCAAGTAATTCTTTAACATTATTCCACTTAATTGCCATAGCAACCTAATAAAACCAGTAAAACACATCATCTTGCAAATGGGGAAACTTCGTCCCAGCAGGCTTAGTGACCATCTCAGTTTATAGCGTAAAAGCAGCAGAGGGAAATCTAGAATCTACTCAGTGGCATCTACACCTACTGAATACCAACCATGTGGCAGGAACTCCAACCCAAGTGTCATACTCCTTTCAAAATCTGTTGATATAGCATGGATAAAAGAAAGTCAACTTTGTTTCCTGTCTGGCCACTGATTATTTGACTGTGAGAAGCCTTGAGCCTAAGCTTCTTTCTTTGTAAAGTTGCTCAATGAATGATCTCCACTATCCTCACATCTGTTGATTTCACACAGTGCTCTGTAACTATTTATCACCAGTGACCAGTTCTAATTCATGGACAGGATAAGCTCATTTCATTGGCCATGTATTTAATGACCACATACTAAGATCTGGCCATGCATCTAAGTGTCTTGGGATTTTAAGAAATAAGTCAAGCATGGCCTCCACCATCATAGAATTTAAAGTCTAGACAATGCAAAAATATACAAAAAATTTCAAGATAATATCCAGACACTAAAAAGTGTGCAATTAAATCCTTCTCTAAGGAAGTGACATCTGAGTGGAGATTTGATACCAAGAAGTCAGGCACATGAAAAGCTAGCAGAAGAGTGTTTTAGGAGAGGAAATCAAATTCTGAGGAAAGTATGGAAAGTCATCACTTAGAAAGACTGAACATTCAACAGTTTTTCTCTTCATTTTCTTTCATGAATTAGACATATGTAATGTAACTATTGCCTTTCACCTACTGGGAGAGTACGAATATTAATCTGCACTCCGGGAAATGGGAACACTTTATTTAGGTGCTAAAGGATGGCTTCTTTAATGGACTATTAAGGACTATAATGAAGGAACCAAAAGATACCAGGAATGCTTTTGAGGCTAACGAGAAGGAAGAGTATAGAGATCCTTTGAGGTTAATAAGAAGAGGACAGAAGTCATAGGAAAGATAAAAAAATGTAACTCTCAATCAATAAGACAATGGGTAAATAATGTAGTATTTTTATACAATGTGGATATTACAAAGCAATTAAAGTGACTGATCCTCAATTAAACATCCCCCAACACACTGTTGAGCAAAAAATAAGAATGACAGCCTGGCCGGTGTGGCTCAGTGGTTGAGCATCAACCTATAAACCAAGAGGTCACGGTTTGATTGCCAGTCAGGGTACATGCCCAGGTTGTGGGCTCAAACCCCAGTGTGAATGCAGCCAATCAATGATTCTCATCATGGATGTTTATATCTCTCTCTCCCTCACCCTTCCTCTCTGAAATAAATAAAAATGTATTTTTTAAAAAAGACTTGGCAAATCTTGATATGCATTTGTTACATTAGCCTCTGACCTTCACAGAAAAGTTTGAAATGTTTCATAAAAGTTTGTTGTTGTTTTTTAAAGTTCCCCTGCATCAGGAATTGCTGGAGTCCAACCCCAGCAGGTCCAGGGGTCCCCAAAGGTGTGGACGGAGTCGGCGAAGAAGGAATGACACGAAGGCAGCCTTCAGTTGATCAGCAGCCTAGTCAGGACCTATAGCCAGGATCTCCAGCCAAAGTTCTGGTCGGAGTTCTGGTTAGGAACTGATGAGGATCTCATGAGGATCTGATTTTTATTGTCTTGTTACATCCGTATTTATACCAGCCGATTTTAATCCTGTCAATTTCTATTACAAAGGTTAGGGCGTTTCTTATCTCCATTCCAGGGAGTAAAGATTATGTAGCTTAACTACCCGCCTGGCACTTAATTAAGGGGTTGTATCCCCTCCCTAACCTCAGGGAAAGATCCCCACCTGGGGAAACAACCTTTCTCAGAGAGGTGACCTTGGTTAAAACACATGGCACTAAGGAGAGCAAACATATTAAGAACAATATGCTGAGGAGAATCGAAGATGGCGGCATAGGTAAACACCGGAGACTGCTGCCACAAACAACCACTTCAAAAATACAACTAAAAGACGGAACGGACATCACCCAGAACCCCAGGAAGGCTGGCTGAGGAGAGACTCTTCAACTAGAAGGAAAAACAACAGCATTACGAGGCCCAGAGGAGGCGCAGTGTGGAAAATTTAAAGGTACGGTGGTGCGCGCGCAAAGCGGGCTGGTGGCTAAGGGCGCGGTTGTCGTTTTCAATCAGGAGGGAGTCTCAGACTCGGGGCTACAGATCCGGGCGAGTCTCTAGGGACCCAGACTCAAACGGGAGAAGGGGGACTGTCTGGCTACGGTCCCTCCGAGGTTTGCAGCGGTTGCTGGGACAGAGAGGCAGAGCCCCTGGGGACGGACTGAGAGCAGCCATAGCTGCTCCCTCCCCCCGCCCTGTTGATCCCGCCCCGCCCAAGCCCTGCGCAGAGCCATTTGCCGATCGCCTCAGGCAAAGGCTAGAGTAGCACCTCTCCAGAGGACAGAAGTTTTCCATACAGCTGATTCTCACAGCCAGTCAGCCTGGTGGTCAAATCCCTCTAGTATTAACTACAACAATTAAGGCTTAACTAGAACAAGACTGCACACAAAGACCACAAGGGGGTGCACCAAGAAAGCATAAAAGATGCGGAGACAAAAAAACATGACAGAAATGGAGGATATGGAGCTAAGAATCGCAATTTTGAGGGCTTGCAATAAACTTGAGCAGAGCCTCACGAAAACTAATGAGACCCTCGATGCTACGATAAAGAAATTAGAAAGTAAGCATACACGGATGGAAATAAAGAATATTATACCCAATAGCAGACCAGAGGAGCACAAGAATCAAACCAAAGATTTGAAATTCGAAGAAGCAAAAAACACCCAACTGGAAAAGCAAAATGAAAAAAGAATCCGAAAGTGTGAAAGGAGCCTCTGGGACAGCTACAAGCGCACTAGTATCAGAATTATAGGAGTGCCAGAAGATGAGAGACAGCAAGATATTGAAAACCTATTTGAAGAAATAATGGCAGAAAACTTCCCCCACCTGGTGAAAGAAATGGACTTACAGGTCCAAGAAGCGCAGAGAACCCCAAACAAAAGGAATCCAAAGAGGACCACACCAAGACACATCATAATTAAAATGCCAAGAGCAAAAGACAAAGAGAGAATCTTAAAAGCAGCAAGAGAAAGAGACTCAATTACCTACAAGGGAATACCCATACGACTGTCAGCTGATTTCTCAACAGAAACTTTGCAGGCCAGAAGGGAGTGGCAAGAAATATTCAAAGTGCTGAATACCAAGAACCTACAACCAAGATTACTTTATCCAGCAAAGCTATCATTCAGAATTGAAGGTCAGATAAAGAGCTTCACAGATAAGGAAAAGCTAAAGGAGTTCATCACCACTAAACCAGTATTATACGAAATACTGAAAGGTATCCTTTAAGAAGAAGAAGAAGAAAAAGGTAAAGATACAAATTGTGAACAACAAACATGCATCTATCAACAAGTGAATCTAAGAATCAAGTGAATAAATAATCTGATGTACAGAATGAACTGGTGATTATAATGAATCAGGGACATAGAAAGGGAATGGACTGACTATTCTTGGGGGGGAAAGGGGAATGGGAGATGCGGGAAGAGACTGGACAAAAATCGTGCACCTATGGATGAGGACAGTGGGTGGGGAGTGAGGGCGGAGGGTGGGGCGGGAACTGGAAGGAGGGGAGTTATGGGGGGGGGGGAAGAGGAACAAATGTAATCTGAACAATAAAAATTTAATAAAAAAAAAAAAAGAACAATATGCTATATACGCCAGGTCCCTTGAAACATATGCTGTGCAGATGTTTCTTTCCTGCAGCGACTGTGTCAAGCAGCAAGGATGGACCGGCTTCCGGCAAGGAATGTCTCAATTCTCAAGTTTCCCTGTTTCTGTCAGCGTTAGAGGAACATGGCCTCAGAGTTGGAATTCGTTTGATGTAAATAACATTTAAAAAGTATCCTTATAGCACTGCATTACAGACTTTATGCCTATGACACATGCATGCCCCAGGAGTGAGGGGAAAAAAAGTAGCTTACAGAGAAAATGCACCAGATTTAGTCCTGAAGATATTTGTGGCAGCTTATCATTGAGAGAACGCTAGAAACCCATCAAGGTGCAACATCAGGAAATGATAAATTACCATGGTATAACCATGCTGCAGTAGTCTACACAGTAATTAAAAATCATGTTTTCTAAGAATGTAAATGACATTAAACAGTAGCAAATCTTATCATGAAAACACAATGCAAAATGAAAGCAATAGCTACTCTGAGCTGAGCCATGTAAACACATTAACAGGAAGAAAAAACAAAGGCCAGGGAGGATCCCCCAAGCTCCTAGTGTTTTCTCCTTCTAAGCCACTGTTATATACCATCCCAAACTTTTTCAAATGTGCAATTCCTTTTGTATTTAGAAACAAATTCATTAAAGATACAGTAAAATGGAGAAGGGCAATACACCTCTTTCCTAATGTAAAAAAATATAGTTTAATTATAGTTTACCAAAGGCACTTTTCTCTATGGCTTAGACATTAGCTGGCATTTTCATTTCAGTTTTGACACATGCTATGTCTGCTTAAAATTTTAACTTTGATTGAAAGTATATGCCGCTTATTGACTTAGACCAGGGGTCCTCAAACTTTTTAAACAGGGGGCCAGTTCACTGTCCCTCAGACCGTTGGAGGGCCGGACTATAGTTTTAAAAAAAAACTATGAACAAATTCCTATGCACACTGCACATATCTTATTTTGAAGTAAAAAAACAAAACAGGAACAAATACAATATTTGTATTTGCATGTGGCCTGCGGGCCGTAGTTTGAGGACCCCTGACTTAGACATTAGAATGCTCAGCCTGTTGCATCTCTCTATCCATTAAAGAGAGTCACTCTCTTGTCTGATCTTCATATAGAATCTCTCCCCGATCTTCCCAGCTAGACTCTTGCATCCTAGCAGATATTCATATTAAGAAATTTGGCACTTAGAAATGTCAGAATGTTATTCTTTAAAAAGAAGAAAAGGCAAATGGGAGGATCTAATTAGGTAAGAGTTATGTTCCCGCTCCTCAGCTGCTCTCTTAGAGATGTATAGGAAAAGAGAGAGGAAGGAAGGAAGGAAGGAAGGAAGGAAGGAAGGAAGGAAGGAAGGAAGGAAGGAAGGAAGGAAGGAGAAGCAGGGGGCATGGGCAGACCAGCTCAACTGTCATGATTCAAATCATCTCCAAAGTCACTGGTTACACTTGCAACGTAGAGGCTGCAGCAGACACTCCAGTTAAAATAATAAGAGAATGAGGGCATCATACAGAGATTAGGAAACGGGTTCAAAGTCAGTTCAGACTGAGGTGGTTGCGACCAAGCATCTCACTTAATATCCTGGGTCTGTTTCCTCATGTGTAAAATGAAACTATAATAATCACAAAGTTCCCTAACCAGTTTGGCTCAGTGGATAGAGTGTCGGCCTGCAGACTGAAGGGTGCCAGGTTCGATTCCGGGCAAGGGCATGTACCTTGGTTGCGGGCACATCCCCAGTAGGGGGTGTGCAGGAGGCAGCTGATCAATGTTTCTCTCTCATCGATGTTTCTAACTCTCTATCCCTCTCCCTTCCTCTCTGTAAAATATCAATAAAAATATATATATTTAAAAAAATAATCACAAAGTGAATATCAGTTGTTTTTGGTCTGCCCAGCATGCATGCCTCCATTAGTTTGTGCATTTTATCTTCTAAGCCTCTTCCACTGGGTCCTTTACACACAAAAATCACCCAATAACTATTGGCTGTATTCACCTGAAGTCAAATTCATAACTCAGTAGCTGTTGACACAAGGATATTAGCCAAACAACCTGATAAGACAAGATTGAGTTTCTTCTCATTGTAGGAAATGGAGAACACTACCTAGAAAGAGTCTTTGTATCCTCATAAACGGAGAAGGGCAAAGTGGAGACATTTATGCGATTTGAAGTCTACTTTTAAGCATGTCTTTCAATGCAGGAAGCTTGATTACCTTAAGAATGATATAGTAATCTAAGATTGGTGGACACAGTTTAGTGAGAATTTTGAGGGGACATGTTCAAAGGGTATGAGGTATAAACTTGTTTAATGTCTTTTATTTTCCTATTGGAGAGTTACTAGGTCTTCAGAATGCACGATGAAATTATTTGCAATACTTATCTTCCTGGGAAAACATTTTCTGAAAGAGTAAAGTTATATTGATGAAGACAGTATAATCATGGAGTCATATTAATGTGATGTAGGTTTCTTTCTTAACATCAGAAAGAATTTGTCAAGTATCCAATAACAGCATTGTAAGAATAGGTTTTAGAAGAATAGGTGTTAGAAAAAAAACAAAAGAAGTAAAACACTCCCAAAGCTTATTTACTGCCTCAGCACCCTAAGTCTTTTCCATTTGTCAATTGCCTCATTCTTTAAAATGAGACAAAAACAACTAAATCCCTGTGATTACAACATACAAGCCCTACTAGGAAATTTAAATTCACATATTTTTAAATCTTTTAAGATATCTCTAAACTCCTGGATGTTGGAGAACAGAGAGGCTGGTTAAGTGTGGAGACTTTTGGGTTATCCTACAGATGCTAAACAGTTTATTTTGCATGTCATCACAGATTTCTTAGCCGGCTCTCTTGAAAAGATTCTGAGGCCATTTCTGATCTTAGCAGAAATAGCAATACGATTGATTAGCGATGCCTGCCACGAGCAGGCAGAGGACAGGGGCAGTCTACATGCTAAATATTTACCATTTCTGGGTTATTGAGTTGAGGAAAGACTAGGCCTATTGTTACACCCCATTCAGACTTGTTTGGTTCTGCCTTGACTCTTGCTTCTCCTTCTTCCCGGTAGAGCCACGCTGATCCCAAATAGTCACTGTGTCTTTACTGCCCAAACCTTTGGGTGAAGACTCTGGAGGGTTCCATGAAAATATGAATCTTATTTCAGAGGAATAACACACAATAAGGTATCATCCTTCCCTGATAGCCAGACTAGACTTAACTCACCAGAATCTTGAGAGAATCAGGTAAATGCCAAGAATATTCTCTAGGGATACAGGACTAAAAAGTAATATCTTCATGTTCCCTGACCACTGATTTGCCCACAGATGGGCATGTGACCCAAACTGGCTAAGAGAAGCTTCTGTGGAATTTTTTAATATGATGCTAGGAAAAGAAACTCTCTTACTCCTGGGGCTGCTACATTGGGTTGGGTTAAGCCTCAAACTGTTGGAGTGGCACCACTCCCCAATCCCTTGTCCCAAACCTGGTGTCTGGAGGAATCCAATCTGATGAGAGAAAAACTGTGGCTAGCTCAGAGAGAGAAATATGAGCGAGAGTGACCGAAACTGGATGCCACCACGTAAACCTTGAAGCCAGCCCTGCTCCCAGGCTTTGCGATTATGTGGGCCAATAAATTCCTTTGGCTGAAGCCACTTATTTCAAACTCAAAAAGTCCTGATTAGGATGTATTGGCTCACATCTAATGTCAGTCTTAACTTCTGGAAACGTTAATTTTGTGGTTCTTTAGGAATGCTCACCTCTCCTGCAGCCTCTTCTCATATGCCACTCATTCCATAAGCTGGAGACAAAGTTTGTCACTTGACTTTGTCAACACAGATTTGATACCAGTCAGCTATGTCCTCTGCACTGTATGGAGCCCAGATTAAAATTCCCAAGAGGCCACATATGTTCTTTAGTGATGCCTGCATATACCAGTAGGTGGATGAAATGGGAGAGAAATCATTCTAAGTCAACTTTGAAAGATGGGAAAAATAGCAACAACAATAAAAAAAATGCACATGATCCCTAGGGATCTCTTTCAGACTCTGAAAAGGTTCTGGGGCTATATCATGAAATAATAAAACTCAGAAACTGCCCTAGCTGGTTTGGCTCAGTGGATAGAGCATCAGCCTGCAGACTGAAGGGTCCCAGGTTCGATTCCAGCCAAGGGCACATGCCCGGGTGGTGGGCTCAATCCCCAGTAGGGGGTGTGCAGGAGTTAGCCTATCGATGATTCTCTCTCATCACTGATGTTTCTATCTCTCTCTCCCTCTCCCTTCTTCTCTGAAATCAATAAAGAAATGTATTTTTTTAAAAAAACAACTCAGAAACTATCCAACTTTTCTGGGGGAAAAAATTAATGTTGCAAAATGAATGATGGCAGGAAAAGTATCCTTCTCCCAAAGATGGAGCTACTTTGTCCTCTAGAGGTCATGTCTAGCCAGTACAGTCCTCCTCTAATAATGCATGGGTTTCATGGGCTTCCTTAAACTAGTGTTTTGCAAGCTTCCCGGAGCCATGGGACTCTGGTGAGATGCACCAGGGGAAGGCAAAGGCAAGAGGACAGGACAGTGGGTTAGCATCCTTGCATCAACCAGAATAACTCTTCTTCAAAATCATCTTTTATGTATTGGGCTCCCAAGGAAAACTAAATTGAAAAAAAGGTTTTGAAAAAAATTAAAAACTAACTGCTTTAACTATAAACAGCATTAATCTAGGTATTGAACTCAGATATGTCAGGCCATTGAGGGGCTAAGATATTAGAAGAAGGTCCCAATGGCTGCACATAAATCGAGGTAACCTCTGGTACTGAACAGTGTGTGTAATATATTGATCTAAATTAAGGATCTCCCTCTTCTGCCAAGCCTTTATATAAAATACATTTCTGCTCATCTTACTCTCCAGGGCACGCACCAACGGATGAGCATTTGTCAGGAAGTGGAATAAGGGTTGAGGCCAAGGCACCAGGGCTGGCTCCGGGCTTTAATCACATGAGCTTATCTCAGTCTTGATGTGAAATTCTACTATTTAAGGTCAGAAGCTCAGCATGCAAATAAACCTCTATTGTTCCAATACAGAGACATCCCCCTCACACACAAGTAACAGTTCTTTAAGGCATACCCTGTACATGTGATCAATCATGTAAAAAAATGCCCGTGCTAGCACTCTTTGTTGCAAGAGAGAGAGGCTATTAAGAAGCACTGGTATAGCAAGCCTGTAGATGTATCATGGTTTTATAGAACTATTCCCCAACACATTAGAAACTGAAGCTATTGTGACTGTTAATTTTACAACTCTGTCCTTTTCCACACCAGCCAAAGCCTTTAAAAAACGAGATGAACCTCTAATTCCTTATCCTGCTCTCCATCTTCAAAGCAGGCTCTCTTTTCTCCTTTACATTTAGATTTCACTCTTCTGCTTGAGGTAGTAAGTTCAGGGAATTTTCAAAGAGACAAAAGCTACACAAAAGAATATAAATGTCAAACAAATGTAAATTTCTCCTGCTCCATCTTCCCCCAAGTCAGGAATGTCCTTTGTTTTCTCCTGGTATGTTTCAGCTGGCTGACATCTCTGGTTGAGGCGGGATCATCCAGGCAGCTTCCTTACAATGTAATGACAATCAGTTACCGAAAATGTGCAGGCACCGATAATGGGATTCAGAAGGGTCAGGAATAAGAGGAAGAAAATAGCCCTTTCAAACAAGCGTACAGCAGCTGCAGCTGACCTTGGCTGAAGATCACATCCAAAAACATTTATTAATTTTCTGTTGTAAAACAGTTGAAAGCCAAGTGAAATCCTGATAAAGGACCCTTCTGGAAAGGGGGGAGGCACACTTTACTGTTTAAATAGTATGCCTGCAGCTAAGTTAATTTTTTTTTTCAGGGACATCTTTCCTCCCACCTGTGTCAGTTCAGCAAAGATAAAGGAGGTGCTAAGGAGGATGCATAACATATCTTCAGATTTACACCTTCTTTAAGGATGATCCTACAGTTTATATGGAATTGGATAACTAGACCAGGTACATGTAAAGAACAGAAACACAAAAGATTTCAGCAAACCTGTAACAACAACATGAAGAATGTATCCCCTATATATGCCCTCTCAAGAAGATAGCAAATACACAAATTTGAAAGTAACGGTAGCATCTACGTTTTATTGAGTGACTACTATAATCCAGGTGCTCTTTTAATTCAAAGGACTCTTAAAGCTGAGTCATACCCTCTGTCTTTGTTACTAATGTTGTGGCCTCACCCCATAACAAAGAAACAGAATTTCCAGAGGATGGGGCCCAGAAATCAGGATTTTAAAGATTCCCAGGTGATTCTAATGTGCAGCCAAGGTTGAGAACCACTGCTCTAAAACCTGGAGTCATAATCTTTGTGCTCTCCATTTAAAAAATAAAATAAATTGGAGACATATAAGCATAACCAATGGACATAAGACACTGGGGGGTAGGGGAAGCCAGCGGATTGTCAAGGGCGGGGGAAAAAAAGGAGACATATGTAATACTCTTTGCAATACTTTAAGCAATAAAATAAAATAAAATAAAATAAAATAAAATAAAATAAAATAAAATAAAATAAATTGGAGAACCAGAATGGTGAGGAGATGATGTCACATTACATTTTAGCCATTTAATCCAGAGACATACACTCAACAGGCTCTCTAGGAGCTGTGGGGAAATATCAGAAAGGTCACTGTATGGATGATTAACATGTTAATCTATATGTTTTATTAAAACTTCTGACTATGACAGAAAAGCTTGATTCAGATAAAACTTCCCATCAGCAACAACTATAAAAGCTAAAATAAAAGGGGAAGAAACGACTTTGTATTTTCATCAGAGAGCAATTAAGACAGACAGGATTCAATAGATCAAGATCCTGAAGAAAAATGTATTGTGAAATATGCCAGATTTGACAAGGACGTTGCTAGAAAACATAACATTAGGCGAATCTTTCTCGTGGTTAAGATTTTATGGACAGAAACTAGAAGCCCAGTGCATGAAATTCATGCACTGGCAGTGTCCGTAGCGGCTGCTGACTGCTGGCTGCCGGCCAGGTACTCCCTTCCCCCTGCTGGCCTCACCCCCTGGTCAAACTCCCAAACAACCTCCAAGTCGAGGGAACAATTTGCATAGTATGCTTTTATTACATAGGATATTAAAATATTAGCAAAATCAAAACAACCAATAAATACGTAGAATACAAGATACTACTTCAAGGCTAAGTTGGATTTATTCCAAGAATACAAGGTTGGTTTAACATTTGAAAATCCATCATTGTAATTGGCCACATTAACAGAAAAATTATCTGATCAACTCAATAGATGAGCAAAAGATTTTGTATAATTTAATACCCATTCATCTTTAGCAAGCTAGAAATAAAAGGAAATTTCCTTGATCTGACATTATATCTAACATCTTAATTAATGATAAAATTCTGAAAGCTTCTCCTGCTGTCTACAAAGATATAAGGATGCCAGTGATCACCACTTATTTCCAACACTATACAGGAGTCCTGACTGGAAAAGTAAGGCATAAAAAAGAAATGAAAAGCATGGGATTTGGAAGCAGAGAACTAAAAATATATCTAATATCACAATTGTGTGTACAGAAAATTTTAAAACAATCCATTAATAATAGAATTACTAAATGGATTTAGCAAGATCACTGAATTACAAGGTCAATGTAGAAAATTCAGTTGTATTTTTCATATGAGCAAAAAAGATAAAATGTTAATATATATGCATATGTACAATTTATAACATCAAAAAACATTATCAATAAAAAAATTTTAAACCGTCATTATCTATGAGTAAACTTTAACAGATATACAAGCCTTCTACACAGAGAACTATAAATATCACTAAAAGAAATTAAAGAAGATGTAAATAAATAAAGGGATATAGCATGTGCATAGATTGGAAGCTCAAATCTTATAAAGATGTCACTTCCTCTCAAATTCATCTCTAGATTCAGTGCATCACTATCAAAACACCAGTGAGGTGTGTGGTTGTTTTGTGTTTTTTTTTAAGTTTCTTCATGTGAAGCAAGCTGATTGAACTAGATGGTCCTTCCTGACTATTTCAACAAAGCCAAAGAGGCCTCTGACAAGAACAAGACAACCAAACTTGTGTCCCGCTAGGGTAAGAAATGACAATACTGACACCCAGTGGATCATTAACCAGCACCAACTGATGCTCTGAAATTCCTGAGCTTAGAACCTTCATGTCCTGGACACACAAGAAACAAAATACTAGTAAAAGCTAATGATGGTAAAATAATAATAATAAAATACAATGCACACAGTGGTTTGTTTTCTAAACCCTTCTGATCTGGCTAAATCTTGGTTTGTCTTAAATGTATCCATTACATCGTAAGTATTTGTATTCAACAATGTTATTTCCCTTATATAATAAAAACAAATAAAGGGGTGGGCAAAAGTATAGTTGTTTGTATAAATATGATACAATATTTAATAAATAATAATACAAAAATAATCTCTGTGTTTCACATACTCACCACTGTAAACCTACTTTTGCCCCACCTCTGTAAGCTTTTGAAAATGCAAGACTTACTTCCCAGGAGGTAAAAGCCAATGGGAACATTTCCACCCCAGAAATGTTCTGTAATGATTTTTTTATTGACTAATTAGTCTTCT
Source organism: Myotis lucifugus (assembly GCF_000147115.1). NCBI lineage: Eukaryota > Metazoa > Chordata > Mammalia > Chiroptera > Vespertilionidae > Myotis > Myotis lucifugus. The sequence goes on along the minus strand of NW_005871104.1, from coordinate 2,708,253 downwards.
AAGTCCTGAAAAGTAAGAAATATCTGTGATTATGAGGGAGGGCAGGGACTCTGTCTGACTAGCATGTGAACCTCAGAGCACAGCCTCAAGTCCTTCCATTTGAAAAATGAGGAGGTTCATGCAGGCGTGGGGGCTGGGGCAGAACTGGCAGGAGACACGTGGAGGAGGGCTTCTTGCACTTCCGTGGGCAAATCGTTACCAGAGTTTTAGAATCAGCAAGATCTAACATGTAACCTTTGGATGACATTTAGTCTGACTGCTGAATGAAAGAAAATAAGTGGAAAATGTATGTTAATAATTATTATTTCACATCTAAAGCCTGTGACTTTGATACCAAGGACCCGTGACCTGGCCTTTTGATCGCAATGTGAGCTGGATCTCAACCTCATGCTCCAAATCAGACTTGGGAATGACAGCCTCGATGAGACGTGCGGGAAGACCTGACGCCAGTTACAAACACGTCTAAGGATCTTGCCTTCTTCTTAGCAGAAAACTCAGCAGCTGGCATCAGAGCACAGCTGGGAGAATCCAGACACACATTCAGGTGCAGAGGCAGGGAACTGGTGCATGGCCTCTTCCTCCTCTCAAGCAACCACAACAGCAAAGATCGGTGACAAGCAAACAAGGAAATCAAATGCCATGATCCCTGAAAGGGAGAAGGAAGAAGGAGACCAGCTCCTATTTCCAGAAGGTTCTAAAAATCATGGACTGTCCCTCAATCTTCCCAACCGGGACAAGAAATGCAAAAATAGTATTTTCTCTCTCTCTCTCTCTTAGTAGGTTATTTTATTTAATAATATTTTTAAAGTAAATTGGAAACTGAAGTTTCCATTTTGTTTTCATCTATACTAATAATAGGGCAATATGCAAATTGGTCAGGACACCATCACAGTATCGACCAATCAGCAGGCTGCGTGCGCAGCAGGCGTGGGTCGGCAGGGACTTGCTGTGTCAGGGGTGAGGGTGGGGCCGCTCTGCACGCTTGCACCGGGAGTCTGCAGGTGCACAGAGAGGCTTCGCCACCACAGCCCCAGTCAGGGGTCCACAGGCGCACGAAGGTCCACAGGCCTCCGCTGCGGCCCGGCCCGGGGGTCCGCAGGCCTATCCCAGCTCCAGCCTACCTCTTTAGGCAACCCACTGAGGAGCCCTGGATGGGTGGGTGGGACCTACCTCTTTGGGGTGATGGATCGCGGGGCTCCCACACTGTGACAGGGCACAGGCCAGGCTGGGGGACCCCCCCTCACCCCGAGTGCATGAATTTTGTGCATATAAAAACAAAGATCTATCTTTCAATATTTGGGACTTTCCTGTTCTTACTTTGTTAGATCCACAACACATCTATTCCCCAATCACCCTCAACCATCAATCTGCTCTCTTACTCTGCAATTGGACAGGTATGGCTATTTCCTGTAATAGAATTGAACAGTTGGTTACTTTTGATGACTGAACTCTTTTTACCAAGCAGAATGTTTTCAAGACTTGTTTGACCTCAGGGAAGGACTGAGAAATGGCCTGGGTTGGGGAGGATAGAAAGGGAAGTGGACACTGTGCAGAAGCCCAGGCCACTGAAGTGGACACTGGGATGCACTGTGCAGAGGTCCGGGCCACTGAACTCCATGCTGAATGCAGGGGACCATCTAGAAGACATTACCCTATGTCTCATGAGTGATGCCAGGCCCAGAGCAGAAAGCAAAATTTAAGAAAATGAAATAGAAACCAATTCCTCCAAGAAAGATTGCACCCAACTCCACCATGCCCACAGGCTAAAGGGAGCGTAGTGGAACCCAGCACCTGGGCCTCTGGCTGTGGCTGGAGGACAAGACAATCTCAGATAACAGGGAGCAGAGGGCCAGGGAGAATTCTCTCAAACTGTCAGGGCAGGTAGGCAGTCTACAGAGCAGCTCTCCTAGCAGGAGTAATGTGGAAAGGAGCAAGGTTAACCTGAAAATTCCCAAGGAAGCACAGCATGGAAAAGAAGTTTAGAAGATTAATACCTGTCTTATACAAAACATATCCCCCAAAAGTAGAGGAAGGGCAAATATGCTCTCTCAGCTGGAGCTGACCCCGCCACCCTCTGCTCACAGACATCTGCACCCCTGGTGCTCAGGCTCTTGGACTCGGATTGGGATTTACACCATCCGCCCCAATTCCTGGATGTTTGGCCTTGGACTGAACTATACCATTGGGTTTCCTGTTTGTTTGCTTTTTAGCTAGCAGGGGCAGGTCATGGGACATCCCAGCCTCCATAACTGCATGAGCCAATTCCTACAATAAATCAATCTCAATCCATCAATCTCCTTCCCTCCTCCATATTATCTATACTCTTTAGCTTGAGGTCAAAAGAAACAAGAGAGTAAGAGAAAGAGACGTATATACAGGGTGTCCCCCCAAAAGGTATACACACTCTAACTGCTGAGAGCTCAATTCTGAAAATGAAATATGTTTTAATCAAACTGCCTTTATAATTATTTAAAGTGTGTGTGTACATTTTTGGGACACTCTATATATTATGCTTCTCTGGAGGACCCTAATATACTGTGTGACCTTAGACACAGGACCCCTCTGTATCTCAGACCAGAGGAATGGTCCTACTTTTCCCCTTATCAGTTCCCCATTCTTAAAGATCTCTTGGATTTTAGGTGGGCACACACAGAGTAAGAACTATAATCCCCAGCCTCTTCAGCAGCGGAGTGTGACCTTGTGACTATGCCACAATGGGTTGTAATTAGATTTTGTGCAGTTTCTGAGAAGTGACTTTAAAGGAGAGGATGTGCCTGCCCCCACCTCACCCCCCACCCTCTGTGCTACTTAGAATATCAATGGGATGACTGGAGTTTTTCCCATCTTGAGTATGGGGCTCCTTCTAACAAGGCAGGAACAGAAAGCTGGAAGACACCCGGATCTCAGAAAACTGTGGAGATGCCACACCAGCCCTGGCCTGCCCACATCTGGACTTACTGGAAGGAGAAATAAATGGCTACCTGTTGGAGCCACGCTTCTTGTATTTCAGTTACAGTGAATCACAGATGCAAATGGCTTTCATTTTTATCTTCAAAGCAGTAGAAGACCTTTACCCACATTCAAACAATCACAAGGTAACTAGTTGAAACCAGGGTAGGGGCAAAGCCATGTTTGACCAATGAGTAAGCTGAAACTCAGAGAGAGAAGAAATAACTTGCTTGCAGAGAACAGAGCTTAGATCCAGACCTGGGTCATTCTAACATCTGCAGGCACTGACTGGCAAAATCAAACTGACACTTTGAGCATTTTTTCCTGTTGACCCCCATATAACCTCCTCCCCTTAAACCCCCTCAGAGTGAGAAGAATAAAAACAATTTTACCCCTCACCAAGTGCAGGAACCTGCCAAAATACTTAAATCATGCAAAAATGAAAAGGACAAAAAGACAGTGGACATCTCTTTCAACAGCTGCCATGTTTTTTTACCAAGAGAGAAAGGAGCAGTTGGTCAGAGAGGGACTACTGACCAATTCTGAGGACTCCGGTGGCCTCACCCTCTCCACCTTGAGGAAGACTTGTGATTGCCTCCCAAGCATGCCTCCCCAGCCCAGCTCCAGGGGGATGCTGGGCATTTGAAAGCATCCATTCAGCATCCATTCAGCAAATAGTCATGAAGACCCACGTGGGAGCTGCTGTGCTAGACACCCAGGAATCCTATATGAGTGAGACTTGGCCCTGCCTTCCAAATCTGTAATTAAACACTTTCGTAGATATTTTGCATCAGTATTGTCATAGCAGCTCACATCCTACTATGAAATTGGAATTGTTGAAAGTGTTTTTACATGCATTTAAGGACTGTGTATTATTATCCCAGATGAGGGGTGAGGCACAGAGCAGTTAAATAACTGATCCAAGGCTACATAGCAAGTTGTGGTCCCATTTAAGACTCACAACAGTCCTAGTTACTAGTACCCGTGTAATACTTTAAGTGGGACACCCATTGTGGTCAAAGGTATGGGGAAATGGACACACACAGACAAGTGTTGGGGATGTTAACTGTTACAGCTTTAGTGGAAGAAGTATAAAACAAGGTTTAGAGAGAGAAAATGACTCACAGGTATGAAATCTCAAACATGAGCCCAGGTAATCTAACTTCAAAGGGAACCCCTTCTTCAACCTGACAATGCAACAGGTGCTGTGATGTGGGTAAGCAGAGGGCCCCAGGGGAGCAGCACCCAGAAGGATAACAGGGACCAAGGGAAGGTGGAAAAGGGGTTTACAGGAACTCCGTACACCTAAAACTGCTCAATTTTCTGTACACCTAAAACTGCTCTGAAAAAAAAAAAAAAAACAGTACTAATTTTTTTAAAGTTCCTTTTCTGGTCATTGTTATCTACTTAGATAGAAGTTTAAAAAACAATTCCTTAGTGGCAAATTGTAGATTTACTAGTAGGTTGCCATTATCTTACTTGCATGTCCATATTTCTTCCCAATTACTGAGTTTTCTGTTTAATATGTATTCTTAAATATCAAACAACACGTGAGGGCAGGTATTTCTTAAGTGCCTACTACTTGCAAGGCTCTGCAATAGGCACTCGTATACTTTAAATAAATAAATAAACCCAACTATTTCTCCAAAGTCACCCTGGAGGAGAGAAAAGAAAGATTTCCGTGGGATTTCCTCAGAGGTTTCTTTCTGGGTGCAGGGGTCACCTTGCTCCTTGGTCATTCTGCACAGTGATTGAGAGGAACGGGGACTGTCTCTATCACTTCCACACATTTTTATGGATTCCTCAGCTCCTCTCAACAGAAAGAAGATAATTTCTCAGAGCAAACGGCCACATTGATATTCATGGGATAAGCAGTTTGTAACTGAGCAGCAACACCCCGCTAATGTAAATTTTATACACAGCTTCCAAAAGGTTAAACAATGCCGCTTGGCTCTACTGTGCCCAGAAAGCAAATGAAAGCCAGAGGCTCAACCTTAGCACCAGGCTGGGTCCATGGACCGAAAGTTTGCTCGGTAACAAGGTCTTTTTGCTCTCTGCTTGAGAAAGGTGTTCAGCACCCTTTAACAGTCAGAGTCCCCTGGAAACTGATGACTCAGCACACACGCAAACAAGCACCTCAACTTTCTCAACCCAAAAAAAGGAAACACCACAGGTGAAGGGAGAAAAGCAAAGATGCAAGGAAGGGAGAAAAGCAAAGATGCAATGAATGTGTATTTTCAAACAACTTTCCCAAATCTGCTTGCTGAATATTATTATCCTCCCCCACTGGTCCGTAACTTAGCATTCTGACTTTATCCTCTCTCATCCAATCAATGTTCATTGAGTGCCTATTGTATGCCAAACACCCTTACAGGTGCTGGAGGCATAACAGTGAGGAATTCAGACAAATTCTTTGCCCCCAAGGAGATTATATTCTGGAAGAAGCAAACAGTAAAACAAGCTAATTTCATATTGTGTTCAATCCTATGGAGAAACACAAAACTAGATGATGGTATAACAAGGAGTGATGGTAGTGGGGTATTTGGTGTGTAAACTTTAAATAGCTGGGTCATCAAAGACCTCCAGAAAGTGACATTTAAACTGAGAGTAGGATGATGAAAAGAGCCAACCTCTAAAGATGTTTGAAGACCCCCAGGCAGCAGTAACCTTGCATGTTCAAGAGGAAGGAGGCCAGTGTATCCAGAGCAGACGGACGGTGGGAAAACGTGATGGTTAGGGGCTGGGTCATGGATGGCCTTGTAAGCATTCTGGGTTTCATGCTACATATAATAGGACGCAGGTGAGAATTTTAAGCAGGAAAACAAATGATCTGATATGTTTTAAAAAGATCAATCTTCCCACGGTATCTAGAAAGGACTGTGGAGGAACAAGACTGGACACAGGGAGATGCATCAGGAGAGGACTGGACTAGACCAGATAAGAGGGGGTGGTGGCCTGGACCACAGATTCCACTACAAATGTTTCCAACCTAGGGGACAAATGGGAGTCAAAACCCAGCCTTCACCCAGCTTAGCAAGAGCTAGTTCCCCTGCGAAGGGAAGCCATTTGGCCATTAGTCCACTCCAAGGGAGCACCTCTTTCCCTGTCCATGAAGTTGACTTGTCTGCTTGGGGAGCGCCTTGAACCAGGGCAGCCTCAGTGAAGAGAAGAGCCTCTATGGCATAGAATAGTGGTCGGCAAACTCATTAGTCAACAGAGCCAAATATCAACAGTACAATGATTGAAATTTCTTTTGAGAGCCAAATTTTTTAAACTTAAAACTATATAGGTAGGTACATTGTTATTAACTTAATTAGGGTACTCCTAAGGCTTAGGAAGAGCCACACTGAAGGGGCCAAAGAGCCGCATGTGGCTCTCGAGCCGCAGTTTGCCGACCAGGGGCATAGAAGGTGAGCTGAATAGGATTTGCTGATGGATTCAATTGGGGGTGGTCCCACTTCCTGCGCTGGGGGAGGCTGGAGAGGAAGAACTTCGTGGTGCTGTCAAATGTTAATGGAACTGTCTATTAGATGGGCAGTCAGGTAGGGAGAGAATTTGGAAAGAGAAGATGAGAGGAGAGACTGAACTGTGTTGGAGTGGGGCAACAGTTAGAGGTCAGACAGAGAGAAAGGAGACAGCAAATTCCACGCTCAACTCATTAACTGCTAACATGCACTTGTGCGATGAAACAGGACATGAAGACCATTTGTTCCAGAAACAGCTGCCTGGCGCGAGGAGGCTGGGTGGTATTCATTCAACATGTGTTTTATGGCTCATTTTCCATCAAGGGCTCCCATGTAAATCCAGACAGTAGATCATCTACAAATTTAATTAACTGTATTTGTGCAGAATCTCAATTTGACCATAAAAATTTAATGCTTAATATAGTTTAAGGTTCAATAGCCTTTCTTTTTAAAAGGAGACAGATGAAATGGCCACAAATTAATTTTTCCGGTCATCCCCAATATATCAGATTTATGAAGACAAGTGAGAAGAGTAGCTGTTATAAGTCTGAATGTGGGATAAAATATAGGATTTAAATACCTTCTCCCAAACTCTCCTTAAACAAGAATTATTTTCTCTGTTTGCTCATAGTAACATCTAACTAGTGCAATGGTTCTCAACCTTCTGGCCCTTTAAATACAGTTCCTCATGTTGTGTCCCAACCATAAAATTATTTTCATTGCTACTTCATAACTGTAATGTTGCTGATGTTATGAATCGTAATGTAAATATCTGATATGCAGGATGGTCTTAGGCGACCCCTGTGAAAGGGTCTTTCCACCACCAAAGGGGTCGCGACCCACAGGTTGAGAACCGCTGAACTAGTGCCTCCTGAACTGCACTCTGTAGCCAGTACCTCACTCACAGGCAGAACAACCCTTTCCCCTTCTAATACCCTTTGCCTTAGGGCATAATTAGGTACTGTGTGCACTTGCTAGTAATAATGGAAACAAAGCAAAACACTGCAATAACTTTGGGCCAGATCCATAAATATTTATGAGGCCTCGTGTGAACTCATTCACACTTTTAGGTCTGCTAATTTGAGAAGGGTTGTTATCAAGAGCACTAGACCTGGATGTCAGTCTTGGCTCTGTCATTGGCTAGTTGTGTGACTGTGGGCAAAGCAGTTACGTGGGTTTCTTGCAGTCAGGGGATGTCAGAAATGCCTATTCTGTGTACTTCATGGGGGAGTTGAGCAGACTAAACGAAATGAGGGAATGTAAAATCACCTGCCATTTCAATGGCTAGGAATAGTGAATTTGGGTCCATTACGCACTCACTGTTGTTCAGAAATAATCTTATCTTGAATTGCTAGAATATCAGAAAGGAAACGTGCTAGGCAGATGTGATACAAATGCCACACAAAGCCTGTGTTTTTCCACACTAGCACATAGTCGTTGATCAATATGTACTAGTTTCCTCCTGACCCTGCTTTGCCCTTCATTGCTCACCAGAAGAGGCCTCAGAGATTAATTAGTTCAAGCTTGTTTTAAACATGAGAAAGCAAAGGCCCAGAAAGGTGAAATGACATACGTCTGGGTTAACAGGAAATATCTCTCAGCCTGAGTTTCCCACCTGTTAATAACGGGCTTAGCCCACTGGTGTTGCTCAGCAGTTGAACGTCGACCTATGAACCAGCAGGTCATGGTTTGATTCCCGGTCAGGGTATATGCCCAGGTTGCAGGCGTGATCCTGGGGGCCTGCAGGAGGCAGCCAATCAATGATTCTCATCATTAATGTTTCTATATCTTTTTCCCTTTCTCTTCCTCTCTGAAATCAATAAAAATATTTTTATTTAAAATAAGGGGCTTACAGTCAGAGAAAGACAATTATCACATGATCTCACTCATATGTGGAATCTAATGAGCAAAATAAACTGATGAATAAAACAGATGCAGAAACATAGAAGCATGGAACAGACTGATGAATCTCAGAGGGAAGGTGGGGGAGGGTGGGTGGATGGGAGACATCAACCAAAGAACTTGTATGCATATATTCATAATCCATGGACACAGACAACAGGGTGGTGAAGGTCTAGGGCAGATGTGGGCTTAGAGGGATTAATGGGGAGAAAAAGGGAACATGTGTAATACTTTCAACAATAAAGACTTAATTTTTTTAAAGATAGATAGATAGATAGATAGATAATAGGTAGATAGATAAATGGCTTAAACTAGATAAAGTCATTTTAAAATTGTGTTTCACAGCAAAGCCCACCCTAGGGTTAGGGGGAGACAGAGAGAACATGGCCTCCATTCATCCAGAGCACATCTGCTTTTAGGGTACTGTTTAGTACAGTTCTGTATAAGATTAGTTAGAAAAGAGGGTTTCATACTGCTAACAGCAACAACAAAATATGTTAGAGCAACTCTTGGTTCATGAGAGTTCATGACAAATGAGCTTGTGCAAATCCTGATAGCAGTGATAGCAGTCTCTTTGGGGGCTGGAATATGGTCTAACTGTCACCAGATCCTCACAGCTTTCTTTTGTCTTACTCCAGCCCACTTTACTGAATTGTGCTAACTGCCCAGCCCCTATATTGTCCCCTCCCTGCCCATGCCATCTCATATTTTGAGGCAATCCTATGGTTCACTTGCTTAATTTCTTCTTTCCATACTTAGGATGCCAATGTGTGTGCTATCTCTAAGTGACCAGCTGACCAGCCAGAAGCTATGACATGCAGTGACCACCAGGGGGAAGACACTTAATGCATAGGCATGGAAAAATGGAACAGACTGATGAATCTCAGAGGGAAGGGAGGAGGGAGGAGAAAGGAGGGTGGGAAGAGATTAACCAAAGATCTTATCTGCATACTAAAGGCCTGGTGCACAGTTCATGCACCGATAGGGTCCCTCATCCTGGCCTGTGGGTATCAGTCAGAAACCGGCTCTGTGACATCTCCCAAGGGGTCCCCAATTGCAAGAGGGTGCAGGCCAGGCTGAGGGACCCCACTGGTGTGCGAATTCGTGCACCAGGCCTCTAGTAAAATATAATAGCAGTTTAAACTAGATTTTCGCTCCTCTCTCACATGGCAGTTTGAGTATAAGCAGGCCAGGGCTGATATGCAGTCCCATGGTGTCTGGGGACAGTGTTTCTCCTGTATTACTGCCCTGCCATCCTCAGCCTGCCATTAGGCATCCCTGAGCTCAGACAAAGCTCAGGATTCTTAAGGGAAGAAGGGCTATGGTGAGACAGCTATTGATTTCTGCCATACCTTCTCTATTACATTTTAAATTCTGATGGTCAAGACTATAAATAAGCATCTACATACACTACTTAATGCCAGATATATGCAAAATCTACACAAGTAGCTGCTTAGCACTTGTGGACTGTAAGAGGAAAACTAACAGGGAAAGGAAGGATTCTAGATAGGAAAACCAGGCTGGGTATGAGGGAGTAATACACATTTGTTAGGCATCAAATGGATAAGTCACATTAATAATTGTTAATAACAATCTACAGTACTAGACTAGGCTGGGATAAATTTGAAATAATCAACATGTGGATGGTATCTAGAACTTTGGATGAGAACCTGGGGGGATGGATATATAAAGAGAAAAGAGACATCTAAGAACTGGGTCTTGGGGTGCATCAACATTTAGAAAGTTAGGGGAAACCAGAAAATGAGAATGAGAATAGCCCTTGAAGAAGGCAGAGAGAAATCATATTTCAGATACCAAAGGAAGGATTGCAAGAAGGTAGTGATGATCAGTTGTGTGAAATGCTGCTAATAGGTACAAAATAAGGAATCAGAAGAGAACATTCAATTTAGCAAGGGAAAGTCATCAGTCACTGGTCAGCGTTTCAGCAGAATGTCACAAGCAAAAGCCAATTGGAACAGGCTCAAGAAAGAATGAAAGGAAAAGAATTGGAGAGAGCAAGTGTAGATGATTCTTCCAAGGAGTTTGCTATAAAGGGGAGAAAAAATAGAGTGTAGCTGACAGGGAAATGGAGGAAGCATCAAGGAAAAGATGTGAGAAATAATAAACTTATTTCCATTGCAAATAAGAATGAGTTTTGAGAGAGACAAAAATTCAATGTTGGAGGTGAGGGGTAATAATTACAGCAAAATCCTTGAGTTAGGTGGAACGTGATTGGATCTAATGAGGGTTGACAGGAGCCTGGACAACTCATCTTTGGTCATAATAGGGAAGGCAGAGTATATGGATGTTAATGGTACATGTGATGGAGGAATGAGTGGAAGATCTTGTCTCTTTAATTTTTTCAGTGGAATAGGAACAAGATCATCATTGAGAATAAGGATTAAGGAGGAGATATTAGAGTTTTTAAAGAAGAAAATAAGATATAAAATTCTTATTTAGATGAGAAATAGCAGCCCTTGAAGAAGGCAGATGGAAATCATATTTCAGATACCAAAGGAAGGATTGCAAGAAGGTGGTGATGATCTGTTGTGTGAGATGGTAAATGGACTAAGGTTGGATAGAATGCTTTTCTTGCAGCATCAAGAATCCCCTAGTGATTTATGGTCATGAATTTAAAGTGAGGACAAATCAGACCAATTAAATATTGTTTCTACCAGGTGTAGCTGCTCAGATGCAGGAACGAAATAATAAGTGTCAAGGATATATGAAGGTAATGATTATAATGACTGATCTTGGAATTTAGGAAGGAAAGTGAGGTCATTATGGGGATATGGTATGGTGCAAAGTGAGTAGAATTAATCAATTAAATGTCCAAGTGGGCTTGAAGGACTTCTGGAGTTGAAAGAAAGAGGTAGTGCCCAGTCGGCATGGCTCAGTGGTTGAGCATTGACCTAGGAACCAGGAGGTCACGGTTTGATTCCCAGTCAGGCCACATGCCTGGGTTGTGAGTACGATCCCCAGTGTGGGGTGTGCAGGAGGCAGCCAGTCAATGATTCTCTCTCATCATTGATGTTTCTTTCTCTCTCTCCCTCTCCCTTCTTCTCTGAAATATATATATATTGGAAAGATAGAAGTAGTGAGCTGAAAGACAGAGATGGTGATCAGAGACTAGATTATAGGAAATTCATATTATGAAAGAGGTACAGCTGGAGTAAGACCATGTAAGTGATTGATAAACAGAGAAAAAGGTGGCCTGATTGCTAGGACCAAGACCACAGCTCCCCTATGTCTTCTATTCCTTCAAGGCTGAGGATGGGCCTTTTTTCTTGGAGTAACACCTAGCTTCTCCATAAGTCAATCATCAAGGTCAAGATGAGTGTCCATGGTCAAAGTTTACCCTTTTCCCGGCAGTCAGGGGTTAAGAAGGAACCAATGCATGAGGATTAAGATCCCTTTAGAAGATCTACCCCTATTATAAAGGTTAAGAGGAAGCTCCAAACCCTTCAATACACACACACTTGTCATATGGTTTGAATCCATCACGTTGAATTATCACTACATAGAGCCCCAGATTATTAACCCCTCGCCTCTTATACTCTAATCTTCACATGGCTCTCCACATTCCCTTTTTTTGCCCTCAAGGTCTCATTCACCTTATCATGAGCTCTGTCTGTTTTCTAAAGACACAGATTCCCTTGCAGCCCTCTCAAATGATGACTTTTTTTTTTTTCTCCCACATCTCACTGGGCATGGAGGTGGGATAGGTCTTCTCTTGCCTCTCTTTGTGGTTTCCAGATAATTTTCCTTCCTCTTTAGCTTAAGAAAACAAAAGAACAAATAAGTTTTGAACCTCATGTCGTCATTTATGATGTCTCTTTGAAGCTGTCATCAACCAAACCCTAGGTCACTTCCTAAATTCTCTAATACTTTCAGTTCCTGGCTCGCTGTCACCTTCTTCATTACTATTCCTACTGTGGTTCTTGCAATTTTAAGATAAATGTGAATGAATTATATAGCACACTGCCTCCTTAGTTTTATGGTCTACTCCTCTCCATCTCTTATTTCCATCTCCCTACTTTAGACACTCACTCCCATGAGTACACCTATATCTGGTCATTACCTCTGTTAAATGAGAGAATTGAAGTCTATAAAGGTTCTTAATCAGTATGCTCTACTGCCTTCCCCTTGACATTCACGAAGGAGATGTAGACCTGGGTGAATTTGACTCAAGTTCTAATTTAGACTCTACTACTTACTAGCTGCCTGACCTTAAGCGAGCTCCTTAAGCTTTGCCTCAATTTCTTCATTGGAAAAGGGAAAATAATACCACCTATCTCAGAGGGTGGTTGTAAGGATTATATGAAATTATGTTGCAAAGCATAGTCTCATACCTAACTCTTAAAATAGGACAGTTATAAAACTGTGACTTTTTGCTACCTTCTCTACTGAAGATGCAATGTGATGTACTGATTAAGCATATATTTCTACAGGTTGACTTCCAGGGTTCAAATCCCTGTTCCACTATTTTAGTCATGTGATCTTGATCAAATGTCTTAGATGTTCTGTGCCCCAATATCCATATCTGTAAAATGGGGATAATAACAGTATCTGTCTTGTTAAGTTGTTGTGAGAAGGGGTGGCAAACCACACCCACAGGTCAAATTGCCCACTGCCTGCTTTTGTAAATAAAGTTTTATTGGAACACAGTCACACCTATTTGCATAAATATTGTCCACTACTTTCCCATTATAATTAGAGTTGAGTAGTTACAACAGATACCACATGGAATGCCAATCCTAAAATACTGACTATCTGACCCTTTACAAAAAAGGTTTGCAGACCACTGGTATATGCCATCATTCAAAACAGAATTGAGTATAGTGCAAGCTATCAATAGCAATTACACATTTTTTCTTTGTAAAAGCCTACTTCAATTTGCTCAATCAAGAATGGGAAGATGTTGGGGGTGGGAGGTGGGAGAGTGGGTAAAAATAAATCACTTGCATTTTGAAGTCCAATAGCAAAATTCTATAGCACATAGCCTAACAGAGAAGCTCAGACTTCCCTGGAGGCAGTGATAGAGTTGGGGCTTTATTGGATCTTCGTATCACTACAGATGCTGTGACCATTGTACCTCACATCAAGCATGAGTGGTGCTTCCAAGGCTCTCACCTACAAAAGATGCCTAAGTGAACCCAAGCTTCTCTCAGCGAGGCGTGGAGGACGCCTAGCAGTGAAACTGAAGAGTTCTCACAGAATAGAACAATAAAAATAGAGTTCTATTTTATTATACATCTATAGTGGCTATGGAAACTAAGAGCAATGCATTCGTATGATAAAGAACACCTAAAAATCATTGGTTTCTTATACTTTACTGGGGAAAATATATAGAAATAGACTTCTGTCACAAGTTTAGTTGTACAGGGAAATAAAAGCACTTAATAAAAATGTGCTTCTATACCACACATTGAAACACTATAAAAATATATCAAACTTTAATATTCCTCTAATTGCTCCAATGCTTCTATCCTGGCACTGGATATAACACATGGTAGAAACTAGTGCTTACACAAAATGCATTCCCATATTCTGTGTACTATTAACTCATGATGAACGGTCCAAAGGGTTTTTAACCAACTACAGTTGGAAAACTGGAATTCTGTGGTAATTGTAGAAATAGGGTACAGGATTGACCAGCTCAGTTCATCTGAATATCTCAGTCTTGAATCCTGAAGTTTGCCACCTCCCAGCCTAGAAATATATTAAGATTACTTCAGTATCTTCTCCCTCCCCCTGTAGAATAGTCATGGGGATGCAATGAGATGTTGCATTTAAAGCATATAGCATAGTGCCTGATATGTAATAAGTTCTCAGAGTTAGCTAGGAATCATAGTTGTCACTGCCATTGTATCATAAAACCTGTAAATCACAGAATTACTGATTCTTGGAAGCCTGTTTCAATTGGGGATGACTTCATTTCTACTATCACTGAGGATTCTAAAATCCATAGCCAGTATTTTTTGACAAATTGGAAAATTAAAGGATTAACATCTACTTTTTTTTTAAATATATATTTTATTGATTTTTTACAGAGAGGAAGGGAGAGGGATAGAGAGTTAGAAACATCGATGAGAGAAAAACATCGATCAGCTGCCTCTTGCACAACCCCCACTGGGGATGTGCCCGCAACCAAGGTACATGCCCCTGACAGGAATCAAACCCGGGACCCTTGAGTCCACAGGCCGACACTCTATCCACTGAGCCAAACCGGTCAGGGCAGGATTAACATCTAATAGGTCTTGGCATTCCTAAAAAGTGGGTTTACATCAAAGTTTAAGTGTTTTATGTTGAATTTTATTTTATCAAGTTTCTATCTATTTATAGACATTTCTCCAAAGGAGACATGCAGATGGCCAACAGACACATGAAAAGATGTTCAACATCACTGATCCTCAGGGAAATGCATATCTAAGCCACAATGAGATCACCACACACCTGTCAGAATGGCTAGCATCAAAAAAACAACAAAGAATGTGTGTTGGCTAGGAGGTGGAGAAAAAGGAACCTTGTGCACTATTGGTGGAATTGTAAACTGGTACAGACATTATGGAAAACAGTATGAAGGTTCCTTGAAATTAAAAATAGAACTACCCATATGACCCAGCAATCCCCCTTCTGGGTATTCATCCAAAGAAGTAAAAAACACTGATTCAAAAAGATATATGCACCCATATGTTCTTTGCAGCATTTACAATAACTCCAAAATCAACACTTGCAGTGTTTTCACAGACATGTGCAGTGTGGTGAGAATTTTGAGCTCATCATGGCACACATTCCCAATGAGGCAGAACAAGGTACTGGCTTTCTTAGATGGAACCACATCTATGACACATGACAATGCTTGTCTCAGCTGTCATAATGTAAGCAAGTGTCCTTTCACAGTCCATGTATGCCATGTTCTTGCATTTTTCTGCTTTTTGTTGGTGATTTTGCTGTTTAAAATTACCCTCAAGCACAGTGCAGAAGTGTGTCTAGTTTTCCTAAGCACAGAAAGCAGATGTGTTAGACAAGCTTCCTTCAGACACGAGTTAGAATTCTTTTGTCCAAGAGTTCAGTGGTAATAAATCAACAATGTGTTTCAAATAAGGTGTCTTTAAGCAGAAACACACAAATAACAAGGTTATAAATTGACTGGTTGATGAAAATGTAATCAGAGGCTCACAGAATCCTAACCCTATATTTCCTGTAGGGGCAGAGGTCCAGTATGAACTCTGTGCTTGTAGGGACTTCATAGAATATAACTACAGTGACTAATGAGTATCAGCTATACATAGGTGAGATATGTACATATATATGTGGGTGTGTGTGTGTGTGTGTGTTCATATGGAAAAAGACATGCAGGTTATGATTATTGCAATAGCTTTATTAACTCTTTCCCACACTCACAACTGTAAACCTACTTTTGCCCACCCCTGTACATACATATAATTGTGTGCGTATGGTTGTAAAGAATTCAATGATTACTAATAGGAGTTGGGGCCACTACTTTAATTTGTTTTAAGGCACCAGCAGTTTTCATACCATTACTTTTGCATGATCAGTACAAATGTTAAACATTGTAGAAAATAACATCTTAGTATTATTATAAAAAATCTAAGATATCCCCTAGGAGTTGGGGGAAAAAACTTCATTACCAAACAGGTTTAAAATATTAATTTTTTTGCCTTAAAATATGCATCTGCATTGCTGGTACTGCATGTATAAATTTTACTAGTGTCACTTATACATTAGTGGAGGTAGTATTTCCAAATGCTTTTGAGATGACTGTAAATTCCTCAGAAAGGTAGCAAGTCTTAACAACAAATACTTAAATATTTAAACAGAAGTAAAATGCATGCCTTTGTTTTGTTGTTGTTAGTGAGCATTTTTGTTTCATTTTGTTTTGCTAATTTTCTTAATATAATTAACTGTCCCTATGGTATCCCTAAATTACACCCACTAATACATAACTCACAGGTTTTAAGGCAGAAGATGATCGTATCCAGAGCATGACTTGAAGGAATTATAAATGAAAGAGATAAACTTGGTTTGAAGTGATGGCAAAATAAAATTATTAAAGGGAAGAGGGACATTTTTTATTTTTAAATTACAGATATTATTGCCCAAAGGGAGTAATAGATAAATAGATCACTTATATTGCCTTCACGTCTAAAATATAATTTGATAAGAGGAAAAAGAGAAAGGATTATGATTAAGAACACAAGGGAAAGAGGTGATATGAGTGGCTAAAAGAGGAGATAAATTATAAATAAGGATTAAAAGTGAAGAAAAGGCTGAGGAAGTATTAATACCAGACACATGTTTAGAAGGTAATTTGTATAGGAGACCATCTTTCAACAAATCCTATCATTCCAGCCTGAGGCAGCTCTTCCCTCACCTTTTTCTTCAGGTACTAGCCATGCTATACGGTTATTAAAGGTGAAATTTGAATCTTTGAAGAGACAAGGCTGCACAAACTGGACTGACTTGGGATTGCTCTCTTGGGGTTTACAGGGTGCTCTTTAAGACTGAATAACCCCCATGCCGAAACTGGTTTGGCTCAGTGGATAGAGCGTCGGCCTGCGGACTGAAGGGTCCCAGGTTAGATTCCGGTCAAGGGCATGTACGTTGGTTGCGGGCACACCCCCAGTAGGGGATGTGCAGGAGGCAGCTGGTTGATGTTTCTCTCTCATCGATGTTTCTAACTCTCTATCCCTCTCTCTTCCTCTCTGTAAAAAATCAATAAAATATATTTAAAAAAAAAAAAAAAAGACTGAATAACCCCATCGTGGAAAATAATCTTGGAGGAAATGAATGCTCACTCCGTCATTTATCCTGTAAAAATACTAATTACAGGGCAGGAAGTAAGGAAATGTCCTCTCTTCTCTTTGGGGCGTACGGGGAGAAGAAAGAAAGGAACCATGGGGTATAATTTTGGCCTGGACTCTGAAGCACAAAGTTGCAGGGTTTGTAATCATGGGAAATAAACTGGTCCTGGCCACGTGGACTGGAGCCAGAAGCAACTCAAGGAGCCAAGCTGGCCGATGCAATTATCATTCTCTGAGTGCTTTCCAAAGCCCTTCGGTTATTGTTAAGCATTGGAGAGAAATTTGCCTCAGCTACACTGGGGGAAAGTGGGGAGGGTCTAAGTCCACAGTTAAGACAGAAGAGCAGCAGTCAGTCCCTCTCTTGGGCCTGAGTCACTGGTCGAGGCAGGCAGACGCAGTGGAACGGTCATGCCTTGAGGGTCACCTGCAGCAGAGCCAATAATATTGCCACTGGGAGAAGAGGCCAGCATGGCAGAACCTAAAGACTTAGTCCCGAGGGGAGGGAAAAAAAATGCCTTTCAAGGAGGGTTAATTTTCAGCAATGAAACAACAGAGGATCATGTCATAGACAAGCTATTAACTTCCTTGGTAACTCCAAGGTCAGCAGGTTCAAAGACCAACTTGGGCTAAGTTTCAATGTTTGAGTTTCTCTACAAAGTATCTTTCCATTGGGGTTTTAGAGTCTTTACTTTGGAATCAGAAAATGATGGAAGAAAGTGCAGTCCTTCATTTGTTATAAAAAACATCTCCCATCACTTAGTTCTCTCCTCTCCCCCTCAGCAACTAAGCCCTTGGGGTGTTTCCCTTTAATGTCTCACCTTTGTCCTCTTCCACTGGTTTTACTAAAGACAGATCGTTGGCCCCAGTATGACAACACACAGCCTTGTGTGGAATGGTAACTTTATTTCTCCAACTTTGAAACTTATCATGTAAAGTGATTGAGAAACCCATTCAAAGCCATAGAAAGAAAGGTGGCTGAAGTTAAAACAAATTTCAGCTCTTGGTCTCCATTGATCTCCGGGGTAAATAGAAAAAAACTAACAAGGTTACTGGCCTCCTTCTGATTACAAGTCATTCTTACTGCGCTGTTTTCACACCTCGGTGTACCTTCTTAGTTGGGACCATCCAGTAAAACAATCAAAATGGGCATTTTTTTTTTTTAGATGGAAAGGCAACCATTTAGATTCTAAACTTGTAAAGTTGTGGCTTTGAATTGCAAGAACTCACTTGGACAGCCACCATAAGCATAAATAATGAGCGCCCGAAAAACCAAACTTTGGTGTTATAAAATATGGATTTCAATTTTGCTCAGTAAAGAAAATGGGCATCTCTAAATCAAGAAAGACAGGCTATCTCTTTCAGGAGATAACAGTCGAGTTAAATGTAAGCATAACTAATGAAATAAGCAAAAAGACTCATTCCTAATGTGACCATGTTTTAAACTGCACTTTTAGTCCTAGCAGCAACAAGAAGGTTGAAATAATGAAGCAATTTTCTAGGGGTGTGTGTGTGTTGGGGGGGGGGGGCGGTGGTTGAGCATCAACCTATGAACCAGGGGGTCAGGGTTCAATTTCCGGTCAGGGCACATGCCGAGGTTGCGGGCTTGATCCTCCATAGGGGGTGTGCAGCAGGCAGCTGATCAATGATTCTCTCTCATTATGATGTTTCTCTCTCTCCCTCTCCCTCTCCCTTCCTTTCTCTGAAATCAATAAAAACATGTTTTTGTGTGTGTTTTTTAAAGTGATGGGACAATGTGGATTATTCAATAAATGGTGGTGGGACAACTGGCCAGACATTGAGGGGTTGGGGTATAGAGGTATCATCACTTACACCAAAATAGTTTCTGGTGGATATAAAGGTAAAAAAATAAATTTGTCAAAGTTGTCAAAAAAAACCCCACTGCAATTTTAAAAATAATATTGGAGTGGGGAAGCAAGATACATAACCCAAAAGCCTTTAAAAAAAAAGGTTATTATGACTACATAAAATTTCAAAAGAGTAAAAAGACAAATATGGTAGGAAATGCAACATGATACAACAGGTAAACTCCTCAATTTATAAAAATTTCTGATAAATCAATGTCAGAACCAATTCTTTCATCCCCCCCCCCCAAATGTACAAATAATATGACTAGACACTTAGCAAAGAAAAAAAAATGCAGTGGCTTCTTAATGTATGCGCAAATACATCTTCAAAATTAAAGAAATTTAATTTAAAACCATGAAATGATATTGTATCATATTAATAAATACAGAAAAAAGTTTGAAAACGAAGTGTTGGTAAGAGTGTTAGAAGCAGTTGTTCCCATGCAACCGTTGGCGGAAGTGTAAACAAGCCTTTCGGAGGACAATTTGGCTACATGTAAAACATTTCAAAATTCACATTCCCTTTGACTTAGTAATTATACTTCAATCCATGTTTCCCAATAGATGTGTTCTCAAACATGGGCAAAGAGTATCTAAGTCTGCATTAAAAATTTGGAAACTACTTCAACATTCGCTGGTGAGGAGCAAGCTAAGTAAAGGACATCACAATCGTATATTGCAATACTGTGCAGCCGTTAAAAAGATTGAGGTTGACTTCTCCGGCCTGATAAGAAAGGACTTCCAGGAGATAATGGTAAGTAATAAAAGCAGGACAAAGGTATTATAGATTTTATATGAACATACCCACACACACAAGAAAAATATACTGGCAAGGACCAACCCTGGAAAATATCTATCATACCCAATGTGGTCAAAGGCCCTTGGCTTTATCAGCCCATCGTCACATTGCCAGTGGATAGGGAAGCGGGGACTCAAACCCAGATCTGTCCGACGCCCACGATCACGCCATTAATCACGATGCTGTATGCCATTTGATGATGCTAATAGGACAAAGGTAGCAAGAAAACAAATGGCAAGACATTTCCCACTTTCTGTTTCCCAAACAACCCGGTGTAAAAATGAACAGAGCCATAATAAAGGAAATAATGGAATTTTACCAAAGAAAGGCATATTCATCTTTTAGTCCTTGAAAGGAAAAGGCCGATGTGGCAGAAGAATGTTTAGCTCTGTCTCCCCTTCTCAGGGATAATCCAAAAAGACAACCAGAATTCGTCAACATTAAGAACCTCTTGTCACTTATATGAGTTTGAGGTGCAAAGCCCGCCAGACTGGAATTCTTATCATCCAGCCATCCATAAAGCTCGGTGCTTTCCTTCCTGGCCTTAACTAAATTCTCTTCCATTTAAAAATTAGATAGATCTCCAGCTTGTTGGACAGCACTGTGTGTCAAATAAACCTACCTTATCTATGGCTAGATAGATAAGCATCCCGGCAACATCCTGCCCACTCATTGCGAAGGAGTGACAAATCCCAGGTGAGTTCTGAAATTTGCAGCCGTACAACCTGACAAAACTGTATTCTAGTCCTCGCGTTAATGTTTTCTATGCCAAAGCTAACCATAATAGCTGCGCAGCCCTCAAGAATTTACTTCTCTTTGGGAACAAATTCTAATACCAAGGGGCAGGCCAGAGCCCACCGGCCATCTCTACGTCCCACGATCCTGTCACCCAGATGAGACAAGCGAGCCAGGGAAACCAGGAGCCTTGTCTTGGGCCGATCAAATTCTCTCCGCCAGGGATCTGAAGTTCAGATCCAAGTGGCTGGGAGACTGCTTTATTACTGAGTCAGGTGGATGGCAGCACCCCGGAGAGAAGTCCATGAATTTCTGCTGCTGAAGCTCCCAGAGCTCCTGACATCCACCCTTCTCAGGCTTCCACGGTGGTTCTTCCACGCTGTGAGCCACGACCCCTCCCCTTAGGCTGTCCAGAGACAGACTCGCTTGTTTTCGGCAGCAAAACAATAAGAAGAATATGCTTCTGGTGGTTGCCTGCCCAACCCCCATTTCCCTTATTACAGAACCCTCATTTTGTCTGGCATAACAATATATCTGGTGAAAGACTCTCCCATCTTCCCTTGCAGCTAACGCAAGCACGTGACCCAGTCCTGGTCAATGAAACAAGCTGAAGTCACAGTGGAGCTTCCTGAGAACCTGGTGCCGCGGCCTTTCATCTTTTGCGCTCACTTCCTTCCTTGGCCAGAATGCATTTGTGATAACCAGGGGTGGACCTGCCGTCTTGTAACCCTGAGGCTGAGGCCACACTCTAAGGAAGACGGAACGGGAATAGAGAAGGAGCCTGTGTTCTCCAAGGCATCCTTAAATAGCTGCAATAGCCCCACCTCGTGGATTCTTAAGTGAGAAAAGTGAACACCCAGCTGGTTAAGCCGTTTGGACAGGCTCCTGAAACCATAGCCGGCACCATCCCAAGGGCGCACCACCTCTCCGGGAGCCTCTTGTATGAATTCAAGTCAATGCAGGCATTACAAGAGAACCTACCCGTTCAAGCTGAGGCAGGAAGGGACATACTGACAAATAAGGTCCTCCTCTTATGGGTAATGCACACAGGCACAGAACTCACTCTACTACGAGGCAGACTTACACATGTGATAAACCGAAATGCAAATATAAATGCTGTGCAATGAAATATGACCAAGAGAAGAAAGTTCAACAGCAGAGGTGGTAACTGATCCGGGCCTTAAGGAATAAATAAAATTGTGACAGGCAGAGGGCCCACAGGCCAGGCACAGAGAATTAAAAAGTTCATCTGCTATGATTCCCTAACCACTTACTAACAATGGCAGCTGTCATTTACTGAGCACTTTCCCTGGACCCATTGTTTTACTTGCATCTTCTCAGAAAATCCTCGGAATGGACCACAGAAAAGTGAGGAACTATTATTAGCACGCCCATCTTACAGATGGAAAGATGAAGAGCTGTGACCTGAAGTCCTCTCTCCAGGATCCCAGAGCTAGTAAGAGGCAGAGATAGGACACTGGCATGAGTCAGTCTGGCTCCAGAGTTCGGCCTCTTAAGTTTCTATGCACAAATGCTTAAGAACATCACCCCAAAAATTTCAATACAAATTCAAACTCACCTCATTAGAACAAAAAAGACACCGATATCACCCCAGAAATCCCAAGGGTTTTGGGAGCCATGTGTCAGGACATGGGCTAAGTGTTAGATGAAATGTTAGAACAAAAGATTCTCTTAGCACCCGATATGGGGAGCTCTGTGTCAGGAACCAGGGCAGAGACCAATTCATATTTCTTATGATGTCACAGTCCGGCATCTCTAATGTGCCCATTTATGCAAATCGACTTTGATAACTACTGGGACACCTTGGCCTCCCTAAAGGGTAGGTGTCACCAACCCAAGGTGACTTAAGGTCAGACAATTAAGGGAGGGGGGAAACTTAGAGGAAAACGAACCCGGCTGGTCAGAGGGAAACTGAACAGCCCAGAGCTGCAGACCATCGCTGGCCAGTGGTGCCGGCATGATGGATAGGCCCCTCGGAGGCTGCCTCTGATTGAGCCAGATTGTCAAAAACAGACAGTAAACCAGGACAGAGAAGCAAGAAGTTAGATGGTGCTGTCAACCTGCCAGGGGACATGCAGCACGGAGTGTTGGACTTGCATGAAGAGTGAGGAGGGAAAGAGGGGGAAGGCGGCGGGTGAGTTTTGTAAACAGCCTCCAAGGACGCCCGGGAGAAAATCTGGGGCAGCAGATGTCACGCCAGTGACGAGTTTGCAGAGGGAGCATCTCATCACCCTCCAGCAAAAGAGGTTCTCGGCCGGCTCCCAGTCTGCAGGCCGAGGGGAGCCAGCAGAGGGTCCCCACCTTCTAGCAGGTCTCCGAAACTCCAGGAAGACAAGCAGCCCATTGGGGTGGCTTTTGGGTGCTGAGCACCAGTGATGAGCCAGAGACGTGGACCCCTGTCCCCATACCTCCCTGAAGTGAAGGGATGCACACAGGGTCCTCAGCAAGACTTGGATCTGTTCTGGGGCCACTACTGGTAACTCCTGAGAACAGTTGGGGCAGCTGCTTCATGAATTTCACCTTCAAATTTATTGTCAAAGGAGAGACCAGTTAGTCCGCAGCAGACCAAGGAACTGGAAAACCCCCGAGGAAATCCAGCGAGTCCAGTGTGCTCACACTGTGCTCTGCAAAGTTCTAGGGGACGTGAACATGTTCCAGAGACACAACTAGTGAGCAGTGGGGAGACACAGCAAGCAGGGCTCCAAGCAGAGCAGCTTCCTTCCTTCCATGGATGTCAAGTGAGAGCTACAACACGCCAGGCACTGTGCTGAGCATTCCACGTGTGCTCACACTTAGTTTTCATAGCAACCAACTTAGGTGACGCTATTAATATTCCTATTATACAGGTGAGGTAGCTGAAGCACAGAGAGGTTAAGTAACTTGCCCAGCATCACAAAGCCAGCAATTGGGATTTAAATGCAGCTCGTTGCCACTGGGTTATACAGGGGCCCTCGCTAAGATTTCCTGTGATGAAAGGATTTTCTCCCTGCGCACAGAAGAGGGTTTATCTAAGGTGCCTCAGAGGCAGCAACTTCACACCGACAGCCAGGGGCTTATCAAACTCTCCGATGGCCGCTCCTCGGTAGTGATGGCCACAGCTCCTCTGCAGTTTACTCTGCCATCTGTTGAAATGAGGAGAATATTAAACATTGACCTCTTGTGGCTCAGGCAGGCTTTGTGAGGTTTAACGTCTGAACGTCCCCTTGTACAGTTACACTGGAAACTTCACGGTGACCCTCCTGCAGACATCGCTCTTTCTCAGTCCCAGAGCTCAAGGAGGCGCAGGGGCCGATTGGAAGGCTTGATCCAGACAATCATCATGAAGGTAGCATCAGAAAGAGAAAAGGCACAGGTAGTAAAATGGGCAAGAAAGGTGGAGATGATGGAGCAAATGAGTAAGGGAGACGGACAAACGCATGCTATAATTTTTATTAAAGAAGGAAACAGTTTATCTTCTGAGTAATGGCTGTTTGTCTTTCTGAGACCACAAGAGACAGCCCTTAGCTGGAAGAAGGGTCATTTCAGTCTATTTCCTTTGCTTAGGTGTCTGGCAACCAGCTTCTCCCCGACAATGAAATTGAAAACTATCCTAAATGAGTGGACTGTGTGTTGTTATGATCTGGCTTCATATTCTTTTTGGGAAGTGGGCAGATTATTTAAAAATTATTGTGCTATGAATGGAAGAGAATACGCACTGGCCCAGGAAACATGTGCTCAAAACAGATGTGGTCCTTTCTCACCCAGGATTTTTTGAGAAACAATTCCCACTCTGGAAAACGAAGTCCAAGAAAAAAAAATAAATTACTATTTTAAAATTTAATTTATAAGTGTTTTTAAAATGTTTAATTAACTTAAGATGTTTATAATATAAAAATAATCTGAATAAAAATGGGAATATTAGCATCTCGGTGGTAGGCACAGAGCTCTTTCTCTGTGCTTTCAAAATGTATCGTCCTTTTGAAAATAAACTCAAATTGCTGAGAGACACACCAGCTGGCATGAGAAAGAAACCCTGGACAGACTGGTGCTTGGGATGTAAACAGCTCATATTTTGAATTTGAAGTCAGATAAGATTAAGGAAAGAATAAAACCCAATCTCCAGTCTTCTCCTTGTCTGATCATTCAAGGACATTAATAGAGCCCCACTGTATACCTGGTACCTTTCCAGGCCTTCGGGACATAAGGGTGAATGGAACAGATAAGGTGCCTACCTTCCTTGAGCTTTGAGTCTAGTGGAAGGAACAGTAAGCAGTAAACACACGAGTAAATAATTACACACTGTGGTAGTTAGTGCTCTGAAACAAAAGCAAATACACGGGTTGAGATAGAAAACCATGCTGAGAGGACTCTGCCCAATTAGGACAGGGTGACCACCCATGGCCTCTATGAGGAAGTTCTATTCAACTGAACTGAAGGAAAAGGAACAGGAGAGGAACAATTCATGGGAGGTCACTGGATGTGTACAGCCCTGACGCAGGACAGAGCTACCCAAGTCCCAAGAGAAGAAGATGTCCATATTGGCTGGCACACATCTTTGAGGAGGGAAAGGAACTGAGATGAGGTTCAAAAACCAGTCCAGGGCCAGAGCAGACATGGCTTTGGCCATATGCCAAGGACTTGGCCTTTAGTCCAAAACAAATATAGTAGTCACCACAGTTGCAAGGAAGTAACAGGTCTGTTCATCCCCTACCTGCTACAGCTCCCCAAACTCCATCCCATGACTGCCTTCTGGTGGAGGAGATAAACAAGAAAAGAGCGACGCTACTTTACATAGTAGTGGTATTTGTATTTCAATGCTCTGCTACAATGGAGTCACTGGCAACCAGGATGGAACAATCTGTCTGCACATCATCTATCTGAAACTCTTCATGCTCACACACCCGACCCATCAATATTGTATGAAGGTGAAAAAGGACAGAGCCTCTGTTCTCAATGTACGTGCAGACAATTCATGAGCCTCTCTTACTGCATTTGCCGCCTCCGAGATATGCTCCGGACAAGCCCACATGATCAGTAACCAAGTGATGCCCAGCCATTTTCAGAGCTTTGGTAGACCAGCAGTCCAGAGTTGCATTTTAAGAGCAACACTCTTATAATCCAGAGAGGCTTTTGTCCTGCACAAGAATTTCCAAGATATAGAAAATAGATTGATTCAAAGTTTAACACAATTTGAAAAGAACAAAACTGAAGTCTCAAGGGCAGATACTTTTTAGTCAAAAGCGTTTAAAGCAGTAAATACAATTTCGTGGGGAGCCAATTTATAGCTAATAACCATCAGGGGAAAGAAAACTATATACATATGTAATGTATACATATGTATTATGTATGCACATTTATGTATTACGTAATATATACATATGTATTATCTATGCATACATATATATGCATGCCCCAAAGAAAACTGCAGTAATGGCAGAGAGTTTCCATTTTCATATTTTTAGCTGTGTTATTAGGAACTCATTAGGAGTCAATTACCATTTAATTTCTCTAAAATATCCAATTATGGTTTTGCTATCCAAGGATATACTTTTTCTAAATCTTCCTTCATATGATATAAGCCATATAAAATGAAAATTTTGCCCTTTTCTCCCACCAAAACAGGGTCAATTTTGAGCTACACATTCCAACAGCCCCTCCAGGGGAACCAGAGAGACTAGCCTGACTCACATTAAAACTGCTGGTGGCTAAGCACAAGGATGCCCTCTTAATTCCCCTCCTTTTGTAACGCTGAGAGCAATGCAAAGTGTTTATCCAAATCCACTCTTCAACAAATATTTGTCCCAAACAAAGAAAAGGTATACAGAAATTTACTGTTAGAAAAAATAGTAAAAAAAAAAATCATTTGTGACAGAGAGAGACAAAATACACTAAAAATGTAATTATCTGGCATGCCTTAAAGCTGGTCCTATTTTAAATTACTTTGCATATAAATATCAGTTATCCCAATGGGAGAATGTAAAACCCAGAGAAATGCCTAGAAATGACTGGGTTATAAATCTGGTATGATAGTTGCCAAAGTTACACAGGAGAGAAATGCCTAACTCCCTTCCCCACACCTCCACTGGCCTTCAGCTCTCTCCTGTGAGGCAACGTAAAACTTCCTGATGGTGAAAAAAAGAAAAACACTTGGAAGTGAATCAAAATAACTGCATCAGACAAAAATCAATACGACTGATCTTCAACTCAATTATTTCCCCTCTGAGGATGCAGAGCTCTCATGACGAAGTATTTGTACATACACCATTGGTATATATTTGGTTTGGGGTTTTGTGTGTGTGTGTGTGTGTGTGTGTGTGTGTGTGTTTAACACAGAGCTACGTCTCAATCCATGCCACTATTTCAAGGCCTCAGAAGATAGGAATCAGCAAATTGGGGAGAAGGTTGTTGTCTGGCTGTAAACTACAGATGGTAAAGTGTAGATGATTTTAGATTGAAATGCTATCCAGAATGTGGACAGAAGAGTTTTCCAGGATGAAGAGGATAAACTTCAGTTTAGCTCTAATATTCTTTGGCTCATAGAAGAGAATTCCAAGTTCCCTGCCCCCAAATAATCAAAATCCTCAAGAGTAGAAAATCCTTTTTGTAGTCCCTTGATACCAACTTGAGCGTGGAAAGAGGCCCAGGCAAAGCATGCCTTGTGCCCTCGGACACCAAACCATTTTTTATACAAGTGGGACAATTGTTTAAATAAAAAGCAAGGGCAGAACTGAAAATATTTGGGGAGTGTAGTCATCATAAATGTTGCAGATGAAAAAGGCAAAAAACCAACTAAGATTCTCCCCTTAATCAACATTCAGTCAGGTTCCTCTAAGCCCTTTCCAACTAAGCCTCTGGTTTTCAAGAACAAGAACCTTGCTAAATTAGCATCTGATCATCTTCCATATCTAATCAAATTTCCCTCAGGTAATCAGATCACTCTGGCATGCCTTCCGCAAGAATCCTCTTAATTCATTTATTCAGGAATCGCCTCTTATTCCTGATGTTTCTGATCAGCCATTTCTCATCCACTAACCACCGCCACACTGCTCCTTCTTTGGCTTAAACCCCCACTTGTCCATGTTGTATTTGAAATTGAGCCCAGTTCTATCCTTAGGTCTCTAGTCCCCTATTGCAATAGTTCCTGAATAAATGTTTTTACCACTTTCACTACTGCCCAGCTCTGGTTTGCTTTGACAAAAAAATATCACAAAAGGGCAACAAATAAGAAAAAGTGTTCACAAAACTTTTGGATGGATTGCATGTATGTGAGCACCTCCTGTCTTTTATTGTTTTAAAGTGTTAGTTCAAACATTCTTTTTCTTCTAACTTTCTTCCACAGAAGTCCATGATGGCTACAGGAATTCAGGGTTCCCTACGGCTCCCCTGCAATGTGTCTTGAAGGTGGCTCTTCCGTATTTACAGAGAGAGCCACATTGCAAAAACAGTGTGACCATCCAGGGTAACTGGTCTACAAAGAAACTTACAATGTGGCCAGGCCACCTTGAGCCTAATCGTTTCAACTCTTTTCAACCTAGTCTTCCTCAGTGATCAGTGCAGTTCAGGATACTGTTCTCATGACATGTTCTCTTAGCCATCTTAGCCAGTGCTGAGAGAGTAGAAGGAAGCGTTTGGAAAGATTTTTAACAACAATATCCAGAAGAGGTATGTGTGAGGGGGGAAGGACATCCTAATAATACATGGGAAATGCAATGAACCCAGAAAATGCCAAGCGCCATACATTCTGGTTGACTAAAGTGGTGGAGTGTGTTTTTGGAATTGTCTTGTAGGATGAAAGCTGTGAAGTAAACTAGAAAGGCAGAGGTGAGCATCTGGGTTCTAGCCTCTATTCTGACCTTTCTGGCAGAGTAATGGCATTCATGGGAACCAGTAAGAGCTATGCCTGGAAAGGAAGGGGTGGTGTGTAGGGTGGATGTACAGCCCACAGAACCCATTAAACGTCCAGGTAAGGAGGAAGGATAGCACCTCCTGGGCAAGGTGAGCCATCAAAGCTTTTGAAGAAAGTGAGGGCCCTGCTTGCAGTTGTGATTTAAAAAGTTCCTAGAGGCACTTCTTGACAGCTCCACGGGGAAGACACCACAGGCAGGGAGAGAAACCAGCCGGGAGGCTACCGTGATAGCACAGATGGGAGATAATGAGGGCCTGAAGCAGACAAGGCAGCCCTGGAAAGAGAGCCAAGACAATAGGATGTTCTGTTTGGAACATTCCAGCTTCTAGGGACGGCGTTTAGAACTGAGCTGCTTGGAACAGCGGGTCACGAGGGCAAAAATAGGTAACAAGCTTCTGCAAATATACGGAGAATCAGAACCAGCTAAAATTCATTGAGTCCCTGCCAGGCTCCAGGCCCCTTTAAATTACAGATCAGGCGTTGAAACAGAGCAAATGCATCCACACAAGCAAACACAAGCAACCTGCTACAAGACAAACCAGATCGCACAGATGGCTGTTAGGAGCAGCGCTGCTCAGTGGGTCAGTTCTGGGAATTGCTTGACCGAATTCTCTGCCTCCCTCACTTAGCAAACTCTTTCCCCTTGTCCTGGGGTTGCTTGGTGACAGTGCCTGGCCAGTTGCTAGGCTCATCCTAATCTCTGGCCTCTCTCCCTGGCTGAGGGCATCCTTGGCTCATGAACGCTGCCACTGAAGCGCCAGCCGGCTCTGAGAAACCTGGTGGTTCATTCCTCTGCTTGACAACAGCCTTCTTAGTTCTCCCCCAGCTTCAGGGTCTCTGATTTGGGAGAAATGTCCCCTTCCCAGTAAGGATTTCTAGAAGACTCCAGCAGACTCTGGAGTTCAGGCCTGCTTAGCTTTCACGCAGACTGTTGTTTCATTCAGGGAACCATGAGCTTTTGCCCCCTTCCCCCCACTCTGCTTCTTGGATCTATAAGCAACTCCCCCAAAAGCCCACCAATCTGTGATTAATAAGCCATGGATTCTCCCCCGTGCAATCAAGCACTGAACTGTAGGCGCGCCAATCCCGAGAGCACCATGCTATTCTTTGCTCCTCTGAAAACACCGTGAGGGGAACCAGAGGGGAGAGACCTAGCCTTTATTACTTACATCTGGGGAGGGCCTGATGGTGGCCGGTGGTCAGGTGAGTGTCAGCACTGGGCCAGGGTAGGCTAGAGGCTTATCTAGCAGAGGAGAGGGGGAGGGGGAGGGAGCCGTGCCGGGGAAAGGCCTGCGTGCAGACCAAGGACAAAAGGAGAGCCTGGTGAGGCTTGTTAACCTGCAAGGACATGGAAAACACAGGGTCTGTGCTGCTTTGCTCCCTGTGGCCTCTGGCCAGACGGACACCGTTCCACGGACTGGGAGGGGGGATTGGGCTATATCCTCACTTGACCCTACAACACTTAAAAAACAACAAAGCTTAACTACGAATGCTGATAGGGAACAACCTCTACACTCGCAGTTCATTGCAAAAGAAAAAGGCCACTCTTTGAGCCAGGAAAGGGGCTCTCAGTGCTGGCATTTGTACCAAATAGCTCTGGTTGGAAACTTTCTAAATTATGAGCGGTCAGTCTGAGAGAGCAGTGCCCACAGGTGTGTCCCTGACCCCGCCTCCGGCCATCGGTCAGCATTAGTCAGGGGAATGAAACTCACAATGAAATTATTCTAGTCACTACTCGACTTCCTCTATTCTATGGAAATCGGTACAAACTAGTTTTCTGCTAATGTCTTGTTACCAAGATACCATTTTTCCAATTACTCACAAAGAGCAGAGATTATTAACCCTGTGGTTTTATTCCAGTGGGAATGTTCAAAACCGCACTTCCTGCCATCCACAGAGGTTAAGTAATAAATTATGAATGGCACAATGATAATGAAATTCTCAGAACAAACCTCTGTTAGCTCCAAATAGGTTTTCTTGGGAGGGGGGGCGGAGGGGAGGGGAGCAAGGAGCAGTATTAATAGTGTGAAGGTCTGCTGTGCTCCATTTGATTTACAGAGCCATGAGGAAGCCCCCAGGCCCTCTGAAATTTTCCCCTAGTTCCAGTCAACAAATAGTGTCAAGCCACAGTGTCTGGGAGATTTTGAATTAAATGCAGTAGAAACCAATAGCAGCAGCGCCTGCTGCCAAATTCCCTTACCTGAAATCTCCTGAGAAATCTCACCAAAACAGAACTTGTTACCAAACTCTTACCCCGGCAGCTTTCTCTGGGCGGGAAGGGGATCGATCACATTGGAAATGGCTGCCTGGCTTCATTCTCCTTATAAAGAGTTCACAGGGACCTGGGAGGCCCTGAGCCAGGTGGGCGGACCAGGTGCAGATCATTGAGAGGCAGAAGGGGGTGCGGCCAGTCCTCAGAGTCCTTGAAGGCTGAACCTGGGCTCTGGCTACAGCACCTGTACACCAGTAAGCTGTGTAAAAGCTGTCT
The DNA here is from genome assembly GCF_000147115.1 of Myotis lucifugus. Classification (NCBI taxonomy): domain Eukaryota; kingdom Metazoa; phylum Chordata; class Mammalia; order Chiroptera; family Vespertilionidae; genus Myotis; species Myotis lucifugus. The sequence goes on along the minus strand of NW_005871104.1, from coordinate 2,677,317 downwards.
CAGCCCCTGGGGCGGAGGGGGGCAGAAATGCAGAATCACGGGCCCCAGCCCAGACTCACAGAACCTGCATTTTAACAAGGTCCCCGGGTGATTCCTAGGACATATTTCTGGAGTAGCACAAGTGTTGAGAAATGCTTGCCGTCAAATACAAAGCAGCAGGAAAGAGGAGTCCCTCCCTTTCAGCCTCGCCTGGCAAAATGGTCCAGACGTGTTATTATCTCAGATCTTGGCCTGACACTGATGCCCTGGGAAGACACTCCTGCAGGGCAGCACGCCCTCCTGTTCTTCCTGCACCAGGCAGTGGAAGGAGGAGGCAGGCTGAGGTGGAGGCTTTGTTCCAGGTTTAATCACTAATCGCTCTGATGTCAGGCAAGTTCTCTGCCCTTCCACACCTCATTCCCACGTGTGACATGAACACTTTAGAAGTAGACCATCTTCTAAGCCCCCTCCTGGGCAGTGTCGGTCTACATTTCTATCACTGAGAACAGCATCCGCTAAGAGGGCTCCAGATCACAGATAAAAATGCCCTCCAATGTGTTCCCTTCATTGACCCCTGGATTAGACAAGGCCCTCTTGTCAGAGCCCCTTTTGATCATGGTTGTGCTTCTCACTCCATCACTCTGTTGGAAGACCTCACATTTACCTGGAGGCCAGCTGGCCTGCATCTCCCGGACTCTGCTTCAGGGAGTCCTCGTAGTTAACTCGGAAGGCAGATGTCTGGAAGTCTGAGCTGGTCAGAATCTCAGGCTCCAACACACATCCACACCGAGACTCAATGAAGATGAGTATTTTAGCTTGCTTGGTATTTGCCATCTTAGTTTTCCAAAACCCACGTGTCTGTAAGCACAGCTGATTACTCCTTAATATAGACTCCAAGGGTAAAAGGTCTCCTTAAAGGTCAAGTGCCCCTAATTATATTTAAATATCCCCTTTGCAATACCCTGAAACATTTTCTTTTTGTCTCTGAGTATCCCTATTACTAAGAAAGCCAATGGCAGTTCTTACCATTCCACCTGTTTTCTAGAAAGTTCCCTCAGTTTATGGATCACAGATCTGACTTCCAGTCACACTAGCTACTGGGACTGGTTCTTCCTTGTAAAGCCCTACTATTCAGGGTAACGCAGCTATTCTCTAACTAAGCATCCCCAGTTCCTCCTCAGAGATTGGTTCAATTTCCTTCCTATGTTCACGTCCCTTTAAGGAGCAGCACTTGGACTGTAAATCAGCCCCTGCTGGACATGGAAGAGAGCAGGACTGAGTCGTGGATGTTCTGCTGGTTCTCTTCTTTGAACAGGACATGAAAGGAGACCATCGTGTGGCAGGATGGCATCGAGGTATCAGCTATGTTTTCTCCTTCCCGTGTGTCTCACATGCCACCAGACCAGGTCGTGAGACCTCTGTGCCCCCTTACTCCTGGGAGGTTTGTGCTGCAAGTGCGAGAGCAGAAGTTGTCCTCAGAACACCCTTGACTTTGGTTTTCCAGAATCTTGTAAGCCTTGGCAAACTTGGGGTGGAGGTGTTAATAGGAAGAGCAGAGAGAGTGGGATGACTTTGAAGCAGAGAGTTTGTGGAAGCAAGAGAGAAAAAAAAGAGATGCCCCAAGGAGAAGGAGATCAAGACAACTTATGAAGTAGTGGAGACCTTTGCCATGTGGTGCTTAAGAGATGTGGCCTGGCCCTAACCAGTTTGGCTCAGTGGATAGAGCTTTGGCCTGCGGACTCAAGGGTCCCGGGTTTGATTCCGGTCAAGGGCATGTACCTTGGTCTCGGGCACATCCCCAATAGGGGGTGTGCAGGAGGCAGCTATTGATGTTTCTCTCTCATCGATGTTTCTAGCTCTCTATCCCTCTCCCTTTCTCTCTGTAAAAAATCAATAAAATATATTTTTTTAAAAAAAGAGATGTGGCCTGATCTTGGAAAAGGAACCAGCTGCCTGGAGGATGAGGGGGCTGGACTCCAGTCATTGGGGATTAAACCTGGGTAAATAAATATCTCTGGACCCAAGCTTGGCACAGAAGTAACTATGATATTTGTCTTCAGGAGACCCCGCCCTCCCCACCTCAGATTCCAGCGGAGGGCCTGATGGATTAAAAATGAAGGGATCCTTTCCCATGTTCTGTCTCCAAATGTGGGATGGACCCCACAAAGGGGAGGGATCCTCCAGAAATGACTGAAAGTTACTGTCCTTACAGCCCACCAGCTTGGAACTTTAGAGTCTGATTTAGAGAATATGAAATGCTTTATTTTTGCACTTGTACTGATTGCTTAAATTTTATTTCCGGTATAACTGTATAAAGTATTGTGAAGGGACTCAAAAGACAGATTTCTTTTCTCAAATGAAAGTGCTGTCTAATCTAGAGATAATGCTTTGATTTCTCTTGGTAATGGAAGAAACTGTAGCCCAATATAAAGCAATTGACGCCTTGTGTCATTTTATCTGTGACTTGCTTTCCTCCTCTGATAAATGGATAATAATGCATGACTTCAACAAAGTTTATTGGTAGAATTCTAGATGCCCATGTAGGTGGCCATGTTAAATTTCTAATAACCATCGGATTTGTAGAAACTGTTTAGGGCATGGGTTAAAGCTCAGGGTCCAGGGTTTAAACCCTGGCTTTGTGTGACTTTGGGCAAGCTAGTCATCCCCCCCGCCACACACACTCACACACACACACACACACACACACACACACAAAACTTCAGTTTTTTCATCTAAAAAATGGGGATAATAATAGTAGCCAGTTTGTAGGGTTTGGTGAGAAATAAATAACATAATCCATGTAATGTTCCTAGCACACTGCTTGCTACATGCTAAATCCTAATTAACTATATGGTACATTGAGGAAATGAAGATGAAAACATGACAAAATTAAACACATCATAAAAATGTAAGGCATCATTATTAAATACTTGCTATTTCAGTTGATTGGAAAAGAAAATTTCCCATTAAAAAAATAAACATCTGGACCTAAGACATACATGATTATAACAACAAAGGAGAGAAAACATTTACATCCACAGATGGGGACTGTTACTTATTTGGGCCTAAAAATAACCAAGACAGTGATATAACTCAGATCCAGCCTTCATAAATATTCATGGGATGATTAAACGATGGAGTGTCTAAGCACAGTACTCAAAACTTCTTTTGTGCACGTGTGTCTGAATAGGAACATCTTTAAAATCAGATGGTTTTCCTTTATCTGCGAGGCAGATGATACACGGGTCTAACCAATAATTCATCCTGGCAAAGAAACTCATTACTCAGCCAAGGAAGCCTCTCAAAAAGCCTGTTTTGGCTAAACAAGACAACTTAATTTAATGCAAAGCGAATAACCTAACTTTCTATAGATCACTCATTCCAGGATTAAACATTCTGTATTTCTCTTAAATATGCAGCTCAGCCCTCGCTGGGTAGCTCAGTTGGTTGGAGTGTTGTCCTGATACTGCAAGGTTGGGAGTCCAATCCCCGGTCAGACACATACAAGAGTCAACCGATGAACCAATGAATGCATAAATAAGTGGAACAACAAATCTCTCTCTCTCTCTCTCTCTCTCTCTCTCAAATAAATAATTTTTTTAAGACATACATCCCAGGCCTGGACATGCATGAACTTCTATATAGTTTGGCCCTGAGTTTTTCGAGTCTCTTGGAAACTACCAAATCCACTGGGTAGAACAAAAGAAACGTAAAGAACAGTTCTGGAGAAGCCAAGAATTTAGAGTGGGAAGTCCTCAGGCCAACCTCTATTGTAATCTGTGCATCCCCTTCATATCTGGTCATGTGAGTGGGAAGTTTACTACCCATTTCAGTGAAAACTCCATTTCAAATGACAGAAAACCCAACTCAAGCTAGCTTAAAGAAAATGGGAATTTATTTCCTCATATCATGGAGAGTGAAATCTGAGATCATAATTTCTGTCCTGGCATGATCAAGCGTCAACCTATGTCGCTAGGCTTTGTTTTTTTATTCCCATACCTGAGGTCCACTTCCTCTCAAATGCACAACCTTTGTGGTGCACAATGGTAGCTACAGCTTCCCATTCTCTTCTTCAGGGTCAGCAGGAAAATCTCAGCATCCTAGATAACTCAAAAGTCTTGGAATTGTGTCTTTGTTAATTGGCCTCAATTGGGTTGTATGTCCATCCCTGACTCACGGGGAGCAGGGGGAGTGGGTTGGGTTATGCAGAGTGCTGATTTCTCAGGCTCAGTTTATATGTCTAATGTCATCGCTGGATGGGGGATGAGTCAGCTGCAAGGGCCGAAGAGAGGTATCAATGAAATCAGTCCAAATGGAAAAGCAGAACCAGTGGATGCTAGGCGATCAAAATCTTACTCTCCAAAATATTCACACTGATGATTATTCTGTTATTCCAGTAAAGCATCTCTTCAGTTACACAGAAATTAATTTTTGGAATTTTCATATTTCCACTCCCAAATTTGACTTCTATGATTCCAGTGGTGGTCCTTCAGCCCTGTAGACAGACATCAAATCTCCCTTGATCTACTCTCCTCCAGGTTCAATGTAGCAACATAAAAGGAAGCAAACTTTTTGCATAAAAGTCAATGCGTGCTCTAAAGCAGCCACCAAAGTCACTATAATTCCTGTTAAATTCACCTTAGTTTCAAAGAAAATGATTTTGTTATGAAATTTGATCATGATTACAACCATGATTTCGGATGCCTCCTAACGGTGGAGAAAAAGTGTCAAAGTCTAGAACTCACCGAAGTTAGGGACTTGGATAAACTAGAAATTTATCGAAGAATCGGAGGCCATGTTGGATTGAAAATGAAGAAATCTTTCCCCACTTTCTGGCAACAATGCATGTCTCCAAAAGTGGGGTGTGACCCCTGCAAAGGGGCGGGGAGCCTCCAAAAATGGCTGACCAGTTACTTTCCTTACAGCCCATCAGCTTCTAACTTTAGAGTCTGATTTAGAGAAAATGAAATACTTTGATTTTTTTTTGCATTTGTACTTATTGCTTAAATTTTATTTCCAGTATAACTGTATAAAGTATTGTGAAGGGACTTGAAAGACAGAGTTCTTGCCTCAAGTGAAAGTGCTATCTAATCTAGAGCTAATACTTTAATTTCTCTTTGTAATGAAAGAAATTGTCCCCCAACACGGAGCAATGTGACCCCTTGTCATGTCATTTTTGCTCTGTGTCTTATTACTAGAGTGCCTTCTCACTCACGAGGAAACTAGAGAAGGAGCTACCTGGTCGTTGGCACAAACTTAAAAAAAACACACCTTAAAAACACTTCGCCTTTGTGTTCTGAGTTGGCCAAAAGGAATGAGGATAAACTGATATTGGTCTATTACTGAGCAGAAAGCACTATATAAAGTCAGTCTGAGATACTATCCTTCAAGATGCTTTTTCTGTAAGGAAATTTGACTCAGGCAGATGAAGTAAATCGCACAACTAGTTTCCTTTCACTTCTTCAGGTGGTGTTCTCGACCTAGTTTCAAGTATGAGTGTTTGGCAAATGGCGTTAGGTTATCTGCAGGTTTTAGAAACATCGTGTTTACGACCAAGAGCTAATGAAAGAAAAAAAAAGCAATTAAGGGAAGCTGGTCACTCAAATATCTAACATTCAGCTGGAGAAAACAGCACCTGATTATTCACTAACACGTCACAATGGGTATTTTACAGTAGCCATGAGATCCCCATGCCTTCCTAACCGGGTGTATGCAGCGCCTAAGAATATTGCTCCAATCCTATGGGAGATGGTTTAGAAATTACTGTGGATTGATTCCGTGGCGAGGGAAGACGCTCTTCTGTTCTTTGGAGCATCCTGTGGTGGTCCTCGCCTCTGGAATCCGGCACTTGGTGGAATCGGGCACTTGGTGGAGAATGGTTCCTACTTCAGCTGCTGCTTCTGAATTGTTAACCAGCTTTGGGGGGCCTTTCCCTCTGGGGGCCGGGAGTGCTGCTGTGAGAATTCGCTGTGTAAAGACAGGCCCTCCGCCAGGAGGCGGTGCAACTCAGCAGCACACCTCTCAGCGGCCGCCTCCAAGGCCTGCGCCTTCGTTTTCAGCTCCTTTTCTTTCTTCTTTTCCAACACGGTTGAGTCCTTCAGCTGCTTCTCCAGTAAGGCTTTTTCCCAGAGGTACCGGGCCTGGGCCTTGGCCGCTGTCCGGACCCGGGCTTGCTTCAGCTCCTCCTGAAATGCCTGCAGTTCTTTGTACTGTTTCTCCCTTATCTTTGCCATCTCCTTCGAGGCCAGCCACTGCTGCTTCAGAAGGTGTTCTAGCTTTCCCTGCTCCGCGCGCTGTGCTGTGTGAAGTTCTGGAGTTGATTCCGTATGTTGGGAGGCTAATTCTTGTCCCGGCTGCTGGGTCTCGCCACTTTCTTGGGCATAGTTGTTCCACTGGTTTTCAATGTCCCTTCGATACTCCTTCGTCTTGTAGGACAGGTTCGCCAGCATGACTTGGGTCTCAGCCTGGATGGGTAACTTTTCGTTGAGGAGCAGCTCGGTTTCCTTCCGGACCATTTTTTGCTGGATTTCAGTTTCTTTGACTTGGTGGTCCAGCTTCATCACTTCCATTGTTATATCTATAAGCCCCTTCACTGCCTTCATTGGTCTCTCTGACTTCAAATAATTACGTATCAAATCAAAATACGATACAGGGGGAACGCTGGAGTCCTCCGATGGGCCAGGGAGGCCTGACTCCTGGGGGCTGTGTTCAGCGCTAGCATCCACTGCCGAGAACCCTCGCTGGTCCCAGCTCACATGGGGACTGGACGAGGTCTTCTTCGGAGGCAACTGGATCCAGGAGGGCGCTTCACTCGGGGGCCCTGGGGTCTGGGAGGATGTTTCACTCAGTGACACCAGGGTCAGGGAGGATGCTTCTTCACTCGGGGGCAATGGGGTCCGGAAGGATGTTGCGCTCTGTGATTCCAGGGTCCCCCGGGTCCGGAAGGATGCAGCGCTCGGTGACCTGGATGGCACTTCACTCGGGGACACTCGGGACTTGGAGGACGATTCACTCAGGGGGACCCGGGTCCTGGAGGGCTCATCTTTGGGCAGCACCAGGGTCTTGGAGGGCGCTTCACTCTGCGACAACCGGGTCCTAGATACGGTTCTAGGACTTAGCAGCACCGCGGTCCTGGTTGGGGCTCCCGGCCTCAGCCGCACTGGGGTCCTGGGCCGCCCAGCAGAGGCACTCTGCTCCCCGGCGGGGATTTTGGTTTCCTCTCCCTGGGGGCGGAAATTGAGGTCCATGGCCTGCTCCCTGCTGCAGGAGCCCTGCCCCAAGGCTCTCAAGCAGCCAGGCTGTCCCAGGAATAGGGGCCAGTGTCCCCAGGTCCCTAAGCCTTACGCTGAGCTCGCTCTCCTCTGGTCGCTGGCAGCCCTGCTCCTAGCAAGGCCAGATCCCCGCCACTGTCTGGAGTGGGCTCCAGGGCGGACTCCCGAGTCAGGTGAGCACCGGAAGAGGCTCCGACATCCGGCATCCCCTCGCCCTCCCCTCTCCACCTGGTTGGAGCCCTTGGGGCCTGTTCTGCTTTCACAGCTTGCAATGTGCAAGATGGAATGTAGGCACCTCCCTGGCCGAGTCAGTCTCCATGGTGACCAGGCAGAGCCAGCTGAGCTCACAAAGGGGGTTTAAGGCCCATTGAGTCTTTTGTTCTTTAAAAAAAAAAAAGATTCTGAAGTTTCAATGGTGGGCTGCATAAAATCATGAGATGGCCAAGATGTCTTTAGAAATGAGCAAAAAGTATTTTTAAAAAATCATCAACTATGTATGGAACCACAAAAGATCCCCAAATAGGCAAGTAAATCCTGAGGGGGCAGAGAGCCAGAGGTCTCCACTACCTGACTTCAAATTATACTACAAAGCTACCATAATCAAAACAGCATGGTATTGGCAGAAAACAGACACAACCCCTGCTAAATTCTAGGAATCTGCTCATATATTCTCCATATCATAATTTTGTCGTTTAAAGAACATTACAGCCCTGGCCAGTATGCTTGGTGGTTAGAGCATAGGCCTGTGCATCGAAGGGTCATGGGTTCGATTCCCAGTCAAGGGCACATACCTGGGTTGCAGGTTTGATCCCCAACCCCCATCGCATTGGTTGTGGGAGGCAATCAATCCATGTGTATCTGACATCAATGTTCTCTCTCTCTCTCTCTCTCTCTCTATATATATATATATATATATATATATATCAAAAATATCCTCACATGAAGATTAACAACAACAAAAAAATCATTTCATGAACAAAATCATACAGCATGTCATCTTTTGAGATTGGTCTTTTTTTAAAAAAACTAGGCATAATGCCCTTGATCAATGCAAATTGTGTGTACCAATAGTTTGTTGCTTTATTTTGCTTGAGTATTCCAATGTATTACATTATCATTTGTTTAATCATTCACCTGTAGAAGGACAAGAAGGTTGTTGCCAGTTTGGGGCTATCTATATAATAAAAGCCTGAGTGACCGGTATGGTGGACCGACCAGAAAAACCAGTCACTATGATGTGCACTAACCACCAAGGGGGCAGACACTCAATGCAGGAGCTGCCCCCTGGTGGTCAGTGCGATCCCACGGGGGAACACTGCTCAGCCAGAAGCTGGGCTCACAGCTGGCAAGTGCAGCAGCGGTGGCGGGAGCCTCTCCTGCCTCCGCTGCAGTGCTAAGGAGCAGCAAGCAGGCAGGCAATAAGGAGTGAGGGCTCCCGGACTGCGAGATGGCAACCCTCCCCCCGAGTGCATGAATTTCGTGCACTGGGCCTCTAGTATTAAATAAAATGCAGAGATTTTTCTATGAACAAAAGTCATCATTTATCTTGGATAAAATGCCCAGAATGACATTTTATCCAAGATAGACGGTGTGATAATTGCTTGCTTATAATATTAAGAAACTTACCAACCCATTTTCCAGAGTGACTGTTCCATTTTTCTTTGACATCAACAATGTAACTAATACCAATTTAAAGCTGTTAAAATGGTAGATATTATGACATATATGATGTCTATACCTACCTATAATGATTTGATAATTTTTATAATAGACATACATATAGATATAATCCTATATAATAAAAGGGAAACATGCAAATTAACCGTCCCTCCGCTATGCTCACAAGCTACACCCACCAGCCACGCCCACCAGCCAATGAGGAGTGAGTATGCAAATTAACCCAACAAAGATGGTGGGTAATTTGCATACACAGAGTGTGGGGCGTGGTTACGGTGTTTTGGCCAGATTCAAGCCTCAGACTAATGAAAGGACAGGGTCCTCTCATTGCCACGTGCAAGTCCCAGCTGGAGGGCAGGGCCCTCCCAGCACAATTATAGCCAATGGCTGTGGTTGTAAGCTTGAACCTATGGTCCAAACACATAGCCCCACGTGCCTTGTGCTAGAGTTCAGGTGCATGAAGTTGAGTAGGGTTGGAGCTCATGAGAATGCTGTAAACAACGTGATCACGCCCCTGCTTTGCCTTGTGACATCTGCTATAAAATAAAGACATGGCATGTGGGCGCTGTTGTTGTCTCCTCATCAGGGAGGCAGCGTCCCACCAAGACCCAGCTATTATTCTCTTGTCTGTCTTTTCCTTAAATCTTTCACACCCCCCCCCCCCACTCAGGATCACCCTTGGTCATGCAGCCGCAACAGAGCAGAGTGGGAGAGCGGCAGCTTGGGGGGACATGGCTCCCTCGGTCACTCCCTTGCGGGGACATGGTTCCCTCAATCACCAGATAGAGAGCAGAGCAGGAGAGCCGGGGGCTTGGGGGAACATGGTTCCCTTGGTCGGGGAAAACCCAGAGCGTGGGGAGCACCAGGAATTCTGGGAATAGTAGTTTTGGTGGCAGCCCCAGGACCAGAAGTGCAAGCCCAGAGTGCAGAGAGCACCAGGAATGCTGGGAATCGTAGTTCTGGTGGCAGGTGGATCTCCTAGACCCATGGTCGGCAAACTGCGGCTCTTGAGCCACATGCGGCTCTTTGGCCCCTTGAGTGTGTCTCTTCCTAAGCCTTAGGAGTACCCTAATTAAGTTAATAACAATGTACTTACCTATATAGTTTAAGTTTAAAAAATTTGGCTCTCAAAAGAAATTTCAGTCATTGTACTGTTGATATTTGGCTTTGTTGACTAATGAGTTTGCCGACCACTGTCCTAGACACTAGAGCAAAGTGAGCCTGGAGCAAGTTACTGTTGTGGTTGGGGATGGAGGGAAAGCAAAGGTGAGAGACATAAGTAAAATCAGAGTGTCTAGGAAAAATTAAAGGGAAGATATCCTAAAACTTCCAGGAAATCTCCACCAATGGAGCAAAGAAAAAAAAAAGCCTCTATTATTCTGTGAGCAACAAACCAAACTGGGTTGGGGTCTCAGACAATTCATTCATATGATTGCAAAGACAGACAGAAACTCCCAGATTGGAGAGGGCTTCCCTGAGGGCTCCCAGATTGGAGAGTGTGCAGGTTGGGCTGAGGGACCCCCCTCCAACCCCCCCCCTCACCCCCCAGTGAATCTTCATGCACTGGGCCCCTAGTATATTTATGTTATATATAATTTTTTTTAAGTAAAAAAGCTAAAGTTTGAACATTTTGGCTGGGAACTATAAAAATTGGCATAGAAAATTTGAAAAAGAGCCAAATACAAATTCGAGAACTAATTTAAAAAAACTGAATCTAGGAACCCAGCAAATTAGTTAAATATCATATTAGACTCAGCTTAAAAGAAAATTTGAACTTTAAAAAGGATAGAAGATGCCTGGTCAGTGTGTCTCAGTGGTTCAATTCCTGGTCAAGGCAACATGCCTGGGTTGTGGGCTAGATCCCCAGTAGGGGACGTGCAGGAGGCAGCTGATCAATGTTTCTCTCTCATTGATGTTTCTCTCTCTCTCCCCCCTTCCTGTCTCTCTAAAAATCAATAAAAACATATATGTGTGTGTGTGTGTGTGTGTGTGTGTATATATATATATATATATATGATAGAAGAAATGATTTACAATGCTGCTCAGAGGGACAAAAGATGGAAAATTCAGAAGAGAGGCTATGAAATATGAATGATATGCTGAGAAGATGAGGGTTTTTAGTTCAAGTACAGGAAGAAGAGTGAGAATGGGCTGAGTAAAAAAAATGAAGAAATAATAGCTAAGAATTCTCCAGACTTGATTAAATACAGGAATGTATAGATTCAAGATGTCAAAGATATCCCGAACTGGATAAATACAAAGAAACCCAGACCTAGACACATAATAATAAAACTACAGAAAACCAAAGACAGAAAGAAATATCTTCAATGTGAGATAAAAATATTAACTTGAAAATAGCAATTGTTGGAGTAAAAGTTGACTTCTCTCCAGCAGGAATAGAAACCAGAAGAGAGTACTAAGTTATTGTCAATATGCTGAAAGTAACTGCCAACCTCAAGTCTAAACCCAGGGAAAATTCTCCATAGAATGAAAGCCAAATAAAGACATTTTAAGATACATAAAAACTATCAGAGATCACTGCAAATAGACCTTCACTAAGAAAATGCTAAAGGGTGTATTTTAGGCAAAAGAAAAATAAAACCAGATGGAAATTCAGAAATTCAGGAAGGAATAAAGAGCAACACAAGTGGTAAAACTGAGTTAGTGTTGAATTTGTAAAACAATATCATGTTGAATTAATAAATTTACATATAATTAAAATGCATGAAAATAGCATATATCCAAAGAAGATTATATGGAAATAAGGTGTTTTAGGTCTTGGATAGTCTAGGAGAAAAGTAATAATATTGACAGATGTTGAAAAGATAAAGATGCATGTAATCACTTCTATAGAAAACACTAAAAATATTGAAATCACTGCATAATTTTCAATAGAGAAAAAAGTTAGTTGAAAATAAATCAGTCCAAAAGAAATAAAGAAGATAAAAAGAAGCATAGAGTATGCAGAACAAATAGAAAGCTCGAAGTAAGACTAGATTTAAACCAAAATCATATCAGCAGTGGAATTCCACATCTCCCTAGAGCAGTGATGGCAAAACTTTTGAGCTCGGCGTGTCAGCATTTTGAAAAACCCTAACTTAACTCTGGTGCTGTGTCACATATAGAAATTTTTTGATATTTGCAACCATAGTAAAACAAAGATTTATATTTTTGATATTTATTTCATATATTTAAATGCCATTTAACAAAGAAAAATCAACCAAAAAAATGAGTTCACGTGTCACCTCTGACACGCGTGTCATAGGTTCGCCATCACTGCCCTAGAGGTTCCTTCAAATCCACTCCAGAACAACTGAAGTCCTATTTTGGTCCAAAGGGTGTATAAAAACATTGATATCCTTACGCTTAAGCCCCAACAAATCAGTATATGTGAAGAGTTTGTAAGTTGAATTTTAATAAAATTCAAATGTACTTAAAAAAATCATATCAGTAACTCACTTTAAATATAAATAAATTGCTCTAGTTATAAGTAAAAGATTGTTGGGCTGGAAAACAAATCTAATTAAATGTTATTTACAAGGAAAACTGGCATTTTCATAGCAAAATTAATGGAAGTATAAGTTGGGAAAATGGTTTGGAGGGGGCTTTGGCAATAACTAACTATCAAGATTTTAATTAAACATAGCCTTTGAGTGAGCAATTCTACTTAAAGGAATTTACTATCAGTTGTGTTCCTATTCATGCACAAAGATATACACTTAAGACTGCTCAGTGCATCCTATCTAATAAAGAGGGACTATGCTAATTGACCCTCACACCATCGCAAAGATGACAGCGCCCACAGCCAATAAGGCTGGAATATGCTAATTGACTGCCATGCCCTCAAAGATGGTGGTGCCCACAGCCACAAGATGGCAGCGCCCAGTCCTCTCAGCCCCCCAGCTGCCCAGGGCCAGCCCGAGGTGCAGGTAATCCTCGGATAGCAGCTGCCCAGTCGCCCAGGGCCGCCCGAGACTCAGGTAACCAGGGCTGGCCGAGGCTTGCGCTGCCAGCAGTGGCAGCAGAAGTTTGATGGGGTGTCGCCTTCCCCTGATCGCCAGGTCGTCTCCTGCCCCTGAGGGATCCTGGACTGTGAGAGGGGGCAGGCCAGGCTGACGGACCCCCATCCAGTGCATGAATTTTCATGCACCGGGCCTCTAGTGTAGTCTATAATAGCAGAGGGCTAGTTGCAATCTAACTATTCACCAACAGGAACCTGGTTAAATAAATACATTCATAATAATCTTTAGTATATTTTTCAACAATTAAAAATAAATTAAGTAGATTTTTCCATGCTAATAGGAAAAGATATCCACAACATATTATGTAGTAGAAAAGAAGGTACCAAACAATTGTACACTATAATCTTTTTTGTATGATAGAATATATATGAATATATACACCATGATTGTTTGTCAATAAAACGTTTGGGAAAAATACACAAGACAAGGAATGGTGATTTTCTCTAGGGAAGGGGACTGGGCCTGGCAGGAAGAAGTTGAAAGAGATAAAATATTTAAATTGTATGTATAAATTTTTTTTGTTGTTAATCCTCCAAGGATATCTTTTCCATTGATTTTTGGAAAGAGTGGGAGGGAGAGAGGCAGAGTGAGAGTGACAAAGAGAGAGAGAGAGAAGAGAGATCAATTGATTGCTTCCTGCATGTGCCCAGACCAGGGTCAGGGATCAAACCTGCAACCCAGGTACATGCCCTTGACCGGGAATCAAACCCTCAACCCTTCAGCAGCACATGGGTTGACTCTCTAACCACTGAGCCACCGGCCAGGGTGATTTTTATATAATAAAATAACTAATGCAAAAATCATTTAAATTTTTTCTTTGAGCATAGTAAGTTTTGCAATTGAAAGCTTTCTGTTTGGCTAGAGTATTACCTTTGCCTTCTCATTTTCCCTTTCTGCCTAACACACACACACACACACACACATCATCATCATCATCATCATCATCATCATCATCATCCACAAATGTCTTCCTTCTCCAGGCAACATCAGAATCTTCTCATGTAGTATTCACACTTATAACAATAGGCCAGCCAGCAGTACAGGCCAGGGGAACTTTAATTACCACAAGTTCAGTATGAAGTAACAGGGTGAGATATTGCTCTTTATAAAATGAATGTGGTCTTGGGTTGCATTGAAGAAAAATGTGATGGCCTCTTTCTGTTCTATGGTGGTCAGACCTCTGCATTCATTTCAAGCAACCCCATTTTTAACAGCTTTACTGAGATGTGAATTACATGCCATAAATTCACTTATTTTAGGCGTACATGTCAATGTTTTTTTAATATATTTGCAGAGTTGTACAACCATAACTACCATCTAATTTTAGAACATTTTCATCATCCCAAAAAGAAACCTTGTGCTCATTAGTAGTCACTCCTCAACTGTAAGTAACCTATACCTTCAATCTTAAAGTAACCACTAATCCTTGTCTCTGTAGATTAGCCTACTCTAGACATTTCATATAAGTGAAATCATACAAATTCTGGTCTTTCATGTCTAACTTCTTTCACTTAGTATAGTGTTTTTGAAGTTCAGACATGTTATACCATAAATAGTACTTCTTATCTTTTCATTGCCAAATAGATTCCATTGTGTGGATATGTCACATTGTGTTTACCCATTTATCAGCTAATGGACATTTGAGGTGTTTCCATTTGGGGGGCTATTATCAATAGTGCTGCTATGAGCATTTGGTACAATTTTTCATATGTTATTTTAGGGAGGCATTATCTACCTACAAAAAGAATCTCTGGGTCATGTGGTAACTATATTTAACATTGTGTAAAACTACCTGTTTCCAAAGCAGCTGCACCATGTTTGCATTCTCACCGACAATGTACGAAGCGTCCATTTCTCGAGCACCTTGTCTGTCTTTTATGGCAGCCATCCCCATGGGGGTGGAGTGGCTTCTCAGCATGGTTTTGATGTGCATTTCCCTAAGGACTAATGATAGTAAGCATCTCATGTCCATATTGGCCATTCATATATCTTCTTGGAGAAATTTCTATTTAAATTCTTTGCCCATTTTTGCCCTGGCCAGTGTTGCCAAGTGCTTAGAGCATCAGCCCACGCACCAAAGTGTCACAAGTTTGATTCCAGAAAATCAACCGATGTCTCTCTCTCACATCGATGTTTCTCTCTCTTACTTTCCCTTTCTCTTCATCCCTTCCTTCCACTCTCTCTAAAAAGCATTGGGAAAAAATATCCTTGGGTGAGGATCAACATGAATGAATGAATAAATAAATAAATAAATAAATTCTTTGCCCATTTTTAATTGGATTACTTATCATCTTAGTAACCCACTTTAAGAAGGAGCAGTGGCAAAGCAGAGCACATTCAGACACAGATGAAGAAGAAAGGAAAACAGTGTTCCAGGAACAAGCAGGGAGAAGACTTGAAGGCAGAGAGAAACCTGACCATTCCCTTCAAACATATTAAGGATGCCACGTGGAAGAAAATACTGAACTATTTTTTTATTCCACAAGGAAAAGGGGAACAGGAACTGGAAGCCACAGAGAGGCAGACTTTTGTCACTCAGAAACATACACATTCTACCAGTTAGAACCACATGAAATGAAACAGGAGATAGTGAGCTTCCCATTGCTGGAAGAATTCAAGAAAATCAGGTGCCTATAGTGAAGGGTGCCTATAGTAAAATGGACCAAAGCAAGAGAAGAGAAATAGACCCACCTTCATTCATTTAAAGAATATTTGAGAGTGTGAGGCAGAGAGTGACGGGGATGGGAACAGAGAGAGAACATGAGAGTGACGTCCCTGACCCATTAGAGTTTGCACATTTCATCCTGACCTGGCTGCTACTTTTGGCTTATGTCTGCATGAAGATGTGTTTAAATAATTGCATGATGTCCCATTCAAGGTACTACAAAACCTTAAATAACCAGAATCCAGATAGAAACCAAAGCATTTTTCTTATATTCTTCATCATTGAGCAGGGGTGGAAAAACAATAAACCAAGATATAATGAGATAGATTTAAAATAGAAATAAAAAATAACTCAGCATATGTTTTAGGGACAATAACCATTCTGTGCATTGTCTACACACTACACTCTTGGTGTTTTTCAATCATGATTCAAGTTCAAAATGGTGCTCTTGCCGTCTTCCAAGATCTTCCATCATACTGGGAGTCCAAAGGGGTAGCTGTGATCAACAGCATCAATGAGAGGCAGGGAAGGATGGCAAATGACAGCTGTAACAGGTGTACAGAGACCACAGGAGTGCCAGGGTCACCTTGGAAGAATTTAAGATGGAATGCATAATGAAGGCAGAGCCAAATCTCAGTCAAGGTGTGTTCAAGAAACTTAGCTGCGGACCAGGAGCAATAGCTGTAAGAACCAGAGATGAACTGGGCAGTGCCCTGGGGTTGAACATGGTGGACCAAGGAAGACCAAAACCAGCACTGAACACAGAGTCCAAAGACAAGCAAAGGTAAATCAGACAGAGTTAAGAAAGGAGGGCAAGACAGAGTGGCTGGGATCTGGAAGGCTAATACAAGCACTGTTTGAATATGAGCCTGTGAGCCACTCTCGGACCTACAGAATTCCACTGGATGAGGATATTTTTAAAAATGCAAGTAGGAGGACCTAAGTCCAGACTCCCTGAGTCAGCATCTCTGGGGTTGGACCCAGCTATATGCATTTCACCACATTCCAAGATGACTCTTAAGCTCTCCAAAGAGGAGAACCACAGATGAGGGGCTATATACACAGCGTCTGAGATAGCCTGCAGGTTCAAGGTTCCAGTCCTCCAAGCACCCTGGAGGTATCCTCACTGGAGATACACCGGTCCTGCCCACATGTTTCAATAAACAAACACATCACACTATGAATGCCCAGGCGGGAGAGTGAATTAACAACAGTGCCTACCAGTCACAGAGCACCTACCTGTGCCAACCACTGTGCCAATTGCTTTACTGGCATTGCTATGCTTAATGCTTATTGATGAGAAGGGTCCGATTACTCCCAGTTTCTAGATGATGAAGCAGAGACTTAGAGAAGCCAAGCAACTGGTCCTGGGCCACCCAGCCCAACAAGAGGCAGCTTCAAGGTTCTGGGCCAGTTGGACTCCAAGACCTGTGCTCTTTCCATGTGCTGTATTGCAAAATTTCTCAAAAATAGTTTTTTTAAAAAAATGCAGGAGTATGGGGAGGCTGTAGCATTAGTGGATGGTGAGTCTTTGATTAATTACAAGGCTTTTTCCCACCACTGCATGTGCAGGGTATTAAGGTGAAGCAAGACTCTGCTGTCTCTTCTAATCATCTTGATACCGAGCCAGAGGGTATTGTCAGGTAGTATCACCTCGTTCAGGCCTTTTTTCTTTTCCTTTTCTTTTTTTTTTTTCATTTCAGTGAAGAAGAGTCTGAGATTATTTGGGAAGAGATTGAAATCCAAAGCTCAGAGGAACAGATTAAAGTGATGCAGAGGCATTCCAAATCAGGAGAAAACAATGACAGGACTTAGTTGATGGCGCTGCTGAAAGGAGATAAGACACCCAGGGCCTCTGGGAGGGAGCAGAGAGGGGAAGGAAAGAAACAATGTAGGGAACAGAGATAAAAGGGGAAGGGAACAGAGATAAGAGGCAGCATGAGGATAAAGCCAGGGAGGAGGACGCGGGACAGGGTTCTCTGCAGGAGTGTGGGGCCCAGGCCACTTCTTTTCTCTTTTGCTTTTTTGAAGTCTATCAGGGCATATTTTAAAAGAGGGGAGGAAGCCAAATTTGTGGTATATTTTGAATAGTCAATGCTGGTCATTCAAGAATGTGAAACCCTGCCCTAGCTGGTTTGGCTCAGTGGATAGAGCGTTGGCCTGCGGACTAAAGGGTCCCAGGTTCAATTCTGGTCAAGGGCACATGCCCAGGTTGCGGGCTCGACCCCCAGTAGGGGGTGTGCAGAAGGCAGCCGATCAATGATTCTCTCTCATCATGGATGTTTCTATCTCTTTCTTCCTCTCCCTTCCTTTCTAAAATCAATAAAAATATATTTATAAAAAAAAAAAAGAATGTGAAACCTGGGCCCCAAGTCTCTTTTGGCTTCATGTACTTCACACACACACACACACACACACACTCCCCTGCCCCGCCCTCCATTTTCAGCTTTGTCATATTCAGACCGGCAAGGCGATTAGGGGGAAACTGAAACTCCCAATTGAATAGTCCTTTCCACCTACACAGGAGTATGATCATTAAGAGATCACACAGGTACTTAAACACCCGGAGGGGCCACAGCTCAGGGATAAGGCCCGAGGGTTGGAAGCTGCTCAGGAGTTGGAATCCTAGCTCCACTGCGGACTAGCTACTATCAAAGCTTGCACTTCCTCATCTGTCAAACACGGATCACACTGGCAACTCCCTCATAGAGAGACTGTTATGATTAAGTGAAATAATGCAGGTAAAGTGCTGAGGGTAGTACTTGGCACACAGGAAGTGCTCAAATTGTATTAGTAATGACTACTAGCCCTGTTACTAGGTCCAAGTGCAAAGCTAGGCACACATGGCGGGCACCCCGTAAAGATGACATTGATCCATGGGAGGAATCAGGACACTTAATTGCAATCTGCCTCACTCACTATGCTGGGAACCCAGAGTCACTTTACCTTATGGAATTATAGAATCTCTTTGTTTCCACTTTTCTCCTCTA
This sequence comes from Myotis lucifugus, assembly GCF_000147115.1. NCBI lineage: Eukaryota > Metazoa > Chordata > Mammalia > Chiroptera > Vespertilionidae > Myotis > Myotis lucifugus. Next base: position 2,658,713 of record NW_005871104.1, on the reverse strand, counting down.
TAAAATGGAGATGGGCCTTTCCTCAGACACAGAGTACTACATGTTTGAAACTGCTTAGAAAAGTATGAAACGGCATAGAAATGTAGAAGTGGCTGCTCCCACTCCTCTAACATTGAACTTTCACCAAGCTGACCGCCTTTGCCACCCTTTGAAAGCTTCATGGCAGCTGAGAGTGTTTGTTATCATTTGCCTTCGCCTCCCAGGGCCAAATGTTCCTGTCTCATTCTTCCATTGACTCCCGACGCGCATCAAAGGGATGGTTTCCCAGCTTCAAGGAGGTGTGTGTGCAGAATTTCTAAACATTGATCCTTTTCATCCCTTCATTCTTTTTGCTTCTCAGGTACAAATATTTGGAATCATGAAAGGCATAATAAAGAGGGAAATGGCTTTGTAGTCTGTGAGCTGCCTGGGAACCGGGACTGGATCTGTCTTGTTTGTGGCTACACCTCAGCACCCAGCAGGGCTCTCAGGAATGTGGCAGACAATAAGCTTTTGTGGGACGAGTGAATGTGGCAGAAATCAATGTTGTCTACCCAACATCCACTCCCAGTTCCTCCCAGGCTGACGGATGCTAAATTTTGGCTTAATTGCAATGTACACAGCCTGGGTGTTGAGTAACAATCGGTCCTAGAAATTAGTCCTAGAAATCTCACTTCCCTTTGCCCAAGGGTGGGCATGTGACCCAGTGAAATCTATGGCCAATGAAATATAATGGTAACTCTTCTAGTAACTTCCATGAATGATCTTCCATTTTGATATGGTGTTAGAGTCATAAAAGGGGAAAATACTGCTGACCTAAGCCCACTTCCTTCCTATGTGGGATGCTTGTGCAGAGGGCATAGTAGAGCTGTGGCAGCCATCTTGCAACCATGAGGAAGGCCCAAGAAAGTCAGAGACTGTCATATCTACCTTAGTGAAGCTGTTGGCCAACTGTGAAACTGCCTAAGTCCAGGTGTCTAATTATGAGAAATAATTCTCTAATTAACCCCTACTTTTTAGCATTCTTTTAACTTGCAGCTGAATACAATCTTACTGAGACAATGAATGATTGTGCCCAGAGGAGGGTCTTTCATTATATTTGGGTACAAGAGAACAGGTACTTGCCTTATTACCAAGTTCCTTGTTCTGCAAAAAAAGCTGTCCACTTTATCATTTTCATATTTCCACTTTAAATATCACTTATCATATTTCTACTTTAACATGGAAACCCTCTGTGCTTCTCTTAAAATCTCAATGTCATCTCATTACCCCTTTGAAGTTTCTGAACAGACGAACAGTGCCACCTTGACCCCCAGACGTTCCTTATCTGTTTATCTGTTCTATTTTCTCATTATCACTTTCTACAGACCAAATGCAGGCATACCTTGGAGATATTGCTGGTTCGGTTCCTGACCACTGCTATAAAGTGAGTGTTGCAATAAATCGAGTCCCAATCTTTTTGCTGGTGGAGGGTCTTGCCTTCAACTTGTAAAAAACACATCAGTGAGGTGCAATAAAGTGAAGGGCAATAAAACAAGGTATGCCTGCATTATATCTTGGTCTTAATTGCTTTAATGGGCCTCATCCATAGGAATGGGGACATTTAGGTCATTATCTAGTGTCCTCAGATCTTCTTGAGCAATTTTATTGATCATTTCTTTGAGCAAAATCATGCAGGGGTACTAGACCCACACATAAACTTGTATCTTAGGCCAAGAGTTATCCTGATTAATAGTAACATTACTTTCTGGCACAAAACTACCCTCCCTTAAGAAGTGGTTTACAAACATTGCAGCATATTAGAACTTCCTGAGGTGCTATAAAAAAAAATGCCTGATACCCAGGTCTCCCCCATGCCAACTAAATCAGGACCTCAGAGGGGAATTAAGCATGAGTAGTTTTCAAGTTGCCCACATGACTCCAATGTGCAGCCACGTTTGAAAATCAGTGCTTTACTTCCCAGTCTGTAATCAGTGTTTCTCTCTCATTGATGTTTCTAACTCTCTATCCCTCTCCCTTCCTCTCTGTAAAAAATCAATAAAATATATTTTAAAAAAAGAAAAGAAATGCCTGATACCCAGGTCTCCCCCATGCCAAATAAATCAGGACCTCAGAGGGGAATTAAGTATGAGTAGTTTTCAAGTTGCCCACATGACTCCAATGTGCAGCCAAGTTTGAAAATCAGTGCTTTACTTCCCAATCTGTAATGTGCATGTGAATCACAGAGAGACCTTGTTGAAATGCAGATTCTGAGGGTCTAGGGTAGGGACTGATGTGATTTTCTAACAAGTTCCTCCTTGATGATAATACTGATGGTCTGAGCCCACATTTTGAATAGCCAAGATCTAGAATCTAGATGTAGCAATCTATTCTAATGGTGGATCTGTATGAATTAAACTCTACTTGAGTCCAACTCAAAGCCACGCACATATACACAATGATCATTGCGATAGAGTTCAGAGCAGGGGCTGTGAATCAAAGAACCTGAAGGTTGCTGCTTTTGATCTGGTTTAGTCGTGGACTTACATTGACCAATCATCCCAGCTGGCCCAGGACTGAGGGAGTTCCCAGCATGTAAGAGGAACTTTGAGGTTTCAAACTAGGACAAGTGGTCACCCTAATTAGGGTGGTGTTTTTTAAAAAGCAACAGAAGAGCCAAGCTTTGAACTTCCTCATTCTAATTCCTCTTTCTGGGAGTGGCAGTCCACCATGGGGTCAAGTATGTGCTGGCAAAGATGGTTCAAGAAAAAGAAATGCTGAGTTGCATGTACCAACAGGAACCTACTGGATAGGACCTTGGAAGGGCAAATAATCGGGCATAGCCAGGTGGACGTAGGAAAATCCAAGAACAAGCCTATCACCCGGCTGCAGAGCTAAGCCTAGACCCTAGCAGGGGTGGGCAAACTTTTTGACTCGAGGGCCACAATGGGTTCTTAAACTGGACCGGAGGGCCGGAACAAAAGCATGGATGGAGTGTTTGTGTGAACTAATATAAATTCAAAGTAAACATTATTACATAAAAGGGTACGGTCTTTTTTTTTTTTTTTTTTTTTTTTTTAGTTTTATTCATTTCAAACGGGCCGGATCCAGCCCGCAGGCTGTAGTTTGCCCACGGCTGCCCTAGGGTACCTGGACAAGCCCTCTGCTCTGGCACTGTTTCCTTGTCACTGAGGGTAACTCATTCCCCCTGTTTGGCCCTCAGTTTCACCAGCTAAACAAAATGAAAGATGTCTTTCCTGCTCCCCGGTCCCCCCACTCCATATGCAACACGGATAAAGCCCAGGATGGCAAAACACCACCTTTTCAGCACAGAAAGTGAAACCACCTTGTTGTGTGAGCAGCCGGCTCCAGTCTCCCCAAGCGCCTTCCTAACAGCATTAGCATTCATCTCATTCCAGAACAGGCCCCCTCCTGGTCCTTTGAATCTCAGAGAGCTGAGAACCCACAGTGCTCGTTCTTTCTTTCTTTCTTTCTTTCTTTCTTTCTTTCTTTCTTTCTTTCTTCTTTCTTTCTTTCTTTCGACTATAACTTGTTCACAAGTCTAAATGAAACTCTATTTCAGATTCAGTGGCTTCCTCCTTCTGCTCTTGCCTCCACCTGGGGAGCCCACTTCTCAACTTTTTGTTTTCTGTAGAGAGACAGAGAGCCTCCCTAGCCACTCATTGCCATGTTCCTGTTAACCTTTCATTAAGCCCGCTGACAGCTGGCCTCAGCTCTCGGTGAGTTAGTTCAACACGTTCCTGTTTCAATGTGTCCCACCTGGCTTCATTAAGGCTCCTGCCAGGTTCTCCACTTGCTGCTTCCTCTGCAAATGCAAATAAGATTCTGAGTAAATAATTTGCTGGCCAGGGAAGATTGAACTATAAAGGGGTAGGGAATTGGAGAACCGTCAAAACGCTCAGGCTGCCCAGGATCTGAGTAAAGGAACATCAATTTGGGACCAAGCAGGTCAATGCCGCCCTCTGCAGGCATTAAGTCTTTCCTTCGAGCCCGAGCCCTCCGTGTGGGGTCCTTCCTGCCTGCCAAGGCTCAGTTCTGTCCCTGGGGGCTGGACTTAGGTGACCTCAGGCAAGTGCCTTCATCTATCTCTGCTTCTGTTTTCTCAGCTCTGAAAGCAAGAACGATATGCCTGGCCCACGGAGGCTGCTGGACCCGTGCGAGGAATCTACAGGCTGTACCACTGAAAAAGGACTGATTTTTTTTTCCTCTCTTAAAAGTAATGTCAAAAGAGTAGACACTGGAAAGGTGGCTTCCTTGGAAGACTGTGTGCTTATTGCATTATTGCTGCGATTGCCCTAAACATAGCAGGAAGTATGTCAGGGAAATTCCTTCCAGGTCTGGTGACTTCCCATATTTCTGCCCCACCAGAGGCCTCCCTCATTCAGATACACATTCTTTTCATTCATTCATTCATTCATTCATTCATTCAACAGCCGTTTGCTTTCATCTCTCTCCCTGGGTCCTTCATGCCGCAGTAATGGAAGTTTTAAAATAAATCTGTTCCTACTGAGCAGCACATTTCCACAAACTGTTTAATCTGGGTAGCCTTACAGTCAGATCACGCGTTGGCCCTCGTTGAATGGCCACGTCACTCACTGCATTTTGCTCTGATGGACTCTTGATTGTTCCCCAAGTTAAATTCAAGCAAGAATTAAGATGTGACACCATGGTCACCCCTAACGACACTCAAATGTAAACAGAAAATAATAGAAAACCAAGGAGTTTTGGAGATGACGTCAGTTCCTGCATTACTGATGAAGCATAGACTCAGGGCTGCTCACACCATCCCTGGAGTGGGGCACGCAACTCTGACGGTTGGGCACAGAAGGAGAGATACAAATGCACCCACAGCGAAGGCAACTACGGGAAGGGGAGGGGCCAGAAATCATGTCCCAGAAACAAGGTCATTTCCAGGGAATAGGGTCTGGTGTACCTGGAGCACTACCAGGTAAAGGAGAGATTAGACATGTTCTGTGTGAGCACCATGAGTTCCATGAGGACTGACAGGCGGATGCTGTCTGGAGAGAGACTTCGCTTTACATATTTCTAAGTCTCAGAACTGCCCTGCGATTGCATGGGCTCCCCTGGGTGTGGCAGTGAGCTCATCATCACTGAAAATGTTCAAGTATAGCGTGCAAGATCACTTGGCAGTGATGCTGGGAAGGAGCTAAAGCGCTGGGCAGAGAAGGTGTGGTCTCTCAAGGACCTTCCACTTGTGAAACTAAAGCAAGACTGGCTCAATGACACCAACGGAATAGATGGGGCTTTAAAAGCAAACAAACAAACAAACAAACATTCTAAGACTTATTGTGACAATTCCCACATCCTGCCCCTGTCCTCCATTCTAAAAAAAAGTGGCACGTTATAGTGTGAAAAGGCCGTCTTCGTCTTCTCTTCCATGCTGTGGGTCATCCAGGACGTTTTTGCTTTCTCCAACGTTGTGTAGCCTACAGAGAGGAAAGAGGCTGTTAATGCGAACCACCACGACCAGGAATAAATGGATAAATTACACACAACTAACCAAGGCTCTCAGAGTTAAAAGGGCTCAGAGCCCATCCAGTCCAACTCTTTCATGTCACAGATGGCCAAACTGAGGCCCTATGGCAGTGATGGCGAACGTTTTGAGCTCGGCGTGTCAGCATTTTGAAAAACCCTAACTTAACTCTGGTGCCGTGTCACATATAGAAATGTTTTGATATTTGCAACCATAGTAAAACAAAGACTTATATTTTTGATATTTATTTTATATATTTAAATGCCATTTAACAAAGAAAAATCAACCAAAAAAATGAGTTCGCGTGTCACCTCTGACACTGCGTGTCATAGGTTCGCCATCACTGCCCTATGGGATAAAGGGTTTTTGTCGACCTATTTTAATAGGGAAGTTAGAAGTTTCTATATTAGAAAATATAAATCACAACCTAACGGCATTTACTTACACACACAAAATCTACAACTGTGACCTTAGAAAGTCACCTTGCTGAGCCTCAGTTTCCCTACTTCTTAGTATTTATTTGTTAACAGATATTGTGGTATTAAGGCAATTATTAAGTGAAGACAAGGTTTTCATCACAGTTAACACCAAATCTTTTAAGTCCTTTTCCAGAAAGTTATAAAACAGGATAAATATCCAAAATACCTTTTTAGAGATTCTTCAAACTATTAAACACACACACACAAAAAAAAACTTGCTCCCCTGGGTCCCATGGTGTAATTGGGCAGAAGAAGCCATATCCCAGGAATGATATTCGATGTGTTTTTTTCATTTTTCATACTGCCACTCTCCTCTCCATGAACTCCAGTTTAACAATGTCCTTTTTTTAAAGTGAGTTGCCAGAGTTGAACAAAGAACTTCTAGCACAGAGTAGAGTGATATATCACCTTCTTTCTTTTGCATGGCATACTTCTATTAATGCAACCTGCCTTTGCAGTTGCATGTTGAACAATGTAACAGTGTTAACCAAGGCAGAGGTAAATGTGAGCTAAATTCCCACCTCCTTTTCACCTCTAATGTCACATCTCTCCAACTCTGTATTTAATCAGAACACAAGCACAAGTCATTAAACCACTGAGTAGGATCTAATCATTTGTAACACCTTGTTCTATCATTACAATGATCAGTCATGCAAGATGAATTACCTTGTGTGTTTCTGGAAGCAATTGGTTTTCATGACTTTCCCTGGAAAGACAAGGCCACAGTATAAGCAGAGTGCTGTGCTAGGACCTTTGAAATGCTGGGGGAAGCCCACTACTATCTTAGGAAAAGCAGATGTAGTCTAAAGGTGACAATTTGAGGACTGGAAAGCCAATTCTTTTCCAGGGTCAAATGACTGCTTCCTTAGGCCCCTAGGCAGTGCCCATCAACTACAAAGTTGTGGACAATGGTGTTAAAGCTGCTTCATACCTGAGTCATTTGCCCACCCGCAATCAAGTACTCATTTGGATTTTAAAAAGGCGTTTACTTACACACACAAAATCTACAACTCTTCCTTATGAGACTTACCCAGGATATCCAAAACTGCCACATGCCTTTGTAAATTTCCTTTGCCAGTGTTCACTAAGGGGCAGGTTTCAAAATACACACGTTTCCCTTGTGTTGCTCAAACAGGCTGAGATGAATACTAGTCTTATCTCCTCACTTGCTAACTTGAAACAGTTCCTGTTAATGACTAGAGAACAATTCCTCCCCCCCCCACCCCCATTTTATAGCAGGACAAGGGGCCACATGCCTATCCTTTGGATGAAAACTATAAACCCTGTTTCATGACTCCTTTCTGTAGTGTCTTAAAACTTCTTTTTGAAGTGGGAGGTGGGGGCAAGGTCATGGACCAGCTGGAGAATTTAAATAACAGCTATGGATGCTGCCCCTTGAAAAATGCAAATAAGAATGTCCAAGCACTTTTGTACATGATTTCAAGGGACTCACTTGCCCCTAAGTTCTATCTGTGGACCCCAGGTTAAGAAAGCTTGCTTAAAATGAACAAATAAAAAGACCAGGGATCATTCGTGGCTTTCTTCCTGGGACAATCCTAGCCAGAGGGGGAGGCTAGGCCAGGGCTTCCTCCACCCAAGACACTGATAATAAGAGCAGTTTCCACTTAAGGCACTCATGAGCGCGGGATGCGTTAGGCACGTCAAGAGTCTAGGGCTGCAGACTCCTCCCAGGCCCGGGCCCTGGTTGGGCTTGTGCAGGGAGGCAACCGATTGATGTGTTGCTCTCACATCGATGTTTCTCTCTGTCTTTCCCTCTCTCTTCCGCTCTCCCTAAAAATCAATGGAAAAATATCCTCGGGTGAGGATTAACAAAAACAAAAACAAAACAAAGAAAAAGAGAGAAAAAGAGTCTAGTCAGGACTGACACAGAGTAAGTGTCCAATAAGTGAAGGTGCTCTCTTTTTTCCCCCAAAACAGAACTCTATCAGGAAGATGATACACAAAGCTTTAGCATCCTTGGGAGAATGGCTTTACCTGTCACCTCCTTGACCAGGATGGAGACAATGTCAGAAAGGAGCTCTGGGAAATGGAGAAAAGGAGCAGGAAGCAGCATCAATCTGCTCCCAGGTCTCCCTGGAGTCTCCATAGCTCTAAAGGGCTTCATCCATCCTTACCTCGAAGTAGAAGTGCTACAATCAATGCAACCAGCACAAATCCCAGGGAGGGAGCAATGATCTTCGCAAGGAAGGAGCTGTCCACCTCGTTCAACTGGTGGGACACAGGGAAGATGATGGGGCCACTTGTTTCTGAAGGTTTGCACTCACATGAGTTTCCCGTCCCAACCACACCCTCCAATGGTCGGAGCTTCACTGCATCTCACCACCTTTTGCCCCATGTGTCTCATGATCAAAACAAAGCCAACCTTGCAAATAAAAGAAAACTATTTTTTAGCCCGGCTGGTATGCTCAGTGGTTGGACATTGACCCATGCATCAGGAGGTCACCAGTTTGATACATGGTCAAGGAACATGTCTGGGATGTGGTTGTGGGTTTGATCCCCAGTAGGGGACATCCAGGAGGCAGCCAATATATATTTCTATCTCTCCCTTTCCCTTCCTCTCTCTGAAATTAATAAAAACATTTTAAAATTTTTTCTTTACTTTCTGGAAACCCAAAACATTGACCAGATACAGGCTGTGGGGCTTAGGGGTCTGAAGGTAAAAAAAAAATAATGGTGCTGTGTGCTGTGTTCACTGTCAAATCACTAGGCTGGGCACTGCCTGAGTCCTTCGAGCTCTCCCTAGCCCTGCACAGTCCTTCTCATGGCTAACTCAAACTTCTAGAGGCAACAAGATCAAAGAGGAAAATGGAGCCCAATGTCACATTTCCTACCGCAGTGGTTTTCAAAGTGTAGCCAGGGAACCCATGAGATGAAAATGATGTTCATGAGACATTACTGGCCATTTTGACTATCCTTCTCTCCTGAGCTGTACAGTGGAGATTCCCAGAGGTTGCAAGGGGTCTGATGGTATGGAGAAATGAGAATCTAAGCAGATATGAGAATCTCTCTGTCTTCTGTTGAGCCACATACTGAGATTTGTGAATGTAAAGCATTGCCACTTTCCTCACTTATATTTTTTCATTTGGGAAAAATGGTGGCAGGTGACAATTCGACAGGGTGTCACTAATCCCGGGCCAATTGGAAGGAACACACAATGATTTCCCATGTATTTTTATTTTTTATTTTTGGCTTTTCAAAGCATCTGTGCATATAGAAGTCATAATATTTATGTTATTTCTGCTGAGAGTACAAGTCTACAAATTCCTTAGCTATTTCAGAATATTCGTGATGCATTTTGCAGCTTTGGTGTAGTTTCTCTCCCTAATCCATTCCTGCAAACCCTTGATGTAGATTTTAAAAATCTAAGTCACATACTTCAAATATTTCACAAAAATGCTTACCTGTTCTGGTTCAACTTCATTTTCCACAAGACTTGTTGTCTCAGGGGCTGGGAAGGAAAAAGGAGAGGATCTGTCTATTTTCCCTGTGGTAGAATGAAATATCACATTTTGAAATAGGCATTTCAAAGCTAAGCTGGAATTTCAGTTGATGTGTTTAATCTTTTAATATCATCTTTTTCGATACAATTTATTTATGAACATTTGCTATGGTTTTATCTAAAGCTCATCTGCTACCCAACATTACCCCACAGGAACATCCCCATTTTATAGATAGGTAGAGTGAGGCATTAGACCAGCAGGCTATCAGGTCTACTAGTAAGTTTTCTGTAGGCCCCAACAATGGGAAGATTTTTATCCAGAAGAAAATTTGTCACTCTATCAGTTAACATATATTTATTGACTATTTATTATAGGCCAAATACTTATGGTAGCTGTACCATTGACCTTGTCAATGAATTTACAACTTAGTGCAGAAGACCAAATTTAAACAAATAATGTGAACAATTGAAAAACAGTTATAATTATGCAAAATTCTGGGAAGAATTAGTATAAGATATCATAGGTCCATACCATGAGGATGGCTGACCTGTTTGGAGGGTTGAGAAAGGTGTCCTTGAGGATGTGAAGTTTTAGCTGAGATGTGGAGTCATTTATATAGAACTGATCTTTGAGTTCAACAAGGAAAAAATACTGAGAATCCTACTAAGTGCTAAGCACTAAGAACTGTTCCAGGCACTAAGAGCGCTGAGATGAGTATGACATGGCCCTACTCTCACAAAACTTACAGTACATTAGAGAAGGTTATTTAAGCTAAACGTCCAAGGGTAAGAATGATGGAGTATGGACAGGTGGCTGGAGAGGGTGGGCAGAGGGAGAGGCACAAAGGCCAACATCGTAGTTCAGTGAGAGCTATTAGAATTAAGCTCCATTTGGACAGGGTCCCCCTCTGCCTGCTCAACAAGGGAACCCCAACACTTCCTGACCCATACTTGGTGCTCAATAAGTGGATTTGAATCTGAATCAAGGTTGAGCGGCAGATACTGATCTGAGAGTCATCAGTATCTGGGGAGCTATTGAAATCCTCAGAGTGCATAAGAAATCCAAGGGCTGCATGTCCAGAGAGAGAAGAAGAGGTGTCCTGGGAAACCCAGTGCTTTAACAGGTGGGCAGAGGAAGTGAAGGAGGAGGCAGAAGAAATAGGCAAAAAAGCAGTGTCATAGAAGGCAGGGCAGGAGAAAATGTCCAGAAAAGATGCAAAATCATCGTGCAGTACAATCTTCTGATAGGAACAGAATGTAATGCCACACAAGACAGACCTAAATGGAATAAATGCCTAGGCTAATAATTACTCAAACTGAGCGTCCTTTCCCCCAAGCTTCCTCGCATGCAAGGCAAAAGGAGAAATGTGATCGGTTTCATAAGGCTCATAATTTGCTACAGGGGAGCTTATGGACAGGGAGAGTGACTTGCCGAACATCTAGAAGCACAGAACTCTGGGGGAGAAGTCGGCGTGTTTTATATTCTACAACTCGGTTATTGTTGTTTTACTCTCTGCTATTATCCCCTGGAGCTGGAAATTGCAGGTAAGAATTCAAAACTCCTACCCCTTTTCTGTCAGAATGCTGTTAGACTACAATCATTTGTGATGGATAAGCCTGAAATTGAAACCATTACAGAGAAAAGCCAGCCTGGGTCAGTTTTGTCAGAGCAAATCTGTATTTTAAATTGGAGTCATCTAATGAGGGAGGCATCTTGCAAACACACACACTGTGGAATGATAACCAAACAGCACTATTTCTTTTCTTTTCTTTTTTCCTTCAAAAAATGCCAAAAGCCCCAGTGGGAAGCAGTACAAGGGCCGCAGTGTTGTACACAAACTAGCAACAAGAAACTCAGATCAGTGATTTTTCTTCCTTGTGAAGAGTAGTGACTCGAAAGGCTTAGGGATGTGGGTTAGACAAGATCATTGGTTTTCGTCTGTGCTCTCCTGGCCCCACATTCTCAGGGCCCTGAACTCTGACACAAACACCGTCAGGAAAAGGCAGGAGCCTCCCAAAACTTGTAAGAAAAACAATCCTGTGAGAGGGGAATTGTAGTGGTTTGAATATTGTTCTCCCTGCCCCAGATCATGTCTCTAGGATCTCTCAGGTTGTGACCTTATTTAGAAATAGGGTCTTTGCAGCTGTAATTAGTTGAGGATCTTTGGATGAAGTCTTCCTAGATTTAGGATAGGCCCTGAATCCAATGGCTGGTGTCCTTATAAGAAGAGAAGAGGAGGCAGAGAGATACACAGAGAAGGCCATGTGAGGATGGAGGCAGGGGTTGGAGTGATGCTGCCATAAACCAAAGAGTTCCAGGGGGCAGCAGAAGCTGGGAGACGCAGGGGAAGATCAGCCTCTTGAGCTTTCAGAAAGAGCAGGGCCCTGCTGACACCTGGATTTCAGGCTTCTAGCCTCCAGAACTATGAGACAATAAGTTCCTTTTGTTTTAAGCCACCTGGTTTGTGGTACTTTGTTACTGCAGCCCTGGGAAACTCATATAGGAATGAAAGGGAATTGACATACAAAAGATGAGAGGGACCTTCAACTGGGGGTAACCAGCCTAAGAAAGAGTCAGGAAGTAGATGCCAAGCACAGGTAAGAAGACTAAACTCTATTGAAGGACTTAACATTAAACTCAAAAGAATGCCATCTAATGTCATATTATTACTAACAGGCCAATGAGCATATAATCCTCAGGAGCAACCCTATGGGTAGACACTATCTCATACTGCTCATGAAAACACTGAGTCTCAGAGGGTTGAGCAACTTGATCAAGGTCACACAGGTTGCAGGTGGGGGAGCTGGGACTTGAGCCTGCATGATTGACATTAACACCTATGCTCTTGAGGACCTCATTATACAGGAGCTGAAGCACAGTTGTACCAAGTACAAAGCATGGTATGCAGCAAGGATGCAAGCAGGAATTCCAGTACAATGATGTGCATGGAATCTAGAAAAAGAATGATCCAGAACAGTGGTCTCCAAAGAGGGCTTGGTGCTTACCATGACGGTGCAAGGCCATCCACTGGGTATGGGGAAAATGAGAGTGTCTATTTACATGTATTTAAATTCCATCCTTTCAACATTTATTTGGAAGGAGTATATTTCAAAACATATACATGAATATGGAGGTGTGTGTAAACAAATTATCAATAAATGTTTTTACTAATCAGAATACATTACTAATCTGGTCTAGAGAAGAATGAGTCACTTGTCTCTTGAACCGTTGGGAGACCGTGGTAGGCAGAATAATGACACCTAAAGGTGTCCACGACCTAATCATCAGAATTTGTGAATATGCTTCCTTACATGGCAAAAGAGACTTTGCAATGTGATTAAGCCACAGATCCTGAGATGGAAAGACTTATCCTGGACCAGCTACTGAGCCCAATATAATCACCAAGACCCTTCTAAGAGGTAGGCAAAAATGTCAAAGTTAGATACATGATGATGGAAGAAGAGGTCAGAGAGAGAGAGAGATTTGCAGATGCTACATTGCTGGCTTTGAAGATGAAAGAAGGGGCCTCAAGCCAAGGAGCATTAAACTCAAAACTAAAAAGAAATACTAACAGGCTAAATGCATCTGACTTTAAGTGGAAGTGTTATAGGCAATTATGTTTTTTCTTAATACTACTTTTGCACAATTTTGCAATCTTTTCAAATGTAAAAATCTTAACTGTAAAATATCCCATGTATCATGTGTTAATCACTGGAAACTGTCTAAGATGCCTGAGTCACGAGCTAACCCTAAGGGTGGGTGTCATTTCTCTGAAGCAGTACCACAGTGACCTAAGCGAAACTTTGAAGATAGGTGTTAGGAACCCATTAACCCACAGTCAAAGACGGTTTGGGTGGTCCTGTTAGCAAAACTACCTCCCTAGTCTGAGAGTACTACATGCAAAGATGTACAGGATGTATATCTACATCTATCTGTATATAGAAAAGCCTAAGCGACCAGCTAACTGGCCTATCGTTTGACTGTCCGACTGGTAGCTATGATGTGCACTGACCACCAGGGGGCAGACACACAACGCAGGGGCTGCCGAGCTGCCATGACTTGGCAGCTGCAATTCTCAGGTGTCGCGCCCAATTCCGGGGTGCATCACCCAAGAACCACCCTCTCCCAATCCAGGACCCTCGGGGGCTGTCAGAGAGCTGGTTTTGGCCCGATCCCCGTAGGCCAGGCTGAGGGACCCCACATGTGCACCAATCCATGCACCAGGCATCTAGTCTCTATATAATAGCTACGTTGTTTCTGTAAAGTCAAAATGGTTTGTTTGTTTTTTTAAAGAATGAGTACCTATAAAAATGGGTGAAATTCAAGTAGGGATTGTAGACTAGCTAGTTGTGTCAATTTCTTGGTTTTGACAATGTACTGTAGTAATATGAGATGGTACCATTGGGGCAAGTCAGAGGAATGTACACACCTCTCTACTATTTTTGCAAGTTTGTGTGAGTTTAAAATTATTTCAAAATAAAAAGGGTTTTTTTTTAAATGATTTAAATTTCAGCCATTTCCTATGGCTCAATCTAATATATACATGATCCATAGGGGCCTTTGTGGTAAAAAAATTGTTGAACAAAATTGTTGAATGAATTTTAAAGCAAATTTAAAACAATATAAAAAGTAATTTCATAAAACATTTGAAAATGTTGTAACGAATAATGATAAATGTTACTATGTTAGTAGGAAGAATGATCTGAGCAAATATATCTCAAATTGCTACAGGAATAAATCTCTTTATCTTGGTCACTTGGGGCAGGGTAGGGGTAGAATGGGAGGGTGGGCAATGTTTGTAATACAAGAAACTTTCACTTTATAGTGTTTTAATTTTTTTTATGTGAGCATGTGTTGATTTTATAGCATGAAAAAAAAAGTTTAAATGTAAAACTATAGCATAAAAGCACCATTTTATCTTCAAAGGACTTACAATCTAGTAGGTAGGCAATGATCAATCAGTGAATGTTCTGGAAGAGCCCTATTGGAACTGACTCACCTCTGTCCTTCCTAAGGAATCTGTCCTGTATCTGGGTGGTATAGCTCAAGAGTTGGCACACTATGTCAGAGGGCCAAATCCTGAGAGCTAAGAATCATTTTTATAACGTTTAAATTATTGAGAAAGAATCAAAAGAATAATGACGGGGAACACATGGAAATCACAGACAATTAAAATTTCAGTGTCTAACAATAAAGTTTTATTGAAGCACTGTGACACCCATTTGTTTATGTGTGTGCCTGACTGCTTTTGCACTAAAAAGGCAGAATTGAGGAGTTGCGACAGAGACAGTATGGTTTGCAAGGCCTAAAATATGTGCTATTTGGCCCTTCACAAAAAATAAGTTTTCTGACTCCCGGTATAATTAGTCTACTATTGCAAAAACAACACTCGTGGAGTTAGGGAATTAAATGTGTTACATCTGAGCACACTTTTATTCTTAAAACTTTCAGACTTTCAAACCCCAGGGTGATGAGAGACTTACCCTTCAAGATGGTTATGCCTATGGTTGTAGATGAGAATTCACTCTCTCACTCACTCAAATAAAACTATGTGCTATGCCCTGGCTGGTATAGTTCCTGAGTGTCATCTCATGACCAAAAAGTCACAGGTTTGATTCCTGGTCAGAGCACATGCTGGGTTTCAGGCTCAATCCCCAGTAGGGGATATATAGGAGGCAGCCGATTAACATTTCTTTCTCACATTCTTCCCTCTCTCTCTCTCTCTCTCTCTCTCTCTCTCTCTCCCTCCCTCCCTCCCTCCCTCCCTCCATTTCTCTCTTTCTCTCAAATCAATGAAAACACTTTTTTTTTTAAATCAGCAGTGCTATTGAAATATGTGTATAGTATTTTTAAAAACTATGTGTTATGTGCAGTTCTGGAAAGGCATTGCATTTTTACAAATTCTTTTAAGAATCCATTTTGAACATCACCCTTGTTTCCATCCCATTAGCAAAAATTTGCTTCAAAATTACTAGAAACTCCCTCTAATAATCAATCTGGGCACTACTGCATACCTAGAATAGGGATAACCACCTCATGTAAATTACCTCATTGAATGCTTACCAAGCCATTTACAGATGTATAAACTGAGGCTGAAAAAGTTTAACTCATTTGCCCAAAGTAACACAAACCATTAAAGCAGCGGTTCTCAACCTGTGGATCGCGACTCCTTTGGCGGTCGAATGACCCTTTCACGGGGGTCGCCTAAGACCATCCTGCATATCAGATATTTACATTATGATTCATAACAGTAGCAACATTACAGTTATGAAGTGGCAACGAAAATAATTTTATGGTTGGGTCCCAACATGAGAAACTGTATTTAAAGGGCCAGAAGGTTGAGAACCACTCCATTAAAGTAACCCAATTTTGAGTGACTCAGAAAAAATCATAATGGTAACCATTCTGAGAGAAAAGAAAAAGAGCATATTAAAATCCTATTGAAAAC
>NW_005871104.1:2639386-2642670 GCF_000147115.1 Myotis lucifugus | reverse complement strand
AGAGAAAGAAAAGAGCATATTAAAATCCTATTTGAAAACACAAGCTCTATAACCAGTGGGCTTCATGCCAGAAATCAACTGGAAATAAAAGCTCTCTGTCTCCTCAGTGGAAACATTCTAACTCATATTACCCATTTTGACTCATGATTAAATTCATAGACACTGGGACTCATCTGTCTCTGCTTTTAAAACAAATTTAGTTCTAAAATAAGTCCATTCAATGATACAATCTTAACATAATCCTAGAGTTTGACAAGTGACAACTTCCAGCCTTCAGAGAAGGTTCTTTTCCTTGGCAGGTACACTGGCTTATGCTGCCCCCTTCTGGTGGTATGGTCTTTAAAATCCAAAGTATAGCGAAAGGATCCAAAAATCACAAGCTGAATAGTTTGGGAATTGAGAGGAATTTGAAATTGCTTTCTCTAATTCCTTTCTTTAACCAGTAGAAAAACGAACATGTAGAGAGTTTCACTCGTGCCAGGTTCCACAGTGGTGAATTACAAAGGGAGTGACTAGAACCCATATTTTCTGACCTTGCCTAGCAGCATTAAGGTAGATCTGGAATTTCAAAATGCCGGTGTGGCTCAGTGGTTGTGTCTACCTATGAACCAGGAGGTCACAGTTCAATTCCCAGCCCGGATTGTGGACTTAATCCCCAGTGAGGGGCGTTCTGGATGCAGCCAATCACTGATTCTCTTTTATCATTGATGTTTCTATC
Source organism: Myotis lucifugus (assembly GCF_000147115.1). Classification (NCBI taxonomy): domain Eukaryota; kingdom Metazoa; phylum Chordata; class Mammalia; order Chiroptera; family Vespertilionidae; genus Myotis; species Myotis lucifugus. The sequence goes on along the minus strand of NW_005871104.1, from coordinate 2,641,952 downwards.
TCTCTCTTCCTCTCCCTTCCTCTCTGAAATCAATAAAAATATATTTTTTTTGTTAAAAAAGAAGAAAGTAGAAAAACACATGTATTGAATTCACATACTTCCTTTTAATTTTGGGGACCCCCATGTGTTTTTAACATGTAGCATGATGAAGAAGAGCACTCTACACTTAATGAATCAACAGCATTATATACGTGAGTCAGATGTTCTTAGCTCCAAGGGCAAAATAGGGTGGGGTTCATTTGTAAATGTTGAAAGGGACCAGAGAACAAATTGTATTGGCACCAATGTGGTTCATAAAGAGGAAGGTTCAATGAGATGACTTCACAGTCTGCAAAGATGCGGTAACAGAGGAAAAGCAGAGACTCGAGAACACCATTATCTGAGTCACTCCAGTTCTGAACTAGGCCTCCACCCTCTACTTCCTCCGAGGTGCCCCGGCAACAAAAATGTCATCATCCCTATGAGAGCCCAAAGTCACCGCCCCAGGCTACAGATCTACCTGCTGATATCTGAGGGTCCTAGTGAAGCACAGACAAGACCTCACCCTGATCCTTCCCGACTGGACTCCGCTGTAAAGGGCAATGTCCAACACTACCCTGCCCACACTGACTGATCCATAAATCCTGACGGAGGGAGGTGGCAAGGTGTACAATTTACCGAGAAGCTTCAAAATCATTGATAATGACAACAGCAATAATAAATGGATACCCTATACCAGTGGTTGGCAAACTGCGGCTCGCGAGCCACATGCGTGCCCAGCAAAGCTCCAAGTACTTCCCATGTTTGATCTCAGAAAATGCTCTATAGTCTGCACCATTACTCTCCTCCTTTCACAGTGGGAACCCTGTTGCAGAGAGTCACATAGCTGGGAGGGGAGTGAGCAAACCTCGGAGCCAGGATTATCTACCTGAGAGCCCAGGCTCTTGTCCTCTGGGCTCCGTGGCCTTTGGAAAATGTGTTAAGAGCTCATATACACCTGCTCTGGAAGAATGGACCCCTAGCCCTCCGCTGCCTAGGTGGGTGCTTTTTCTGGAAAAGAGAGCCTACTCATCATTATTGTTGAAGATGACAATGATGAGTACAATGTAAGCAGCTAAAAGTACACAAGGCTCTGGCGTTTATTATCACATTTGAACTTCAGAACAAATGTGAGGAGGCAAGTAAACTTGGGCTGAATTAAGTCAATGTGGGCAGAATTATGGAAAAAGAAACTGAAACTCCGAGAGGTCCCCTATCTTGCCCAACGCTGCCTACCTCGTTATGATAGTAAATGGTGGAGCAATGACATCTGAGTCCAAATTCCATGCCTGGCCCCCTTGGCCAGGCTGCTGAGCATCACAGGGTCCCACAGTACGTTAGTGCAGGTAGGACCAGAGGGTGTTGGCACCTTTACTCACTGACTTGTTCACAGTGGGGGAGAACAGAGACCTGGTTACAGAACTCGCTGAGGTTTACCCTTTTATCCTACATCCCTGTGAAACCAGAGATCTCTGCAGTGCCTGGCTGGGCCCAGAGGGACAGTTTGGTCTGTGGACTGAGTTGCCAGCTCACTTAGGGCCGGCTCTGTGTTCTGTTTCAATGTGGCTGGCTTCTTCTTTTCACACTCTGCCTCACCACAGACATGGAAACTCTCTTTGATCTTATTTGGTTGACCTTTCTGAGGTGAGCTGTTAGACGTGAGAATTACACGGATTCAGTTTCAATTTTAGTAATGAAAAAAAAATCAGTGGTACAGTTGGTGGAATACCATGCTACTGTGAGGAGAATGGTGAGAATCCACGTTTTGTCCTTCCCTTTTATCCCCATACTGCCAGCCTCCCAGCTAATTTGAGCCTCTGAAAAGCACTGGGCATGAGAGAGAAAACAGATCGGCTAATGCCTCACAAAAGATGTTGACTCTGAAATCAACTGCATCCAATTTCTTTCCTTCTAACCACAGCATTTGTGAGTGAAAATGAGCTTTGCTTCATTCTCCTACCTTCCTCTGTTCTTTCTGCTGAACTTGTCCTGAGAATGGCAATTCCTCCTACAATTTCCCTATGTCCTTGATCAATTGAGGGCCCAAAAGTGTCAGGTTGTGCCACGGCTCGATTTTGTCTTTAATAAAATAGTGCAGTGTAGGGGAAAGAGCTGTGATTTGGGAGCCAGAAGGGGGACCTACCCAGGGCCTAGTTCCCACTTCTCTTAGAATGTTTATGATACCTTGGAGCCTCAGTTTCCTTCTGTGTAGAATAAGGAGTGTGTACTACACCAGCAATTCCTAATGCCTTCTTGGGGCTAGGGGTAGGCTGGCTTCAAAAGAATCTCCTGAGGGAGTTTGTTAAACATACAATTTCTTGGGCTCCCCCCTCCCCAACAAAGTTTCTAATTTTGTGAGCCTTGAGTAAAGTAGGTTAATCGCTGCTTTTATCTAGCTCCCTATGATTGCAGCCTATGAAAAAGTCTGGTGTTCACCGACTGGATGATCTCTTAAGTTCAAGGTCTTGGTTCCCCAGTCTTCTCCTACTTCTCTAGGAGACTAACATAAGATCTGGGTGCTCTCACCCCTTCATTTATTCTATCCTCA
>NW_005871104.1:2611270-2638915 GCF_000147115.1 Myotis lucifugus | reverse complement strand
TCATCCTACCCGACCAGCATGCAGAAATTCATAAAATTTAATACAACTTCCGTACCTTTTCTCAGCCCACCTCCCTTTGCCCCTGTGTAATCCTAGATCCCTTCCTACTTCTGGTGTTTCCCTCTCTGCCCCCCTAGCCAGTTTTTCTGCTTCCACCACACCCTCTCCCAGTGCAATTGTTCCTTGAGGGCTGGGGGTTTAGGGGTGAAGGGGTGTCTCTCTGCACTTCTTTATTGCTCCCTTCATCTCATATAATACCTTCAGGGGATCCCACAGGAACTTCAATTAGAGCTTAGCTCACTTAGAAGACAATATAATAAAGTGCTTAAGAGCTCAGTTTCAAGAGCCCAGAGACCTGGGGTTCAAACTCTGGCAAATGTCTTCACTTCTCCAAACCTCAGTCTCTTCTATTGTGTAATAGATGTAATAATAGAGTTTTCCTCAGATCCAGACAATGCCTCATAATGAGACAATGCTTTAAAAGCATTGAGCCCAGCCCTGGCATATAAGGATCACTCCATTAGTGTCATTTATCATCAATGACTCCCAAAATTATATCTATAGCCCTGAACTGTCCCTTGTGAGATAATATGTTTGAATGTATTGGCACAGTGGCAAGTCCCTATTTAGCACTTATAGTGTGAATCATCATAGTAATTACTATTTGATCAAAGATACCCATCCCACCCAGGCATCCCTAAGTGAGCCCAGGCCCCATCTTTCCAGCTGCCTGTTAGACATCCCAGAGACACTTCAAATTCAAGATCTCCCAAACAAATGTCATCCTTCCTCCTGGGGTTCCTTCCCCAGTTAACCCATCACATCGATCTGGTTTCCCAAGTACAGAGAGTTAGTCATCTTTCACTCTTACTTCAGTTACCATGTCCTTTCAATGCTAACTCCTAAATGGCTTTGATACTGTCACCTCTCTGTTGTTACTGCTGCCATCATTCTAGTCTAGATGCTCATCTCCAGCTTGAGTTATTACAGGAGTTTCCTGGGCAACCACTCTGCCTCCAGGCTTGCCCCTCTCTGATACATCTTCTACACTTTTGCCAGAGCAATTTTTCCTACAACAGAACTGAAAATGTCATTCCCTACTCAAAAACAAAACAAAACATGAATGGTTCTTTATGACCTTGGAATCAAATCTAAATTCTTTAGCCAAGTCCAGTGGCATGGCTCAGTGGTTGAGCATCGACCTATGAACCAGGAGGTCACAGTTAGGGCATATGCCTGGGTTCCAGGCTTGAACCCTAGTGTGGGGCATGTAGGAAGCAACCAATCAGTAATTCTCTCTCATCATTGATGTGTCTATCTTTCTCTCCCCCTTCCTTCCTCCTTGAAATAAATAAAAATATATTTTAAAAATAAATAAAAAAATTCTTCAGCTCATCAATCAAGTCCTTTAAGAACTTAGACCATTCCTAGCTTCCTGTCTCCATGAGATGTAACTTGACTATTAAACAATCTCCAAAGATTTCACACTCTTATCAAGTTCCCCTGTCTTTGTTCATGTTGTTCTACCTCACCCTTCCTTCTTCAATGCAATGTCCTCGTCCTTGAAGAACCAATTCAAATGTCATTCAGTGAGATCGTACTGATCCTCCTTTCTAAGATAGACTCTATCTCTTTCTCCTTGGGGCCCAAGGTCACCTTTTCATACTTCTATGCAAAACCAAGCACACTGGATGACTAATTGTTACTTACAAGCCTATCTATACTGCTAAAGTACGGCCTTTTGAAGAAGAGAGAAATGACTAGATAAGCCACATTTAATGAATGACAGATGTGAAAGGCCTTTACCAAATATCCACAAATGCAAACTAAATGCCAAGATAAAGATATGAAATCCCATTTGCAACCACCTTTTCCTGTGAGAATCCTGACTCTATGAAAAGGCCAGCTTGCTCTGGACCTTGATATATAGGCTGGCTTTGTAAAATAAAAAGATAGAGTAATAGGACAAATGTTCCTTAAAGCATCCCTCCCTAACTGCTTCACCATCCTAACGCTGGGACCAAAAAAAAAAAAAAAGGTACTGTAAAAATCTCAAGGAAAGAAAAAAGTTATTCTTACCAGAGCAGTGTTCATTCTTCCAATTTTATGGGCTTGACAGCGCAGTCCTCATGCGTATTTGTGTGCATTAAATTTGAAATTGTTCTTCAGTTTTCACTTCATGCTGGTGGTGGGTATAATGACCCATTGTGGGGCTGAGAATGAGTGAATCCTGATGCTTTAGGGTCACATATGAAAATCTGCCCTCAGGAAAGCTCTGTTGAGAGACAGTGGCTACCAGGCCTAGAACAAAGGCCAACTGTACATGAGATGAGAACTGGCCTCTGGTCTCAGGTCTCATCCTAACTCACCGCAAGCCTCTCCCTCTTGCTGGCCTTTTTTTGGTCCTCAGTTTCCCAGTTTTCCATAGACAACAACCCTTCAGTTCCCACGAGTTTATGGACACAGTTTAAAACCCATGAAAGGTAGGTGTGAGTCCCCACTCTCCCTCTTTATAGCTGTGTTGAAGTATGGTAGCAATCATCTCAGGTAGAAACTATAGTTTACCTTTAACCCTGCTGTTTGGCTTATGTACCTATTTGCTTTGTTTAACAATAGACAGGTTATTTTGATTTTCTGAATTATATAAATCATCCCATTCGATTGAATACCCTATTGATTGTAATGTGAAATCCCATTTGTAGTGGTCATACTGGTCTTAGAAAGCACATTTTCCTTTACCTGGGAAAAACAGCACAGTTACCCCAAGGTCAGAGGGCTCCAGTTAACTGTCCCTGCTGACTCAGTGTTCCGGAGACCCAAAACTGTAATTTAGATAACATGCCTAAGTTTAACCCAGGTTACCCAAGGGCTCTAGACCCAAAACTGTAATTTAGATAACATGTTGTTTCTGCTTCTGTAAACTGCTTTTTGCAAACTAGGTTCCTCATTCCAGACCCGAGGGCTCTAGATAATGTGTTTGACCCCGAGACCCAAAACTATAATTAACATGCTAAATTCTGCTTTTGTAAACTGCTTTTTTGCAAACCAGTTTCCTCATTCCAAACCCTGGGATGTAATCAATACCTTTGTGATTTTTTGCCTATATAACCTTGGAGCTGCGACCATCTTGTTACTATGAGATTTGGGAAAGCAAAATGGCCCCTCATAGTCCCAGATTGCAATAAATGTGACTCTTTAATTCGACTTCTTGAGGCGTCCTTCTGTGATTCGCGGGGTACGTTACAACAGTGTGATCTTAGAGAAGTCACTCCACCTCTCTGAGCTCCATTGGAGGCAGCTATAGAGAAGGAAGATGTGTCCCCTTGGGTGGGGCTCCTTCAGATGATGTCTGCGGACCAAACACCTTAAACGTGGAGAAGGGCATCAAAGTAGAAGATATATACTTGCAAGTATCTTTGCATGGCCAGCTTGACCACAGCTCTTTTTCAGCCATAACTTGATTTCTAAGCCTCCCTAGGTTGAGCAATGTGAGAAGGACAAAACAAGTGAGAGGCAGCAGATGATTGAGGATACCCACCCACAGGAATAAAACCAAAATTGAGAGCTCTGTAGAGCCATCTAAAAAGGAGTCAGTGAAAAGCTATCAGAATCTCATATTATTCCAATACTGAGTAGAGAAGTATTACCATACAATTTTAAAGCTTTTGTAACTTCCCCAAATTTGTAATTCTGTCACTCATTAGCTATTTCCCTAGTGTGATCAGCAGTTTAAAAAACACACATAAAACTTTGTACTTATAAGGAACAGCGAGTCAGCTGGGAGCTTTTGGAAGTGGCCTCTTGTTATCTGACTGGACGGGCCTAAAAATGAGGGTGTGTGAGTAGGAATAGCAGCAGAAATGTACCGGAGAGGAAATAGGAATCCGTCACGGTGACTGTCATTTACTAGCCAGTAATTATGGATTCGGCATTTTTTTCTCATCTATTTCCTCACTTAATAGCCCTGTGAAATAAGTACTACTATTATTTCAATTTTACAGTTTGAGGACACTGAGATTTAGAAAAGGATAGAACAAGTCACTCGCCTGAAATTCTGTAAGGGCGGGGAGGACCAGCAGGAAACGGCAGAGCTGGGATGTAACCCTGAGTCTTTCCCACTCCCCAATAGAGCTCTTTTGACCCCCACCCAATGCTGCCCAGGAGTTTGTGAGAGGAAAGGACTAGAAAGAAAGGATTTGGGATGTTACTGAGGCAGTAAAAGTGAGCCTGAGACATAATCAACAGAGGACTTAATCCCAGGCCACCTGGTTTTACTTAGGAAGTGACCTAGTCATGTGTCTCTACTCACCCTGGTTTCAGAGTCCCTACTGCATAGAGACTGGGTCTTTAGGGAGCAATTTGGAACTCTTTTATGTATTCCTGCTGCCAAGCAAATATGAATTACTCCTCAGGCTAGAAGGAATGACTTAAATTCCTATATACCTGGAGGAGTAAGAGTTTATATCCCCCTAACAGACTCCCTTAAGTGGCAGGAAGAGCCTATGAGGGCTTTTACTGTTGGTGTTATTGCTGCTTGTGTTTCTAGCTGTGTGGTCTTGGACAAACTACCCCACATCTCTGAATTCCATTCTAGGCAGCCATAGAATGGAGGTGAGAAATTGCCTTTGTGGGTAATGTTAATTTTGCCAAGATCCTCTTCAAGGCTTTACACCAGCCCTCAATCATAAAAGAAGCCTTACCATCAAAATAAGTACATGAAGAAACGAAGAGGGAATTGGGGCTATTTAGCTGGGGAAAGAAAAAATCTAAGGAATGTTACAGAAAAGGTAAAACACCAGATGACCTCTTGTTCCCAATTCAGTGTAAAATAGTCCAAGAGTAAATGAAATAAATGACAACATTTTGAAAACTTCAACTCCTTGCCCACCCTTCATCACTTTTCTGGTTGCCACCTTCTCTTCTGATAGAAAACAGCCCCACCCTAACCCGGTCCCATGGACAAAGAAGGTTTGACTCTCTGGGACCTAATTTCCCTCGAGTGATCAACATCGAGCCCAGATTTCCTGTCTTCCCACTGCATGAGTTAGTGCAAGTCAGAGCTTTCCCACAGGAGCTCGCCCTTGCATTTCATCCTGATTTATAGTCTCCCTTCAAAACCTGTGCCCTTCACTCACTCTTATCTGTCCCCTCCAAGCCTATCTTCTGAGCCTTCATGAGTGACGCCACACTGCCTCCTTCACAGAGTTAAAGGGACGACTGTTCTCTGGCTAATCAACATATAGAAAGACACTCAAATGCTCTGTTAATCAGAACAACAGAAGAACGAGATGACATTTTCTTCTCAGGAGGTAGGGATGATACGGGAAAGCAGATATTCCATGGGCAAGAAAACAAATCGGCACAGCCTCTCCAGAGGACAATTTTGTAAGAGTATTAAATTTACAAGTGCACATTTCTTGCCGTCTATCATTTCTCCTTCTTGGTCACTGCCCTAGATAGAGAACCACTTGCATAAATGCTTAAGGGGACACACACCCAAGGTTGTTTACTGCAGACTGTTCACAATGATGAAACATTGGAACAACTAAAATGCCCTCACAGGGCAATGGATACTGGAAGTTTCCATAGTATGAAATACTACACAGCAATTTAGCATAATGATGCAGATCTACATGGACAGAGGACGAAAGCGATCTAATCTATATAATGTGAGGTGAACAAAATAAAATGCAGAAGGCTGCACACAGTATAATAGCATTTTAAAAAATACACACACAAAACAAACTCTAATTAAAATCTCTACATATACATGACATAATAGAGAAAGATCTAGAATTATCATCTTCAGGAGGGGCTGGGATTAAAGAGAGGGAGACAAAGAGAGGTTTATTTCTACCCTTTTTTTTGTATCCCTCACAAAACACCTTGTTGTAATATTTGCATAATTTAAAATAAGTTAGTAGCATTTTGAATAAATGGGTGATTCTCCTACGAGCATTCCTAGCTTCACATCAGAGGTGGCTGAGGAAGGGTTTCAGAAATGAGGCAGAACAGGGAAGAAGCCAGCACTGATGCTTGTAGCAGGTTTCATTTTCATCCTGGCTTGCAGGAGGATGTAGGATGTGACCACAGTGGAACCAAAATAGCTCAATCCCAAGACAAGCAGGCAGACGACAGATTGTTCCCACGGCCAAAGACAAAACCACTCATAGGAGCACAGCCCCTTACCCCTTGGCTGAGAAAAAAATCACTGAGTCACTCATTTCCTAGGGCAGTGATGGCGAACCTATGACACGCGTGTCAGAGGTGACACGCGAACTCATTTTTTTGGTTGATTTTTCTTTGTTAAATGGCATTTAAATATATAAAATAAATATCAAAAATATAAGTCTTTGTTTTACTATGGTTGCAAATATCAAAACATTTCTATAGGTGACACGGCACCAGAGTTAAGTTAGGGTTTTTCAAAATGCTGACACGCCGAGCTCAAAAGGTTCGCCATCACTGTCCTAGTGAAACGAGTGTTGCCTGGGGTGTTGACTAGAGAACCCAAGATTTTAAAAGAGAAAATGAACTTCGGGAAATGCTTGTCTTTCTATTTGGGGTGTCCCTCTGTCCCCTAAACTGACCTCTGTCATTAAAAAAAAAAAAAAGAGCTAAGGCTTACTGAGCATATAGAACACGTCAGGCACTGTTCTAAGTGATCTGCATAAAGTTCTCATTTAATTCTCAGAAAAAAGACATATGGATGTAGGAAAGGTGTTATTATTATTATTCCCATTTTACCAACGAGGAAACCAAGACCCAAAGAGATTAAATAATTTTCCCAAAGTCACACAGCAGGTCAGAGGCAGGTTTGGAGCCCAGGCAGGGTAACACCAGAGTGTGTGCAGGAACCACTCTACCTTCCTGCCTCCCATATTGTACTATCACAAGCATTGGTTTATTTACCCCACACATGTCTGTTTTCCTCTGCTTGAGTCTAAGTCCTGTTAAGGTAACAGCTACGATTTGAATGCTTTACTAAAGTGCTAGGCACTAATCTAAGTCCTTTAAATGCATGAAGTTACACAGCTCCACAACACACCTGGGAATAAACCGAGCCCAGAGACCCTCACCAAAAAGTTGTAGAACTGGAGTCAAACCTAGGCAATCCTTTCTAGCACCCTCAAGGATGTGAATCATATCTTATTTGTAAGGTATTCTCTGCCCCTCCACTCTAGTAAATACCTAGAGAAGGCTTGATGGATGAAAGTACAAGTGCATAAAAGAATTCTTACTTCCAGTCAAGAAGGCAGCGTAGGAAAATGCAGTACTCGCCTCCTCCCAAAACCACATCAAAATTACAACTAAACTACAGAACAACCATCATTTGGAACCACCTGAAATCTGGTTGGAAAATGGAAGTCCTACAACTAGGAAATTAAAGAAGAAGCCACATTGAGACTGGCCAGAGACTGGAGATGTGGAACAAGCTGGCGGATAAAAATCAGGAGGGCTATCTCAGCTGTGAAGATCCCCCCTGAGGAGCAAGGGGTCCCAGCGCCACACCACTCCCACCTTCCCCACCTCAGGTTCCAGCGCTGGGAAGAGAAGTCCCCATAACTTTTGACTGTAAAAACCAGCAAGGATTGAGGCTAGGGGAGATGGAGGGCTGTTGGAGCCCCAAGACGTTCCTTTGAAGGGCCCACCCATGGACTTACTCAGATTCACTCACTCTGAGCCTCAGTACTGCGGCAGGGGCTCGAAAGGCACCAGAGACATATGGGAAAGAACCAAATTGTTCAGCATCAGGATGAGAGCTGGGGGTGGAAGGCAACTTTCTTTCAGACAGAAGTGCTGGCAGAAACCATTGTTCTTTTGATGAGCCCTCCCCTCACAGACCTTGCAGATGGGTATCATATCTGAGACTCCATCAACCTGGCTCACACTGTTTGCCTGACTCTCGTGATTCCCTAAGATCCCACCTTACCCAACTTGAGATCCCACACCACTCAAGCTGTTTCCATGGCTTATCTTGGCTCATGCTTCAGATTTTCCTAAAATCTCTCAAACAGCAGCATTTGGTCTCAGCGAGCCCCAGACCTCTTTCTAATTGGTCCCAGACCCAGCACTAGCAGCAGCCAGCCTTGGTTCACAGCTTGGCCTCACCTGGGTACCTCTAAGTCAGCACAAGTGCCAGCCATTTGTATATTGCTTTGTAGTCCCAGGCAGAACAGAGGCAGCAGTTGACCTTGGCCTGAACCTCCCAGGAAGCTCCAGAGATAGCATACCCAGTAGACGGCTTCAGACCATGAAGCACCACCACCCAACCTCCTCTACAAGTGTCACACTCAAGGATCGGAGTCAATGGACACCAGAATCCTGCTGAAGTAAGTCCTGCTGTGTGGGGTGGGTCCTGGCACAGCTGATCCTCCACAGCAGTTGGTGGTTGCAGCCAATCCCTACAACTAATAGGCTAGGGGGTGGAGGGGGCGCGGTAAATTCTTCCAACTGACATGTCAACAGCAATCAAGGCTCAACTACAAGAGGGGGGTTTACACAGCCCACATGAGGGTGAGGGCATACCTTGAGTGCTCAGCTTGGGTGATGGGAGGCTGTGTCACTAGAACCTACAGAACACCTAGATATTAGGCCAATCTACCAAGCCTGGGAGATGTAGCAGCTCTACTTAATACATAAAAACAAACAGGAAGGCTGCAAAAATGAGGAGACAAAGAAATGTGTCCAAAATGATAGAACAGAAGAAAACTCCAGAAAAAGAACTAAACAAAATGGAGATAATCTACTAGATGCAGAATTCAAAACACTGGTCATAAGGATGCTCAATTAACTTAGGGGAAGAGTAGATGAACTTAGTGAGAACTTCAACAAAGAGATAGGAAACATAAAAAAGAACGGGTCAGAAATGAAGGATACATAAACAGAAATGAAGAATACATTACAAGGAATTAATAGTAGAGTAGATGAAGCCAAGGATCAAATCAGAGATTTGGAAGATAAGGAAACAAAAAACAATCAGAACAGCAAAAAGAATTTACTAAAGAGAGAGAGAGAGAGAGAGAGAGAGAGAGAAAATAATGTAAGGAGCCTCTGAGACAATTTTAAACATACCAACATTCGCATCAGGGAGGTGCCAGAAGGAGGAGAGAGAGCAAGAAATTGAAAATCTATTTGAAAAAATAATGACAGAAAACTTTCCTAACTTGGTGAAGAAATAGACATACAAGTCCAGGAAGCACAGATGAACCCAAAAGAACACCAAGACATATCATAATTAAAATGCAAAGAGTTAAAGACAAAGAGAGAATCTTAAAAATAGCAAGAGAAAAATTAGTTAGTTGCCTACAAGGAAGTTTCCATAAGATTGTCAGCTGATTTCTCAACAGCAGGTTTGCAGGCCAGAAGAGATTGGCAAGAAATATTCAAAATTATGAAAAGCAAGGCCCTACAACCAAAATTACTCTACCCAACAAAGCTATCATTTAGAATCAGAGGACAGATAAGAGTTCCCCAGATAAGAAAAAGCTAAGAGTTCATCACCACCAAACCAGTATTGTATGAAATGTTAAAGGGTTGTCTTGTAGGAGGAGGAGGAGGAGGAGGAGGAGGAGGAGGAGGAGGAGGAGGAGAAGGAGGAGGAGGAGGAGGAGGAGAAGGAGAAGGAGGAGAAGGAGAGGAGAAGGAGAAGGAGAAGAAGAAGAAGAAGAAGAAGAAGAAGAAGAAGAAGAAGAAGAAGACGACGACACAATTATGAATAATAAAATGGCAATAAATACATATCTATCAACAATTGAATCTAAAACACAAAATAAATGAACAAGCAGAACAGACTCATAGATACTGAGAACATTTTGACAGTTGCCAAATGGGAGGGGGGTTGGGGTGATAGTTGAAAAAGGTAAAGGGATTAAGAAGTACAAATTAGTTGTTACAGAATAGTTATGGGGATATAAAGTACAGCATAGGAAATATAGTCAATAATACTCTAATAACTATGTATCATGTCAGATGGGTACAAGATTTATCGGGATGATCACTTAGTAAGCTAGTAATGTCTAACTAATCACTAGGGTGTATACCTAAAACTACTATAATAATTTATGTCTACTGTAATTGAAAATTTTTTAATGATTTAAAAAAAGAGAAAGAGTTTACCTCCACCATAAAAAAAACAACCAGTCAAGTGAGTCCACCCCTTAGGAGTTTCAACAAAGAAGACTGGTGTGCTTGGAATCAGAGTGAGACCGCTGAGCACCCCCGAACCTAAAGTAGAAAGGCTAATTTCTAAAGATGTGCTGCCTCAAAGAACTCACGAATAAATCAAAATCAATCTGTCAATCAATACATCTCCTTCACTCTTTCCTTTACTCCCTCTACCCCCCCTTTCCTCTTCCACTCTCTTTTATCCCTTGTCCACTGGAATGAATGAGCACAAATGCAGCCTTTCCATCTGTTCACTGATGCTCTATTCACTGTTTCCTTCTCCTCAATCTAAGAGGTAAGGAAAGAAACATGAGCAAGGGTCCACATACCTTTGGGTGTGAATAAAGAATTGTCTTCAGAAGTTACCTCAGGGAGAAGGGAGTTTTCTGATTCTGGAATAGAAAAAAGTCTGATGAAAGGCAGCAAAAAAAAAAAAAAAAAAAAAAAAGTGTGCTGAGTGTGAGATCTGGGGCTCTTTTTTATGGTAGTCTTTGTGCTTTTCTACATCAAATTTTCTTCAAGGATTGCAAGAATCTAGGAGAAAAAAATTACAAATGTATTTTAAGATGATTCTTTTAAAGGTAAATGGAATAAAAATACCTACAAAAATTAATTGGTTTAGAGTTCGTGGACTTTAGGTGACTATTCAGAGTATAATAAAATTAGCCAATTGAATATTGTTAAGCTATTTAGATGATCCAGACCTTATTTTGGCAGCTAAAATGCCTAAGAAAGCCTTCAAGCTATCGCATGATTGCTTTTTAATAATTGTATTTTCAGAATCAGAGGAGGAAATGTGGTGGGAACTTTGATAAGGCCCTACTAGTAACCCAATGAGAGGTCCAAGATGCAGGATCAAGAAGGATTCAGGAGAAACAAAAAAAAAAAAGACAAAAGATAACCAGTTCACTATCAAAAATTATTTTGAAGTCTTTCTTAAACCAATCTCTAATGCCCAGGCAGAGACTTAACCCCTGGCAAATGGAACTGGAGCCTGACCTGAGGTTACATTCCTGGTTCTTCAATAAACATCTCCAAGATTCCTGGAGGTCAACTGAAGAACCAAAAAAGTTGACTTTTCACAAACAAAGGAAGAAAGAGGGGGTGGGGGAGGAAACCACAAAACAAAGAAAAGGAATAGTTTAGTGAATACACACACACACACACACACACACACACACACACACACACTGCTAATTCAGTAGAGGAACCCCATTCCAAGGGACTCATATACATATAATCAGCAGAAGGGAAAGAATGGTCAATTGTGCCAGGTACCTGCAGTGAGAGTGGACCCTTCGGTGGAAGGCACAGTGGTCAGAAGAATGGTGGTTGCCTCAGGAAGAGAGCTTGGTGTTGTCCATGGGCACGTGGTTGTCATTGTTGTGAGGGCAGTGGTAGTTCTTGTCTGAAGTGGTGTTCTCGTTGTGAGGTCAGGTGTAGTCATGACTGTTGTTGGAAGCACAGTTGTGGTTGTTGGCATAGCAGTGGTGGTGGTGGTGGTGGTGGTGGTGGTGGTGGTGGTGGTTGGGCGCCGGGTGGTTGGGCGCCGGGTGGTTGGGCGCCGGGTGGTTGGGCGCCGGGTGGTTGGGCGCCGGGTGGTTGTTGGGGCTGTAACCAACAGAAGATATATTTGATACCAAGTGGAGATGGAGGAAAAAGGAAACAATACAAATACATCTGGGACCCTTCCATTTCCCTCTGTTTCTACTGCCTTCACCTAGTCCACTCTTGGACCATTGTAATTGTCCATAAAAATTGGGTTTCTTGCCACTAGTCTCGGCCTTTCCAATTTGTTTTTCACACATTGGTTCGAGTAATCTTTTAAAATGATAAATCTAATTATGTCAGTCCCCTGCTTAAAACTTTTTACTGGGTCCTCCTTGCCTGTAAGCTAAAAAGCCTAGCTCACAATCTTGGCCGCAAGGCTCTGGCCCTGTCTTTCCTTCCAATCTCATGTCTCTACTTCACTCTCCATCTTTCCCCAGCCCATTGGCCTTTCTTCAGTTCTTTGAACATATTAGTAGCCTTCTGGCTGGAAGAACTTTATACCTGCTGCTTCCTAGTCTCTCTCTTTATGAGGCTGACTCCTTAGCCTTCTTTCTCAGCTAGATGGACACTTCTGCAGAGAGGTCATCTGTGTTATGTAATAACAATTTTTTTGCACTCTCATACTTTACCTTCATAGCATTTATTACATTTCATAATTGTACATTATTTGATGATTATTATTTAATGTCTTCTTCTCCAACTAGCTGGTAAGCTCCATGAGGGAAAATCTGGTTCTCTGGTACAAATCTAATACCTATTATGGTGTCAAGCACATAGTAGGTGTTCCACAAATATCCATGAGTAAATAAATGACTGATTAAAAGTGAGCTAAATATAAAATTTCAGTCAAGCAAAATGAATAAACTCTGGAGATCTGCAAAACATTGTGCCTATAGTTAACTCACATTAGGTGTTCTTTTCACAATAAAATAAAATTAAAATCTAAAAACACTAAGTCCGAAGTATGGTGAGGTGCAGTCTCTTTTGGATATTAAAGATTGGTTCATGCAAGCACCACTCACCCGCTAAACATTTGAATTTGGGTTCATTAGCCACAATTATTCTCCAGATACCACCTTACCAAATATGCCAAATTTCCATGAACGCTAATGGACTGAAAGACATCATTAGTTTTAAGAGAACCTAGAAATGACCCCACAGAGTTTGGAGGTCAAACAAGTATTTTATAAAATAATAGCTGGTTATACCAACATTGAAAAGAGTAGACTCAGATTGGCATCATTTAATTCAATAAATCAGAATAGTTATTTTGAGAGAAAAAATATGCTAATGTATACGAAAATTCTCCAATTAGAAGCATCCACATCAGTTGTTCTCAAATTTTAAAGTGTATTAGAATAAACTAACAAACAAAATAGAAACAGACTCATAGATACAGAGAACAAGCTGACAGCTGTCAGGGGGTTGGAGGACTGAGTGAAAAAGGTGACAGGGTTAAGCAAACAAACAAAACAAAAAAACTGAGAGACAGACACCAGTATGGGGATTACTGGAGGGAAAGGGGGTGGGGGAGGTGGAAGAGAGTGCAGAAGGGATAAATGGTGATGGAAGGAGACTTGACTTGGAATAGTGGACACACAATACAATATACAGATGATGCATTATACAATTGTATACTTGAATCCTATATAATTTATTAACAAATGTCACCCGAATAAATTCAATAAATATTAAAAAACAATAAAATAAAGTACATTAGAGTCACCTAAGGAGCTTGTTAAGCATATTAATATCCAGACCCTGCCTTCGAAGATGCCCTTCCAGTTAGGAAAGGAGCCCCAGATTCCTCCATCATTGATGAAAGCTGAACACAGGGCTTACTTTACAAGGCTCCATTCCAAACAAGCAGAAAAGGTCGTATTGTTAGCATTATTTAGCCATAGACTGCCCTCCATGCAGCTCAAATCTTTTGTTTGTTTGTTTGTTTTTATTAATCCTCACTGGAGGATATTTTTTCCATTGATTTTTAGAGAGTGGAAGGGAGGGGCAAGGAGGAGAGAGAGAGAAACATCAATGTGAGAGAACCACATCAATTGTTTGCCTCCCTTGCAGCTCAAAGCTTTAGGAGTTCCACCTTATTCCAAATTTCACCAAAAGCAAGATAGTAACAGAAGGAAAAACATGCCTGAAAATGGCCCTGAAAGTCCCCGCATCACATGCCCTTTTTTGCTGCCAGAAGCTGCAACCTACTGGCTGATGGGCTGAAGCTGACCACAGACACACTTTATTTAGCTTACACAGTATGTATTTTTCTAAATGTTGAAATCTTTGCCAACATGCAAAAATCAGTATATCTCACATAAAAATTGAGAGATCTGTAAACAGTGGGCAACAATCCCAAAGGTAAAAAGCAGCTGCCTTCTTCAGATTGACCCTGAAGTTTCCTTCCCAACCCACCACCCTCCAATCATTTCTGTGGCCTTTCTTGCCCCCCGCCCCCCACCGTGGGCATTTGCCCGCACATCGTGGCTCCTATTAGTCGGAGGAACACTTCTGAGATGTAATCCGTCCACTCATGGCTTAAGGAGTTAAGGCTTCTCTCCCTGCCCCCACTGAACCCATCACCCATTAGCCACCAAATCTCTCCTTCCACAGGCACCAGCCCCTTCCTGTGCTCACCTCTCGTTAGCCTCAGGACAATGTTCTTCTTCACATCATTGAACCAGCCAGGCACCTCTATGCGGCAGCAGTACACAGCGCTGTCACCTTCGTTGGTGTTGAAGATGGTCAAGGAGACGTCGCCTCTCCTGATACTCCCCAGAAGCTGGTATTTTGCTGACTTCCGGGAGAGCACCCTTGTCCCATCGGTGTGGAGAAGTTCATCATTGCATTTGGATTTGGGACACGAGCCTTTGCCCCAGCACATGCTGTGGCTGCCCTGAGACCACGATGCATACATGCAGGGCAAAGTCACCGACTGGCCCACGTATCCTGTCACGACAGTCTGCGCTGCAGCTGGAGCTGTGAGGAGGGATGAGAAAACCAGGTCGTGTGGTACTGACGTATCTCAGACATGATCGTGGTTGTGCAAACAGATGCTTCCAGGAAGATGCACAGGGTGGTAGTGTATGTGTTTCTTTAGTCTAAATTCTGATGTGTGCTTCACCAGAGCTGAGCTCCTAACTCCACATCCTTCCATCCCCCAAGTGGAGACAGCTGACCCACCTGAGTGTCTAAACTCATTTCCACAGCAAGACCTTTTGCTGATGTTTCTCTCTCTCTCCTCCCCCCTCCCTTCCACTCTGACCTTGAGTACCGTAAGATAAACCAATAGACTCTCCACTGAAAAATCCTGACCCTTTAACTCAATTCCCCTAACTGAGACAAACAGCTCTAAACATAGCACTTTGCCTACTGTATCCCAATGAACAGTGATTATGTTCTATTGACTTGAATATCTCAAATGGTGCCGGGAGCCGGTCCATCCTTGCTGCTTGACACAGTCGCTGCAGGAAAGAAACATCTGCACAGCATATGTTTCAAGGGACCTGGCATATATAGCATATTGTTCTTAATATATTTGCTCTCTTTAGCGCCATGTGTTTTAACCAAGGTCACCTCTCCGAGAAAGGTTGTTTCCCCAGGTGGGGATCTTTCCCTGAGGTTAGGGAGGGGATACAACCCCTTAATTAAGTGCCAGGCGGGTAGTTAAGCTACATAATCTTTACTCCCTGGAATGGAGATAAGAAACGCCCTAACCTTTGTAATAGAAATTGACAGGATTAAAATCGGCTGGTATAAATATGGATGTAACAAGACAATAAACATCAGATCCTGATCAGTTCCTAACCAGAACTCCGACCAGAACTTTGGCTGGAGATCCTGGCTAGAGGTCCTGACTAGGCTGCTGATCAACTGAAGGCTGTCTTCGTGTCATTCCTTCTTCGCCGACTCCGTCCACACCTTTGGGGACCCCTGGACCCGCTGGGATTGGACCCCAGCAAAATGGGTCTCCCTCTGTCCTCCAATACTGAGAGGGCTATGGCAGGAAGATGGGCTGCCAGACTATATACCATTGCTCTCTCCTTTCAGCACAGGAAATGAAAAGGAATTGCTCTGGACCATTTATTTGTTGTTAGACAATATGAAGTTAGGTGGAGTTTGAGGGTTTTTTAAATGTTAGAACTGAGTGAAGCAGACCACAGGAATTAGAATGGGAGCTGTGGCGTACAAAAATGCCAGAGGGTAATATGGGAGATATCACTACTGTGTGGTGTATAAGTAGGTTTACAGTTGTGAGTACGTGAAACACAGAATTTATTCTTGTATTATTATTTATTAATTATTGTATTATTTTGCATGTGAACAATTGTAAACCTACTTGTACCCACTCTAGTTCTAAGATGAAGTGTCCACTTTTCCCAACTTTGGCTGCTCATCAGCATGACCCGGGGAGATTGTTAAAAAGATATTTTATTGACCAACCCTGAGTCAGAATCTCTGAGGCCAAAGCCCCTGGAAATGGACATCACCAAACTCTTCTGATATCATTGGCCACTCCCCCAGTGTGTGAGGACCACAGGACAAGCTCTTTGAAGATCACATCCATTTCTGAGAATCTGGGAAACATTCTCACTGCTGCCAGCCCACTGATTTAATTGAGTATCAGTACTTGTTCTAAACAATAACAGAAAACCTACTGAAGTGAGAGCGAGGCAGGCTGAAGCTCCAGACCATCAGACTACATCCCAGGCACCAGGTTCCTGCTTTCTGTTTTCCTCCAGGAACCCCCTTGGCCCATGAGACCCCATTCACTAGCTGTGTTGACCCATTTGGCTAAGTTGTATAAGACATGGCCCACAGGCCCTGACCTGGTGTCAGGAACGTCTAGATATCCCTCTCTAGGGGGAGGTGAGCAACCCTAAAAGGCGCCCAGAGAGGAAGCCGAAGGGCGTGCTGCCTGGGCTTTCCACAGTGGACTCCCATGATGAAGGTCATTCCAAATACAGAGCAGCCAGAGCCTTCCCTGCACTCACAGCCTCTTCGCTTTGCTGCAGTGAAACTGTTTCACAGACAATAAATGCTGTAGAAGTCCACTCTGCCCACCGTCAACCCAGGAAAAAAAATAAGCAATTCATTGTCATCACCCTGTGTCATGACACATAGCAACACAGAACACGTGCGCCTAAAACAAATAACTTCTGAAACATAGGCTTGTTCCTATTTATATTGGGAGAATTAATTTTAAAATAGATGCAAGAATTATTTCTACTGGCAAGTCATCAGTTTACTTTCCCAAGTATTATAGCATCACAGGAAGCATCCTACTTCTTAAGGCGCAACAGAAAAACTAAAAAAGGACATAACAGGCAATTCATAGATGAGGCGATATGAGTGGCTAGTAAATTTCACCTATTTGGCCAAAATTTAGAGTGCTGATAAAAGCAATTTTGGGCCAACAGGGATCTAGGAAAAGATAGCTTACCAGAGTCAACTACACAGAAATAGGGTAAGAATTGGTATAGCCATAGTGTGGGCCAATTTGACAGTTTCTATTAATACTCAACATGCGCATGTGCATTCTAAACCTTACCAATTTTGTGTTTTATTTACCCTAGAAAAACACACATGCACAAGAAAACCTAATAGCAAATGTTTATTGCCGCCTTCACCTACATGTGAATGGAATGAACGTGTCTACGTGCCTGGCAAAACTGGCACATTCATTCCATGGAATCATGCATAGAAGATTATTAGAATTAGATAGACTTATGCCAGTTGGCATGAAAACTCGGTCTTACGAAAGTATGAAAAGGAAAATTTTAATATAACACATATAATGTAAAAACCATTAATAAAATAAATAAATAAAACAGTTCACACTGTGTATGTGCATGTGGGGGTGGGGGTATAGATATATGCATAGAAAAGTTTCTGGTGGGATATACCCCCAACTCATTGTGTTGGTCCTCTCCATGACGATTGGAAAGGGATGGGGCCTGGGGGTGGTCCTCAAAAGGGATTTATAGCTTTATTTTTTTCACTAAGGGTGTTTCTGTATTACTCATCTGATTCAAAATTGATGGTTTTGAAAAAAAGGAAGCAGGCAATTAGGCATTTTGCTGTGGCAGAAAAACACCCATTAGGCGTACATTGTAAACCTCATGGGCCTTTGTGTTCTTGGAGGAAAGCCACAGTAAGCCTAACCTCATTGTCATCGTAAAATAAAGGGGATAATGACTCCCCTCAGAAAGCGTTTCTAAGGTTCACATGAGACGAAATATCAATGCCACATAGAATTAATGAAGTAACCAAACACAGGAGAATTTAGAAATAGGACCCAAAAACCCTGCGTTTTTTTTCCAGTTACAAAAGTATCCTGAAGCAGAGGAATTGTTGGTGTCAAATCAATTCCGTTTTTCAGTAGCTACCCAGGATGGTGTGGGCACAACCTGGGTTCTGGTGCCAGTGGTGTCTCCTCCAGCTGGTGACCTCAAGAAAGGACCTTCCCCCACCCGGGTCTCAGTTTCACCATCTGCAGCCTGGAGTTTCTGATTCAGCATCTTTGAAGGGCATGTGTAGCTTTGATGGATTCTCGGTGATTCTGAACAGTCATTCTCTTCTAATTTGGTCATTTTAGAAAAGACCCAAATGAAAAAAAGAGAAAGTTTACCAGCTACTGTCTCCTTTAAACAGGGTTAAAGAAACCCACCCTAGCTCAACCAACAGCTCAGCAACCAGCCAGTAGCTGGCTATGTGGACTTAGACCCCAGCAACTTTCAGCATGACAAAATCAAGTTCCCAGAACACCTCAAGTTCCCAGAACAAGATAAAGACCATTGAAAACATTGATTTAAAAAAAAAAAAAAAAAGGCAGACAGGGGCTGCTTTTATTCCATTAACTGCCACAGTGTATCTGGGGAGATAAGCAGCTCAGTGACCTGTTCTCTGATGTGGGAGGGGGGTGAGGTGGGGGAGGGGGGTGGGAGGGGGAGGGGGGTGGGAGGCAGAGCGGAACTCCAGGGAGGACAGGAACTCATAGCAGAAATCCCTGAATCAGCCCTGACTGGTTTGGCTCAGTGGATAAAGCATCGGCCTGTGGACTGAAAGGTCCCAGGTTTGATTCCGGTCAAGGGCATGTACCTTGGTTGCGGGCACATCCCCAGTAAGAGGTGTGCAGGAGGCAGCTGATCAGTGTTTCTCTCTCATCGATGTTTCTAGCTCTCTATCCCTCTCCCTTCCTCTCTGTAAAAAATCAATAAGATATATTTAAAAAAAAAAAAGAAATTCCTGAATCAGTCCTGAGTGCTCAGGAAAAGCCCACCTTTGGAGGAGACCTGAGGACCCATGGGCTTGTAGAAGAGAGACAGAGAGAACTGCATGGCACAGGCTGGACAGGTAAAGGAAACACCTTTGCTGTCCTTGAAAGATTCATTCGCAAGCAACTACCAAACTTTTAAAACTGCAAGAGACATTAGATACTGTCTAGTTCTACTCTGGTCTGATCCAGGTCCCTCATTTCACACAGGAGACAGCCAGGGCTTGTTAAACGTGTTCCCAGTGCCAACTGTCAGCGAGTGGACAGGGCTTGGGCTCAGCACGAGCATCTGCCCTCTGCCACCAGGATGCACAGGTCTCAGCCCAGGGCGGACCTCTGTATCGTCCAAAACCTGGGAACAATGTGCAAGAAGAAACCGCTCCTTGAAACCTCCTCCCCGGCAAAGTAATCCAAAAGGCAAACTAAAACTGACAATAAAGAGAAAGAGGAGAATTACCAGAAGAGCCCTTTCCAGAGCAAATTGCCCTCCATCTGACAGCACTGATAACATCTGCAGAGGACATTTCTTTTCCCCATTTCATCTGACCCCTTATTTCGGTGTTTCTTCTTAAATTGTCATTTCTGATATGAACACAAATGACCCCACCCTGAAACCCCCAAAGCGGCCTCAGGATACAACTTTGTATGACAGCAAGAGGAGAGACCACCCGAACAAGAAACCCTGGGTGGGGGAGGGAATGAGGTGGGCTTCTGCTCCCTAAAGCCCACCAGCCAAGGAGCCCCATCTCAGGGTGCGGAGCCCCCCTCCTGCATGGCAGGTCACACACTTACTCAGATAAAGCCACCACAGCTCCCTCAGCAGCCAGAGGATGACAGGCCCTCTGGACATTTTGACTGTCGGCCGACCCCAGGAGCCTGTCTGTCTGTCAGCCCAAACTTCATTTCTTATACTCCAGTTAATGCTGACAGGGCGGGACCTTTTTGTTTTCATTTCTCTTTTTTGGGCTCAAAACCTTCCCTTTCCCCCATCCTGAATGGCCTTCCTGGATCTGGGATGCATGAAGACATGCACTGAGCACTTTTCTCCTGGACACTGGGGGGGGGGGGGGGGTGCACAAATGGGGGCTGGGGGTGTGATGGCGTGGGCGAGCGTGTAGTACATATTCCTTTATCTTAGAAATGCAACTATCAATAACAATGTTTGTATCTAGGAGGGTCACACACTGGAGAAAGACACTAGGCTCGGTTTTCTTCTCTTCCTAAGGTAGGGTCCGTGGACAGGCTGCATGGAATTCACAAACATCCTCGATTTGCATGACAGCATTAAATCATAGCGTTCTTGAGAGAGGGATCACGACAGTTCTAGGTATTTCATGTCTTTGCCACCTTCTTCTTTTGCATAGGGGAGGTTTGCTGTTGTACAGCCAGGCCTCCCTCGCTCTCAGTCAGTACATCTCAAGTTATGTCATTTCATTCATGGCCATGGTATTTGGCTCAAAGAGGGACAAGTGACCCACAGCCAAGGGTACATAATCTTGGCTTGTTATTAGGACTTTTGAGAGACAGGGACCCTCCCTATTTTCCAATGGTCTTTGAGCTGTGAGGAAATGAGGGTGAATCCAATGTTAGCCATCCCACCACCAGTAGGTGAAGCCGGAAGACAAGTGGAGAAATAGAGAAGCCTGGGGGTCTTTGACCTGGTTTGAGCCCCTGGAACAAGGCACACCAATGTACCAATAAATTCTCTATGGGGCTTAAGCCAATTTGTGTTGGGTTTTCTGTCATTTGGAATTAAAATACCCCAATTTCTTAAACCTAGAAGGACTTCTACATAGTAGCAATTTAGCTGATGACTAAAATTTTCCCCTTTCTAAGAGATTACAACTATTGACTGCTCCAACTACCTGTTTCATTAAACACCAGCTTCACCCTGAGCTTTCAATTATTTGTCTACCTATTATGCTCTACGGCAATGATTTTCAACGGGTGTGCCACGGCACACAGTATGTCACAAGAATTTTTTAAAAATGCAATACCTGACTGTTTAGTCAGGGGCATGGACCCCTTTTCCCTTAGATTGCCAAATGGAAAAATGACAACAGCCAACACAACAGCCATCTGGTGTGAGTGAATCAAAATTATATCTATTTTTTGTCAGATCAGCAATAAATATATTTTTTGGTATGCCTCGGAATTTTAGTAATTAGTTAATGTGTGCCATGAGATGGAAATGATTGAAAATCTCTGCTCTAGGCCTGTGGGATTTCTGCTAGACTCTAGAAATAAAGACAAATAGGCATCCTAATCTTAAGAACCTGACAGTTTTAAATCTTTAAGCAGAGGAGGTATTATCAGGCCCCATTTTAAAGATAAGGCCATAGAAGGCCAGAGATAAAAGATATTACATAATAGGAAGAAAATTGAATTCAGGTTTTCTGATAAAGAGTTCTTTGCAGTAACCAGTACTTCCTTTCTGGTAAATGGGGTTAAATGTAATCCTGCTTATTCATTTTTATTTGTTCGTTTCTTCATCAATTATAGCACAACTATGGCCCATGGATCAAATCTATCTTTGTAAATACAGTTTTATTGCAACACAGCCATGGTAGGTATTTAAATATTGTCTATGGCTGCTTTCACACTACAATGGCAGAGTTGTGTAAATGCAAAAGATACTGTATGGTTTTAATAGAAAAAGTTCGCTAACCACTGAACTATATATTGAGTTCACGCTATGTCACACCGCTCTAAGCACTGAGACTGCAATATAACATCAGCCATTCTTGTCCTAAAATAAGCTCCCAGGCTAGTGCCTCCTAGTGAGAAAAAAGTGAGTTAACAGACAATACAGCACTTGATTAGATGTGACAGGGAAAGGACACTATTAGAGTGCTGGGGAAAGATTTCTGCCTAGTCTTGAAGATAGAAGAACAGTCAAGGACACTTTTTAAATATAAACCTAAAGGACATTGGAGAAGGTGGGGATGGGCTGGGAAGAATTTCAGATAGAGCACATAGAAGTTCTGATAACAGTGATAACAGTGAGGCATTGTAAACTAAAGGAAGAATTTCACCTTTATAGGTGTTTGTTATAGTATTTAAAAGTAAATTTAAAATTTAAAGTGTTTTCTTGCCCAAAAAAAGGTAAATGAAAATGTAAATAAAATAAAACAGGGCTGCCGAAACCGGTTTGGCTCAGTGGATAGAGCGTCGGCCTGCGGACTAAAAGGTCCCAGGTTCGATTCCGGTTAAGGGCATGTACCTTGGTTGCGGGCATATTCCCAGTAGGAGATGTGCAGGAGGCAGCTGATCGATGTTTCTCTCTCATCGATGTTTCTAACTCTCTATCTCTCTCCCTTCCTCTCTGTAAAAAATCAATAAAATATATTTTAAAAAAAAATAAAATAAAATAAAACAGGGCTATGTGTCAAATAAAATAAAACAGGGCTATGTGTAGATCAACAAGGAGACCTTGCAGAGATCCAAGAATTATGACTGCACGAATTTCACTGTGGCTGGACCTCAAATCAGGAGGGAAGAAGTGGAAATGCCAAGTGAGGGGACAGGAACACAGGCTGGGGTCAGATCATGAAGGTCCTGATGAGCAACATAAAGGCATATGAGCACTGTCCAAGGGCAAATAGGAACCCAACTTTTGTGGATTATTATTGAGCCTGAGAGTAAATCTATAAAAGAAAAATATTCACATCTGGGACTGTTTTCATTCAAATGGTGTCCAGAACTAACTAAATCTAAAACCTCTAAATCTCCTCCAGTTGGGCAAGCTTTGACTGTGTATTCTTTTGAGGTCAGAAAATGGCTTAAATCAAGGAAGGGAGCTATTTTATGAGTTTTTGTGTTTTAGTTGTGGGGGTAGAAGGGCAGTCTCTCCAGCTTTTGTTAGCCATGGGCATCTATTCAGCAAGCTTCCTCTCATTCTATGATCCATGCATAAGCCTCCTCTTTTTTTTTTTAATTTCCTACTAGAGGTCCTATGCACGAAATTCGTGCAAAGGGCTCGGACCTCGAAGCCCCAGCTTAATCCAGAAGGTTGTCCTAAAGGTCATTCAGCTGTCTAGTCTAATTAGCATATTATGCTTTTATTATTATAGATGGGATGGAAAATGAGATGCCTGGGTTCCATCTTGACCACATACCAGCTGTGTGGCTATGAGCAATTTACTTCCCCTATCTGTGTTCAATTACCCCTCTATAAAATTAAGATAATAGTAACTATATCTTGAATTGCTGTGAGTACTAAATGAGGGGGCCCATAGAAAGCATTTAGCCGAGTACCAGACAAATAGTAATACCCAACGAATGTTAGTTATTATTCAAGTAGTTGTTATTTAGGTAGTGTTAGATAGAGTAGCAGAAAAGACAGAATGACCTGTTTTAGTTGATATATTTCATGTCTGTCAACATTCCATCCTTTCTGGAACCAACCCTTCCTCAATCTATGTGGATTCAGTCGGCATTTGAGTAAGGTGGGCATATGCTTTAAGTATAATCGTTCATTTAAATCTATTCTCTTGCCTGGCTGGTGTGGCTCAGTGGTTGAATGTCGACCTATGAACCAGGAGGTCACAGTTCAATTCCCGGTCAGACCACATGCCCGGGTTGCGGGCTCCATCCCCAGTGTGGGGTGTGCAGGAGGCAGCCAATCAATTCATTGGTGTTTCTTTCTCTCTCTCTCTCTCTCTCTCTCTCTCTCTCTCTCTCTCTCTCTTCTCTCCTCTCCCTCTCTCCCTCTTCCTTCCTCTTTGAAATCAATAAAAATATATTAAAAAATAAATCTATTCTCTTGTGGGAATTTATAAAAGGCAAAGAAATAGACTGATTTACTTGGAAAAGCTGGTTCAATCAGACATGAAGAGTCATGAAACTTGAAAAAGAAAGGTGAGTAAAGGATGACTAATTTATCCATCCATCCAAAGCTTTATATATGTGGCCAAGCTTCTGCTTTCATGCTTTCTTCCAAGTAATCCATTCCACCTCCATACAGCCCTAGTTGTTAGGAAAATGGAAAGGAATTAACATACACTACACTGTGGCTATTTGCTAAGCACTATGGTAAGTGATTTTCACATATAATCCCAATAACAAACCTGTAAAGGAAATATTACCTTTGCCTATATGTACAAGAAAAGAGGGCTTGGAAGATGTTAAACAAAACTTAACTCAAAATATAACTTTAATTTGTTTATGAGTCTGTCACTAAAATAGTCAGTTGAATCACTTAGGAATCCATTCACTGTGAGTAACAGAAAATCCAATTCACAGAAGCCTAAACATATAAGGGGTTTGTTTTTTCTCTCATAACAAGAAGTCTCGGTATAGGCAACCCAGTGATTCCAAAATATCACTAAGGACCCAGACTCTTCTCTTGCTGTTCCTTCATGTTGGTTTGTCACAACATGGTCACAGGAGGGCTAAAGTGCTTCTGGACATCAAATTCATCTTTGGGCAGAGGAACGGAAAGTCATGGGGGCTTTTACATCATTATTCCTTGACTTCTATTTGGGAAAGACAGGCCTTCTAAGCCAGTGGTTATCAACTTTCTGGCCCTTTAAATACAGTTCCTCATGTTGTGACCCAACCATAAAATTATTTTCATTGCTACTTCATAACTGTAATGTTGCTACTGTTATGAATCATAATGTAAATATCTGATATGCAGGATGGTCTTAGGCGACCCCTGTGAAAGGGTCGTTTGGCCGCCAAAGGGGTCGCGACCCACAGGTTGAGAACCGCTGTTGAGCTGCCTTAACCTTATAACTTATTATCCAGAATGAGTTCACTAACCAACTCTCAGATCCATCCTATGAGATGTCTATGACTTGGTTTAGACAAATCAGAACCATTCCTTGAGCCTAGGGTAAGAGGCCTAGTGTTTCTGAGAGCAAGGGATGAAATATGATGGTTCCCTGGAAAAATGTTAGAGTTCTATTAGGAGATGGAAAGGCTGTTGGTGGAACAATGGACAGCATCTACTTTATCAGGGCATTCCTCCAGAACTGTGTTTACACCTCCTGTGGCTGGCCCAATGCCAAACTTCCAATAGCTAACAAGTTCTTGTGGAATGAATGAATGAATTAATGAATGAATGAATGAATGAATGAATATCTTGACTCCTTAAAGGGAGAAACTGATACAAAGTAGAAAGAAGACTAGAGTGGCTGTAGGAGATGCAAGTATTTCAGTAATTTCTGTGAGATCTTGTCTGACCTCTCTGAACCTCATTTTCCTCATCTGTTAAATAAGATTGAATAATCCCTGCACCATGAAGTTGATTTGGGGGTTGAATGAGACTACTTACGGGTAAGTTCTTTGAAATCATTAAGAATTGGGAAAATAATGTTTTGTTTTATAAGCGATAGCAACAAAGATAAGGGGAAGCTGGCATGAGTCAATTGAACTTTGAAATCATCCTTACAAGGGGGCCTCCCCAAATAGAAAAGGAGAAATGAAGCCGGGGTGGATACATGTTCTGATTGGCTCAAGAAGTCATTGTTATGTTGAGTTTACCCTCTAAAGATGAGTTTCTATTTGAAGAATGGAAAGTGCTGAAATCTTGAAAATGCCACTCTTATTCTTCTGGGAAGGTCAGGATTTGGATTAAGAAATTGAAAGTGAGTAAATTAGATGTAAGAAGGAAAAAGTACAGCATTCAGCAACCCTAAGGGATATCGTAGTTGGCCCAAATATAGTGAAATTACTATTTCCAGGTCACATTATATTATGGAAACTCAGATAAATATAACTGGCTGCCTTTGGCCACTGAATTCAATTTGATTTAATACATCTAATGACAGTTATTTTTACAAATATTCCAGTTATCTTCCAGACATATGCTGGAGTAGCATGTCCCACACCCATGATGTTAGATATGGCCACATGACCTGATTTGGCCAGAACATGTGGGCAGAAATATCATTGGCATTTGCAAGTGGAAGCCTATAAGAATTAGTGTACATGGTGTAATATATAGATCTTATAACATAGAAACCCACACCGAAACCTATATGTTCATGTTGACCAATGTTACCTCAATAAATATAATAAATAAATAAAAGAATTGGCGTGCAATTCCTTATTTTCCCTTCTCCTGACAGAGCAACTGGCTCCAAATAGTGAAACCTCCACAAGCCCTGGTCCCTGAGTGAGAATGACATCAAGCAGGAACCCCTTCCTTATTGACCCTCAATAGAAACAAGCAAAAAGAAAATTTTATGGTTTTAAACCACTAAATTGTTTAACTGCAGCATAATGGAATGTATCCTCATACCACGTCAGTCAAGTGGAAACAGCAATGAGAAGTGGTTAAGAACATTCTCTGAAGTGAGGATTGGAAGCTCTGACACTTACTAGCCACCTGGCCCACCATTCTACATCCCTGTAGCCTTGCTCTTCGTTCTCTGTCAGTCTAGATCTGTGGTTCTCAGATCTGTTAGCACCTTAATCAGAAGAGAAATTTCTAAAAAACATGGCCAGGTTCTACCCGAGACATTGTGATTTTATTGGTCATGGGTGGTCATAGGCTCAAATGTGCAGGTAGGTTTGGGATCCACTGGTCTAGAATTCCTTAACTCTTATTTACTTTTTAATCTTTATTGTTGAAAGTATTATATATGTTCACTTTTCCCCCCATTGACCTCTTCTAACCTGCTGTGCACCCCGCCCAAGGTCCTTAACGTTTGTTAACTGGTTCAGCCTTCAACACTCAGCCTGAATCCAAAGTTCCCACTTGAGTTCCAGTAGCACACACCTGATCTCTATAATTAGAACATCAAATTAAGATTATCTATTTTTGTATCTACTTTCTAACCAGAGTATCTCCTGGAATACAGGGACTACACTAAAATCTTCTTGTAGCACCAGCACCTAGCATAGTTCTAGAGGCCCGGTGCACGCATACATACACCAATGGGGTCCCTCGGCCTGGCCTCCAGGGACAGGGCCAAAACCAGCTCTCTGACATCCCCTGAGGGGTCCCAGATTGCGAGAGGGCAGTTCTCTGGTGACGCACCCTGGAATCAGGCTCCCTCCTCTCTGGTTCCAGGTGCATCACCTGAGAACTGCAGCTGCCAAGTCACCACAGCTTGACAGCTCCTGCATTGAGCATCTGCCCCCAGTGGTCATTGCACATTATAGCTACCAGCTGGTCAGCCGGTCAGCTGGTCGCTTAGGCTTTTATATCTACACTAATAATAGACAAATATGTAAATTGACCATACCTCCATGATGCCCCACAGCCGATCAGGAGGGAATATGCAAATTATGGGGAAAAGATGGCAGAGGCCATGGAGCCAGCCAGAGCAGGCCACCTGCCTGGGCTGGCCACCAAAGGAGGGGCCTGTGGGAGGCAGCCACGGAGCCGGCATGAGTGGAAGGGAGGCTTGGGTCACCCAGGCCAGCCACTGAGGGAGGGGCTTGCAAATGGCCCTCAGCCCCTCACCCAGGCTGGCCATGCCACGTCGGAATGAGGGTCCAGTTGGGGGCATGGCCAGCCTGAAAACGGCCCTCAGTCCCTTTACCCAGTCTGGCCATGCCCCCATGGGTGAGGGTCCCCGCTGAGGGGTGTGGCCAGTCTGAAACAGCCATCGGCCCTTCACCCAGGCTGGCATGCCCCCCAGCAGGACTCTCACCCCATGGAGTGTGCTGGTCTGCAAACTGCCTAGCCCTCG
>NW_005871104.1:2510683-2611170 GCF_000147115.1 Myotis lucifugus | reverse complement strand
AGTATCTAAAAAGTAATACATAACCTTTGTTCTTAGAGAGTCTGAAGATGCGTTACGGTCTAGCTCTATGCATATGTTTGTAACCGCTGCTCAAATATGCTACTTGGAAATATACAGTGGTGTACAATACAAATATAGTAAAATATAATCATATAGCTATAGTTACTATAAAATCAGAGTCAAACGTGAAGCTCCATTTGTGAGGATGGTTAATGCTACACAAAGACTATTGCAGGCGTGTACATCTGTCGGGGGTTTCTCAGTGCTGGTAGTCCCTCATTTTCTGTCATGTTTATTCATATAAATCCTTCAGGGCGAACCAGTCGGCCCCCACCCATGCACCAGGCCTCTATCTATACTAATAAAAGGGTAATATGCTAATTAGACTGGGACACCTTCCAGGAGACCTTCCAGATGTTCTTCTGGACAAAGCCATGGTGGCAGGGCAGAGGTAGAGGCGGTTAGGGGCCAAGAGGGGAGGGCAGTTGTGAGTGATCAGGCCGGCAGGGAGAGCTGTTGGGGGTGAGCAGGCCAGCAAGGGGGGGGGGGCAGTTGGGGGCGATCAACCTGGCGGAGGGGGACAGTTGGGGGTGAGCAGGCCAGCAGGGGGGCAGGGGGGGCAATCAGGCCAGCAGGGGGGCAGTTGGGGCTGAGTAGGCTGGCAGGGGGGCCAGTTGGGGTGATCAGGCTGGCGGGGGGGACAGTTGGGGGTGAGCAGGCCAGCATGCTGAGTGGTTAGGAGCAATCAGGCAGGCAGGCAGGTGAGCAGTTAGGAGCCAGCAGTCCCAGATTGTGAGGGAGATGTCTGACTGCTGGTTTAGGCCCGATCCCTGTGGACAGTTGGACAAACTGGCAGAGGTCCCAAATTGGAGAGGGTACAGGCTGGGCTGAAGGACAACCCGCCCTCCCCCTGTGCATGAATTTTGTGCACCAGGCCACTAGTATATATCATTACATATATATTAACTTTTTGGTTTTAGTTTTGGTCTTTAATCTCTCTGGAACTTGCTATTTTATATGATATGAGATAGACATCCTACTTAATTTTTTCCTATATAGTAAGCTAGTTTTCTCACTACTTTCTGCTAAAAAAAAAATCCATCCTTTCTTCATTGATTGGCAATGCCATCTCTATCATATGCTATATATATAATATTGGACAGATATAATAAAGACATGTAAATGTGTGTATTCTGTGCTGTTTATTGTGATATGTTTTTACTGGTTTTAGAGATGGGAAGAGAAAGAGAGACAGGGAGGGAGGGAGGGAGGGAGGGAGAGAGAGAGGGAGAGAGAGTGGGAGAGAGAGAGAGATTGCCTCCTGCACGGGCCCCCACCGGGGATCGAACCCAAAACCTGGGTATGTACCCTGACAGAGAATCACACCAGCAAACTTTTGGTATACAAGATGATTCTCCAACTAACTGAGCCGCACCAGTCAGGGCAAGAGTTGATATCTTTACATAAATTAAGTCATTCCATCCATAAACTTGGTACATAAGGTTTTCTTGTGTTCTTTAACAGAGTTTAAAAAAATTGTATAAAGGTTTTGTACATCCTTTATTAGGTTAATTGCTACATACTTTATGCTTTTTATTGCTAATTTGATTTATACCTTATTTTATATTTTCTAGACAATTGTTGCTGAGATAGAGATTGCTATTGACATCTTAGCTACTCTATTTTGTATTCAATTAATATAAATTACTTTTCAATTTTTTTTACAAAACAGAAGAAGGAAAATAGAAACACAGAAAGTTTGCCTTTGCAGAACAAGGCTATATCTTACTCTTTAGCAGGAAGAAGAGAAACAGGTTAAAGATAGAGAAAAGTGTATTTGATTAAGTAGGGGAAGTTGAACAGTTTATTTCTAAGATTGAAAGAGTCCTGAGCGTTAAACTTTATCCCTTGAAGAAAGAAAATACTTTTCTGTTAAGAAACCCAGGTTTGTCATGTATATGAAGGAGTTACTAAAGAGATAACCCTTTTAAAGAAGAGTTACATAAGCCAAGAATCGCAAAACTAAACTCTTAAAGCAAAAAGAAAATGAAGATAAGAATGAAACCTGAACATGATATTCTCCACCTACAAAATGAGGAAACTGTACTAAATGATGTCTAAACTTCCTTCTGCCTGGAGTCTCTGAACATATTGTTTTTACAAGAGTGGGTGTGGGAAAAAGGATTTTAAGTGTGAATGAATCTTCACTATTGACTTTCCTATTCTATTGTTTTCTCTTAGGGACTTTGAGATCAGTTGTTTTTTCGTGTGTGTGTGTGTGTGTGTGTGTGTGTGTGTGTGTGTGTGTGTGTGTTTTATGGGAACTCAAGGGGAATGAGTTTAGCCCATGTAACTGCACAGACAATTTGAGAATGGACATTTTGGAGAACTGGATTATTTTATCACTGTCATTTTGGCTGGTCAGTGAACTGGCGCTTTCCCTGCTATCAGCTCTACCCGCACCCACTCTAATGGAAGCTCTTTTCAACGGGGTCCATAGGTTTTAGAGTTTTCTAGTTTGGGAAGAGAAGAGGAAGACAGAGAAGTGAAACTCCTGGACTTGCATTGTTAAAGGAAACTTGTTCTTTCAGACCTTTTGCTGCCAGATTTTTACTCAAACTTCCTCTTTTATGAGGTGGGAGGGGTGTTTTTTTTCCTACCATATTCAAATAAAAAAATATTTTGAGATAAAGTACAAAACCCACCACCTGAGTGTCTTGTATAACAGACATATTTCTTCACTTGATGAGTTCCATTCCTCCATCTACACAGCAGGTGCAATCCCCTCACCAACATCTCTAGGGTGACTTGAAAAGAAATCAAAGTTATGCTTTTGAAAAACCTCATATCTTCAAATCAAATGATCACCTCAAAATTCAAAAATATGGTTAAGAAATAGGTGGGGATATAAATAAATTCTTAAAAATGGATACAAGCTATTGATAGTAATGAAGATTCATACAGAGTCATCCACATAAAGATTCAGCAACCATTTAAAAGGATGTTGTAGTTGTATATTTATTGATGTGAAAGGATCCTCAGGACAGAAGTGAGGAAAACGAGTTTCATGATTGAGTGTGACAATCAGGACACAAAAGATTATTCACAATCGCAATCCGTTTTGTAAGAAGAAACACACACATGAGCAGACAAGCCTGCAATATTAAAAATGTTAGCAATGGTCTCCTCTGAGCAGAGGAAACAGGTGATTTTAGGGTCCTTTATAGATCTATAATCTTTAATTTTGTGTACAAATGAACTTACATTCTTGAGATAAGGCAAACGTTTAAACAGAAAGAAACCATATACCAAAAAGCAAGTGAGCACTAGAGATGTATGTCCTCAGCTAGCATGTCCAAATCTAATGGTAGAATAGTCCAAAAAGTCACCAAACTTCCCTCCTGCCTCAGCTTCTTTATCTCTACAGCAGGAAGAGCTGCCTTTTTCTGCCATGCAGTTTGTTGTTGTTAATCCTCACCCAAGGATATTTTTCCATTGATTATTTTGAGAGAGATTAGAAGGGAGGGGAAGGGGCACACAGAGAGAAACATCACATTGATGTGAGGGAGACAAATCTATTGGTTGCGTCCCATACGCCTGGGATGGAGCCTACAACCAAGGTACATGCCCTTGACTGGAACTGAAACAGGACACTTCAGTCCATGGGCTGATGCTTTATCCACTGCACCAAAACCAACTAAGGCTTCCATGGAGTTTTTGTGTTCAGTCAAAACATCTTCCCATAAACAATTAGCAATTAAGTTAAACATACTCTTGTCATGAGGCCCAACAATTCCACTCTGATGTATTTTATCCAAGAGAAATGAAAGCATGTCCACACACAGGCTTGTACATAAATGTCCACAGCCTTATCGGCAGGACCCAAAAACTGGAATGCTCACACAACAATACGCTAGTCAGCAATAAAAAAAGAACAAACTACCAACACATGCAACACATCAATGAAATCTCTAAAATGTTACACTAGGTAAAAAATCTAGACACGAAAGGTCACGCACTAGGCTATTCCATGTATATGAAATTCTAAAAAGAAGCAAAACCATCCTGACAGAGAGCAGACCAGTGGTTGAGGCTGGAAGTGAGGGGAGAGGATTACCTGCAAAGAGGAGTGAGCTGGAGTGATGGACATGTCTATCTTTGATCAAACATGATGTTGGCTACATAATTATACATGTTTGCCAATATGAGAAACACTTGAAATGGGTGAACTTTATTTTGTGTACATTATAACTCAATAGAACTGTTTTTAAAGGCACACCGCAGAACTTAATTAAAAAAACACATCTAACCAAGTATACGAAACATATTGTAAAATGTAAAGCTCTATAGAATGTAAGGATTTTTCCTTACGTGCACTTCATTGAACACTAAACAAAGCACAAAGAAGCAACCTTGGTGTACATGCAACTAATGGCAATTTCCCTTTGCTAAATGCAAGAGAAAATTGCAAAGAGAAGGAGGTGTAATTGTTATCTGTTTCTTTCATTTCTTTTAGCTGCGTTAAAGTTTACATAACAGTTCAGGAAAAAATATATATCCTCTCAATTATTTTAATACTGTTCTCTGCTAAATACTTAGTTGGAAAGTAGAGAGGAGAAAAATCTTCCTCAGCTTCAGCCCCAGATCTTGCCATGGGAAACCTAGCAAAACAGACACTGGATGCTAAATATTTGGAAAAGCTTCAAGTTCACATTCTGGCCCTTTGGAGAAACTGAGTCTAAGAGCTGTTCCTTACTTGCTTGAGGATGCATACCAGTTAGTGGTTGAGCCAGACACTTCCACCTGGTCACCACCCCGCCTTGCCTCAGAGGGAACTTCTCTGCAGAACGAATAAACATACAGTGCGCACCAATGAGGGGATGATGGTGAGGGTTCTGGGAGGAGGAAGTCCTTTGGAAATAAGAAGTGGGAAAGGTGGGGTGCCCACATAAGGAGAAGAAACCCAAAGGGGAAAGGCAAGGTGCCAGAAGTCAGGTTCTCCTTTCACAGCTGTGCCTGGCTGGTCTCCAGCGCCA
Organism: Myotis lucifugus; assembly: GCF_000147115.1. Lineage (NCBI taxonomy): Eukaryota > Metazoa > Chordata > Mammalia > Chiroptera > Vespertilionidae > Myotis > Myotis lucifugus. The sequence continues at coordinate 2,606,134 of NW_005871104.1, read as the reverse complement.
CTTACCATGGGTGCGGGGGAGGGTACCCACGTGACAGTCTGGACTGTGCCTAGGGTCACTGCCCCCTGTATCCCAGTCTCAGGGTAGAGCGTTGGTGCTAAGGGCTCCCTGGATCTCTGGGTTGAAAAGGAGCTGGAGTTTAGGTGTTGGTTTTGGGTGTACAAAATACTGACTCTCCACAGGAAGGGAATCTTCTGAGGGAGGGAGTCCAGTACAGGGGAAGAAGTTCTCATTAAAATGATGGCTGTCAAACTGCACTGGCCTGGAATTCACTGTCCTTAATTGATATGCTGGTAGACTCCATCTCCTGAAGAAAATTTTCTCCAGTGTGGCCACTGGAATTTGGAGATTGGAGCTGGCGTTTCATTCATTCCTTCACAGATGTGTGAGTGCTCACTTTGTGCCAGGCACACACTGGACAGTGAGCAAAACAAAGTGCTGCTTTCACGAAGCTTGAAGTCTAGTGGGGGAAATGGACATTGGGGGTGGGGGCGGATTGATAATAAACCGATAAGTAAAACAGTAAAAAAAAAAAAAAAAAAAGGGAGCAGCTAACCCTACTTGTTAAACTATAGGGCATTACATTTTGTTTCTAATTTGTCTTGTCTTCCCCTCCCCCTTTTCCTCCCCCGCCCCCGTTCCTGTTTCTGGGCTCCTAACACAAGAGAGCCCTGAAGCCCCTCATGAGTAGCTTTGCTTCCCCCTCCCATGGCTCTTTAGAAAGGTGGTCTGGAGGAGCTGAACCAGCAGGGAGCCACACTCTTTCCTCCATCTTATTTCTGGGGGATGCTTTTGGTAAGATAACTTTCACTGGTTTTCTATTAGTATCATTACAAAGCAATGCATGATCATTGTGTATCTCTCTTTATCTCATCTAAGGAAAAAAAGGAGAATTTGTTTATGCTCCAATACTCATCGATAGTGTCGTGATATAGGTCTTGGCAGACATAATCACACATGACATCTCTATGCTCATGACCAGCTTTTAAAATGTACTGCACTATGAACATATTTTATGTTTTCAAATTTTAATTTAAATCCTCTTCTACTGCACATATTTAATGTCCTCAGAATTAGTTGCACACTACAGGGATATGTCATGATTTATTTAACTAAGTTCTCTTTACTAGATAGTCAGGTGCTCCCCCACATATTTACTATTAAAAAGAGCGATTTAGCCCAGCCAGTGTGCTCAGTGGTTGAGCATTGACCTATGAACCAGGGGGTCACGGTTTGATTCCCGGTCATGCCCAGGTTGCGGCTGATCCCCATTGTGGGGAGTGCAGGAGGCAGCCGATCAATGATTTTCTCTCATCATTGCTGTTTCTCTTTCTCCCTCTGCCTTTCTCTCTAAAATCAATTTAAAAAAAAATTTTAAAAAGAGCACTTTAATAATTTCACTTATAAAGTTTTTGTTTGTTTGTTTTTACAAAATTACTGAAATTGGATCCAATCAAAACTTTTAGCTTTTAACTTACAGGAAATAAAACAATCTGAAAAGTTCACAATATGGGACATTTTAAGAACAACTCATCTAGTTTTTCAGCAAGTCAATGGCATGACAAAAAAAGGAGTAGTCACTGTTCTAAATGACTTAAAAGACATAGCAACTAAATGTGATCTATAGGTGGTTTGGATGAATCCATTATAAGCAGACACTTGGAGGGGCAATCGGAAAAAATCAAGTATTAAAGAGTTATCACTAGTTTTGTTAGGTGTAATAATGGGGATTACATATACATTTTATTTCATATTTCAAGATGCATACTTAAATACATAAATAAATGGCCATCACTTTAAGAAGTAATCTTGTTCTTAAAAGTGTCTAGGATATGAAAAAAGAAACAGAGGTTATAAAAATGAACAAATTAGAAATCATGCAATTGAAAAATACAACAAATAAGATGACTAGAATAAAAGTTGATGACTCCATACTAGAGTGGAGATGATAGAGGATGGAAGCTGAGAACTTGAGGACAGAGTCATAGAATTTACCCAATCTGAGTAACAGACTGGAAAAAAAAGAAAAAGAAAAAAAAAAAAAAAGAACCACATCTCAGTGGGCTGAACACTGTAACAACAGAGCTAACATTCATGCCATTGGAGTTCTAATAGGAGAGGAGAAAGAGTGGAACTGATGTCAAGAGATAAGCAAGTGGTGGATTGAGTCCTGCCTGGGGGATGTGAGTGCTGAGGAAGACAGAGAAAGAGGATCCAGCCAGAAATGCAGAGGAGTAGGAGGAAACCAGGACAAGTGGCACCACTCCCTGAGAGCAAAGGGGAAGAAGGAGTTGTAGGAAAGATGGTTTGGTCAGCGGGGTCAAATGCGACCAAAAGGTCAAGTCTGATAAGTATTGAGAAATGGCCGCTGCACTTACATGGAACGCTCCCCGGACAACATCACTGAACGAGTGGAGGCAGAAGCCAGACTGCATTGGTTTAAGGAGTAAATGGGAGGCAGGGAAATGGGCATTTGGAATTAAAAAAAGTTTGACTGAGCCGTAAAGGGAAGAGAAAGGGGAATAGCTAGAGATTGTGAAAAGGTCGGGGGTCGGGCGCAGGGAGTTGGTAGGGGCTCTTGTTTGTCATGCTCACAGGCAGAGGGGGAGGTTCGAAGAGAAAGCAGGAGGTAGCAGATGTAGATGAGAATGGAATGTGCGTATATCAAGATACTGTACACAGTTCTCAAAGTCAGGCTCCTTGTTCAAAGCCCAGAAGCCCTCAATCCAGGCTTTTCTTTTCCTATAATCAGATCCCATAAAAAATCCTTTCTCCCACCGTCTCCAAATCACACATCCCTCTATCAACACAAGCCCTTGCCCTACTCTTAATTTTTTTTTTATTGAGGTGCAATGTACACACAATAAGGTTTACCATTAAAGTGCTTTTTAGCACATCCACAAAGTTGTACAGCCATCACCACTATCTGATTTTAGAATGTTTTCATTATCCCCCTAAAACAAACAAAAAAACACACACACAACATACTCATTATCAGTCACTCTCTAGTTTTCTCTCTTCTCAGCCTTTGGCAGCCACTACTCTACTTTTATTTCTCTATTTATTTTCCTGGTCATTTTATAGAATGGAATCGTATACAATATGGTCTGTCGCATCTGGCTTCTTTCACTTACCATAATGTTTTTGAGATTCATCTATATTGTAGCATAAATAAGTACTTCAGTCCATTTTATGGCTGAGTAATATTCCATTATATGGATATATCACATTTTTTAAATTTACTCATCTGTTATGGACATTTGGGTTATTGACCACTTTCTTGCTATTATGAGTAATGCTGCTATGAACATTTGTATGCAAATTTTTTAAATTTATCTTTATTATTGAAAGTTATACAGATATGCTTTTTTCCCCCATTAACCCCTTCTAGCCCATCCCCTGCCCCTGCCCCAGGCCTTCACCACTCTATTGTCTTTGTCCCTGGAGTTATGCATATAAATTCTTTGGTTAATCTTTTCTCACCCATCCCCATCTCTCCCTGATATTCATCAGTCTATTCCATGTTTCTATATCTCTGTATCTATTTTGATCATCAGTTTATTTTGTTCTTTAGATTCCACATATGAGTAAGATGATGTGATACTTGTCTTTCTCTGACTGGCTTATTTCACTTAGCATAATACTAATATAAAAATCTTTTATGCACATATGTTTTCACTTCTATTGGTATATCCCTAGGGATGAAATTGCTGGATCATATGGCAACTCTATATTTAACTTTTTTTAAAATATATTTTTTATTGATTTCAGAGAGGAAGGGGGAGAGGGAGAGAGAAAGAGAGAGAGAGAGAGAGAGAGAGAGAGAGAGAGAGAGAGAGAGAGAAACATCAATAATGATCCCCATACTGGGGATCGAGCCTGCAACCTGGGCATGTGCCCTGACCAGGAATTGAACAGTGACTTCCTGGTTCATAAGTTGACGCTCAAGCACTGAGCCATGCTGGCTGGGCTGGCAATGAGTTTTAAGATATAACACCAGTGCTAGCCAGTTTAGCTCAGTAGATAGTGTCAGCCTGCAGACCTAGAAGCCCTGGGTTCAATCCTGGTCAAGGGCACATACCTAGATTGCAGGCTCTTCCCAGGCCCAGGCCTTGGTCAGGGCTCATGTAGGAAGCAACCAATTGATGTGCTTCTCTCACATTGATATATCTCTCTGTCTTTCCCTCTATCTTCCCCTCTCTCTAAAAACAATGGAAAAATATCCTCAGGTGAAGACAAAAAGAAAAAAAAAAGATATAACACCAAAGACATGACCCATGGGAAAAAAAGTGATAAGTTGGATTTCATTAAAATGAAAATTTCTGCTCTATGAAAGACTCTGTCAAGAGAATGAGAAGACAAGCCATAGACAAGAAGGAAATATTTGCAAAAGACATATTTGATAAAGAATTGTTAGGCAAAATATACAAAGAACTCTTAAAACTCAACAATGAGAAAATGAACAACCTGATTAAAAAATGATCAAAAGATCTAAATAGGCACATCATCAAGGACATACAGATGGCAGATAAACATCTGAGAACAAATTCAATATATTATTAGGAATTAAATGCAAATTAAAACAAAAATGAAATACCACTACATATGTAGTAGAATGGCTAAAATCCAACACCAAATACAAGCAAGGATGTGAAGCAACAGGAACTAATTCATTGCTGATGGCAATAGAAAATGGTACAGCCACTTTGGAAGACAATTTAGTAGTTTCTTACAAAACTAAACATACTCTTAGAATATAATTTATCAATCATGTTTCTTAACCTACACATGAATGGTTATAGCCACTTTATTCATAATTGCCAAAACTTGGAAGCAGCCAAAATGTCCTTTCATAGGTAAGTGAATAAACAAACTATGGTACATCCAAACAATGAAATATCATTCCATAAAAAAAGCAGTGTGTTATGAAGCCATTAAAAGAAAGAGAAGAAATGTAAATTTATACTGCTAGGTGAAAGAAGTCAATCTTAAAAGGCCACATACTATATGAGCCCAAATATAGGACATACTGAAAAAGGTAAAACTATCTACACTAATAAAAGAGAAACATGCAAATTAATCATCACTCCATCACTCCGCTACACCCACAAGTCATGCCCACCAGCCAATCAGAAGCAAGTATGCAAATTAACCCAACTAAGATGGTGGTGGCCAAGGAGCTGGAGCGAGCAGGAGGCTTGGGTTGCCCCTGGTGATGGAGGAAGCCAAGCTTCACACCTGCCCTGGCCAGCCCTGGGCTCCGCTCAAGGCTACAAAGTTTCAATTATAGAAGATAAATAAATTCCAGGGGGAAAAAAAAGAAAGAAAGAAAAAAGGAGAGGCTGGGAGCTTGGGTCGCCAGGGGCAGTGGCCAGCCTGAAAACAGCCATCAGCCCCTCACCCAGGCTGGCCAGGCACCCCAGCGGGACTCCCCCCCGACCCTGAAGGGGCTGTGGGCAGCCTGAAAACGGCCCTCAGCCCTTCACCCAGGCTGGCCAGGCACCCCAGTGGGGACCCCCACCCTGAAGGGGGTGTGGCCAGCCTGAAAATGGCCCTCAGCCCCTCACCCAGGCTGGCCAGGCACCCCAGCGGGACTCCCACCCTGATCCGGGACACCCTTCAGGGCAAACTAGCTGGCCCCCACCTGTGCACCAGACCTCTATCCTATATAATAAAAGGGTAATATGCAAATTGACTCTAACAGCAGAACGACTGAGGATGACTGGTCACTATGACACACACTGATCATCAGGGGGCAGATGCTCAATGCAGGAGCTGCTCTCTGGTGGTCAGGGCGCTCTCACAGAGGGAGATCTGCTCAGTCACAAGCCAGGCTGATGGCTGCCAGCACAGCGGTGGTGGTGGGAGCCTCTCCCACCTCTTCAGCAGTGCTAAGGATGTCAGACTGCAGCTTAGGCCTGCTCCCCACTGGCAAGTGGACATACCCGGAGGGCTCCCAGGCTGCCAGAGGGATGTCTGACTGCCAGCTTAGGCCCATTCCCAGGGTATCGGGCCTAAGCTAGCAGGTGAACATCCCCGAGGGGTCCCAGACTGCGAGAGGGCACAGGCCGGGCTGAGGGACCCCCCCTGAGTGCACACATTTTTGTGCACCGGGCCTTTAGTGGAAATAATAAAAAGGTTAATAGTTGTCACAGATCTGGAGGAAGGGAGAGATGAACAGGTAGAGCATAGGGGATTTTTAGGGCAGTAAAACAACTATTCTGTATAACACTATAATGGTGAATGCAGTCATCATGGATTTGTCCAAAGCCATAGAATGCACAATGCAAAGCATAAGCTATGGATTTCAGTTGACAATGATGTGTTAATGTCAGTTCATCAGCTGTACCAAACACACCTCACTTAGGCAAGATTTTGATAGTGGAGAATGATAAGCGTTTGGGGGAAAGGAGGGTAGTTCTATGGGAACTCTCTATACTTTCTACTCAATTTTGCTGCCAACCTAAAACTCCTCTAAAAATAAAGTTTGTTGAGAAATGTGTGCATCAGGCAGCCTCCAAGTACTGTTTTAGGCTCAGCATGTTCAGCATTTGCCAGACAGAGCAAACCCCATCTCAGCAGTCCACAGTATAACACAAAAAAGGTTACCTTAGAGCAAACCCTCCCAGGCCAAAGGGACTTTTTCTTTGCTTATTTTTACAACTTGTGGAAGAAAACGTTTAATTCTTAGGAAGCCCGGGACAGTCAGCTAGACAGCTGCGGGCTGGCTTCCTGAGAAGCTTTCAAACATGTGGCAACGTCCATTTTTTCATTCCCAATATAATGCTGTTGCCATGCAAGCCAGACACAGGAAAGATCTGCTATCACCCAGCGTCTGCCCACCTGTCCCAGCCCACTGTTGATATTCTTCTGTTTTAGTCTGAATTTTTATGCTTTCCCTTCTTCACACAGAACAAGGACACAAGCTCTCACCTTCCCTCGCCAAGTCTCTCCAGCTCAGTGGTTCTCAGCTACACATTGAAATCATCTTGGAAGATTTTTTTAAAAAATGAGCCTGTCTGGCCCCACAGCTGAGATTCTGATTGACTTGGTCTGGGCATGCGTAGTTGGCCACGTTTCCCAGGTGATTCTAATGTACAGCCAAGGTTGCAAAGCACGGGTCTCAGAAAGTCCTTGAGGTGCACACAGACTCCAGCCGGTCATATGAAGAGAGTTCTTTCTATCTCATAAAACAAGTTTTAAAAACACTCAGCTCTTTCAACAATAAAAAATTTTTTAAAAACACACTCAGCTTTCCTCTCCCCGCCTCATTCCCAGCACACACAGGGAGGTTCTAGGAAACATTCTTTGAATTTATTCCCCAATTTTTATAGAAACACAGAAAGCACCTACTATGTGTAAGCTGGGTGCTGAGAAACTGCATACACTTCCCTCAGAGTGCTCAGTATACAAGGTGTCCTCAACCCACACATCTCTAATGTGATAGGGTCACTATAGTCACTATTTATGCTTGTAGTTTGGACAGACTCCATTTGACAAGCCTTTGTCCTGTCTCAGAGGCTGTGCCAGCCAGAAAAAGAAAGGGGGGTGTCTCTGTAATTCATCCAGATGTGCCCCACATGCTAGGTAGGGCCCTGGCCTCCTGTAGAATGACCCAAGCAAGGCAATAGCACCATGCCTGGCATATTCATCCAGTAGCTAAAGAGGGCTCCACAGAAGTGTTCGCAAGGTAAATTCTGCCTTGGGGAGTGAGGTCCTGCAGGACTGGAGAGGTGACATTTGAGCTGAGCCTTGAGGAATAACACACCCAGTGAAAATACAGGAGGCATGCTTTCCCAACAAGTGGGTTGACCTACGGGGTGGAGAGTGGGTATCTGAGGCAAATATCACGACTGGAGAACATCTCTCCACTATTCCGAGCTGCAAGTTTGGGAAGAGTGGGTTCAGCAGCTACCCAGCCCAGTAGATCAAACTCTGACACCCCATCCTTCTTCTTCTTCCAGGACCCCTCTCCCGAGGCCAGGGTGCCCTCACACAGCCCTGTGAAAAGCCCCTCACTGCCAGGATGTAACTCTCTCCCCCTATCCTTCCCCTACATACCCTCTTCTGTCACACCAACCAACCAAACTGGCTTTTTATATGTAAACTTAGAACAGTGTCACTGAAGCACGTTAATAAATGATTCATTTCTTTTTGGCATAATTTGGTGATGCATAGCAGGTTTAAGCCTTAATATATAAAGTGTTTTGTTTTCTAAGAGTGGGACTCTTCTCAAACAGAAGTGTTCATAGGGCCCTTTGCAGCCACATGGCTGTTAGTCCTTGAAACACACCGTACTTTCTCCCTCTTAATGCACAAGCTTCTTCCTGCCCCAAGGCCCGTGCATTGGGTAGATTCCTCCAAGTGGGTGCCTTGTTTGGTTTCAACTCAAATGTCACCTCTTTCTCAGAGGAAGTCCCTGACCAACCTTCACCACTCCCCACTCACATCCCTCACACCCCCGGGCATCCTGTGTCACCCTGATTTTCAACCAGGGGTGATGCTGTCTCTCAGGAGACATTTGGAAATGTCTGCAGACATTTGCAGTTGTCACAGCTGGAAGGGCACAACTGTCCCCTGGTGAGTAGAAGTGAGGGATGCTGCTAAATATCCCACAATGCACAGGGCAGCCCCCAGCAACAAAGGGTTATCTGGCTCCAAATGCCACGGTTGAAAAGCCCATTCTATCACCATGTTCTCATTCTCCTCAGTATTTATTGGTAGCAGAATTGATGGTTTGGTGGGGGGTCCCTATTAAATGGGAGCTCCTTGGGAAGTGGAGTTCAGGGTTGTGCTCTACTCCACTCCCAGCACTTACCGGACTGCCAGGCACACTTGGCTCTCAAATCTTGCCCCGCCTGCCCTTGTCCTGGGAATCCACCGCAAGCTGAAGATGCCAGGCCCCAACTGATGAGCCTGAGAAAAGAAGTCAGTTTTCAAAATGAAAACAAAAATCACATTTATTGGTGAGTGTTCCTACAATGAAAATAAGAGACTCTCACACTTTCATGTACTCACAAAATTATCCTCACAGTTATCAGTGAAAGATTGGTTCTGCTGCTTCTTGAAGATGTGCAAAATTTCCCAAATTTAAAATATGGCCTTAATTACACCCATGTCCTAATGTCCCAGGACAGATTGTAGAAAATGAAATCTCAACTGTTTCAAAGGATCAAAAACGAAACTCAATACATTCTACAATATTGATGAAATTACAGAAAATATTAATATTAGCTAAATGCCTCCCCCTTCCTTCCTTCTAACCCATTCTTCCTCTCAGTTATTGACAGTTATTTTCTACAGCATTAAATCATAGACAAATTACCCAATATCAACTTTTCAAAAAATATTATTCAGAAAGAGTGGTACTCTAGAACAAGAGACTTATGAATGTAACACTGTTGAAATTATTTACTGAGCATTAATACTAGACCTGCTATTACCAAAAACTCAGCCAAAATAAAAGCCCTTTGCATATCTGTAATATTTTTCACTTTTCAGCCTTTTCACAAATAACATGTCGTCATCATTAGAGTTACCCCTAGGATCTGATGTGGGTATGGAACTATCTCTAATAGATATAAAAATGAAGGCATAAAGAACAACTTGCCCTAAACTAATCCAGTGTTACTGGTAAGAGTTAAGCTAGAACTCAAGTCCTAGTTCTAATTCTGTATCCCCACACCCTCACAGGCATGCCAGAAGCCATCCTTGCTCATGGGTTTCAAACAAATTTTGGAAATTCTGGATTAAACAAAGTTAGCCAGACTCCCAGAGCCTTTAATGTGCCATCATACATCTACAGGAAAAGTATGGAGACTGGGAGAGGCAGCATAAATTCAAAGGCCCACAAGTCATGAAGCAGGTAACAAACGTGATATGCAGTTTAGTCAAGGGCTGGTGGGCTAAGAGAATGGGATGCCACCTAATGAGGCCCTGATTGCATAGGAATGCGGTCCAATGTTGCCAGGTCTTTCCAGAAAAAAACAAAATCTGGGCTTTAATATGAAATCTGTTTATGCATGTTGTTTTGAATCTAAAAGAAAAACACTGTAGCCCTAGCCGGTTTGGCTCAGTGCATAGAGCGTCGGCCTGTGAACCCAAGCTTCCTGGTTTTGATTCCAGTCAAGGGCAGGTACATTGGTTGCAGGCTCCTCCCTGGATTGGACCCTGCAAGAGGCAACCAATCAGTGTGTTTCTCTCACAGCAGTAATTCTCTTTGTCTCTCCCTCTCTCTAAAAATCAATGGGAAAAAATCCTTAGGTGAAGATTAACAAAATAAACATATAAATAATAAATAGAAGAAAAGCACTGTAGCTTGAACAAGATTTTTTAGACCATATTAGTCTCATCCTATTTGGGAAACCCAGTAGATAATGCTTAATAATATTATTTGCCCATTTAACCTTTATTCAGAGGTGCTATTAATTTTCTAGAATTCTGCAGCTACGTGTTAAAAATCTTGCCTTTAAAAACAAGCCCTCCTAGACCACTATGGTGTGAGTAGCACTGAACCCCATGTGTGAATTAATTCAGGATTAACTCAAACTGAAATTATTACCCAGCCCTGTGAACTATTCATGTATAGATGTTTCTGATACAAAGAGAAAAAAAATAAAAGAAATGTTTTTGGTGGCTAAAAATATCCTTACCTTTTTTGCTTTGTTTAACTTGGCAAACCCAAATTTTAATTCGATTGTGAAGAAGGAATAGCATTGGAATTTGATATGAAAAAAAAAGAAACATTCATCCTTCCATAATACTTTTTCTCTTAAATTTATTTATTTATTAAATTGATTGGGGTGGCATTGGTCAACGTGAACATATAGGTTTTATGTGTGGATTTCTATGTTACAAGATCTGTATATTGCACCATGTGCCCACCACCAAAAGATAAATCTCCTGTCACCTCATATTAGGATCCCCTTCTCCCCCCACTCCCTTCCCTCTAGCAACCACCACACTGCTATTTGTATTCCTAAGTTTCAATTTTATGTCCCACATATGAGTGAAATCATATGGTTCTTAGCTTTTTCTGTCTGTTTCACTTAGCATCATGTTCTCAAGGTTCATCCATGTTGTTGCAAATGGCGCTATTTCATCCTTTCTTATGGCTGAGTAGTATTCCATTTGTGTAGTATTCTACATCTTCTTTATCCAGCCCTCTATCGCAGGGCACTCTGGTTGTTTCCATGTCTTAGCCACTGTGAATAATGCTGCAATTAACATAGGGGTGCATATATTTTGCAAATACATGATTTTGAGTTTTTCATGTATATAAACAGGAGTGGGATTGCTGGATCATATGGTAGCTCTAGTCTTAATTTAAGTGGTTGGGAACAATTTAGAATTTCAGTTGAAACTAGCAACACTCTCAAACAACACTATTATATTTGCAAACTTACTTTTCTAAGCAGAAAGCTCTTTTCCCTGTTCTCTCCCTTTTGTTTTTCCTTTTATTTATCTCTGTCCTGCATCATCCTAAAAATTAGTTTGGATTCTCTGACACTGGTCTATATGAGTGCCTGGAACTATGACACAGATGTAGCAAAAATAGCATACATGTGTTAAATCACATGGCAATTGATTTTCTTACCCTGGTATTTACTTGGTCCACTAAACATCCTACCTTCTTCTAACTACTAAAAACCCCATCCTGGTCCCAGGGAAAGCACTTAAAACCTTATATTTTCAGAGCCAAAAAAGAAAAAAAGATCTAATGGGTAACCACACTAACTTTATTTCCCCACCAGGTAAATAAAAACTTGTGAACCTCCATGATTTGAAAGCCTACAGTAACTTAAGAAATTAAACATTATGAGTTGCAAGATAAGAAATGCTTCCAAGTGAACTCATTTAAGTACCAAATCAGATTTTCTGATTTTAAGTCCTATTCCAATGTTTTTGACAGCTATGGTGACCAAAGTATTGGTTCATTTATTGTCTACCCAATGAGAATTCTTGATGGATACATGATTCATAGGGTCTAAACAAAATATACAATTCTAAAATGTTCAGTTCATATTTGAGAGAGAGCTCTGCTATGCCCAGAAAGACTGAGCCAATTTTAGTATAAAAATTTAAGACTAATTACCAATAAGGGTGACTACACACTGATGAGCTAAAGACACTCTAACCAACATCACTGACATGTTGTAACGCCATGAAATATTGACAGAAAAATCATCCTGGAGCTAAAAAGGACAGACATGGTGAGTTCTGGTCATTGTCTTCTGCAGTCAAGGTCCTAAAGCCTTGGAGAACCGCTGGGTCTTAAGGCACATTGTAAAGATCGTTCTTAAAGTAGATACTTTCATGTGCTTGGTAGTGCCCTGCAGTTTCATTTTGCGAAGTTCCAGTCTGAGGTTCTTCACTACAAAAAGAATAACATGAGTAAGTGAAAAATATCATTTCTAAATAACGAGCAGCACATTTGTCTATTTGCAACACTAGAGCCCCACTCACACAACCTATTAAATGACTAGAAGATTCCAGAGTTGTAAATATTAAGTTGTGGGAAAGTTTGTTTAATAAGCAGGATTGAAAAAAAATAGCAAAGCAAAACCTAAGACGTATTAGACTATTGTCCTTCAAGAGATCCATGTAATAGAATACAACAGTTGAAAATCTAAGACAGTTGTCAGACATGAAATGGAAGTACTAAATCAAGATGCATATTCACAAAGGTGGTTATGAAATGGTTTGGCTGGTGTATTTCCAACTGTGGATTGTGCTCTTTAGAGAGGGTTATTAAATCTATATAGTTGTCTACTTCCTGTATTTAGGATAAACAGAATACAAAATATCAGAGTGTGTTATGTAGTAATATAGTGTGATTTCACATAAGTGTGTACTGGATCATGATGTCAAAAATCTTACTGTGTCTTTATGGTCAGAATGGGAAAGCCATGTGTTAGATAACTTTCATAATACACTCACACAGCAAATGTATAAAAAGGTTATGTGTAGAGCTTTGATATAGCTGCTGTTTTATAATTTGTGCACAGTGATGGTTTTTATTACCTGAGCCTGCCCAGAAATGATATGAAATGTAGAGTCTTCACTCAACTCAGATCATTAAAAGAACCAGGCGTACATGTGGGAACCAGTTTAGGTGTCAAGAGTTCAAAATGAGTCAGTGTGAAAGAGCTGCCCCAAAGGTGTCATCATAAATGCGCTCGTTCTCTCTCCTTCTTTCTCTCTCTCTTGTTTTTTCTTGCTCTTTTATATTTTACAATATTTTCTACATTGTTTCTTTTATAATTGATAAGAAGTGGATGTAAAGAATATGTTGACAGGAAAAGGGCAAAAATCAACTAAAAAGATACATAAAATATTGACAGTGAAAAGACAGGAATCATGCTTTTCTGCCTTAATGAGTATTCTTTTTCCTTCTATTGCTGAAAGCAGGCAGTCAAATCTTCTATAGTCCGGGTTCTGGACCCCAAAGACCTAATATTGAGTCTTTTATCTGCTGTATGGTATGAACTTGGATGTCACTTAATGTTTCTGAACCCGACTTCCAATGTATAAAGTGAGAATAATAGTGCCTATCTCACAGGTTTATTGCTATGTGGGCTTTATTGCAATAATAGAAGCCAACATTTATGGAGCACTTGCAATATGTTGGTTATTGTTCAAGGCAAAGTCTGTGGATTGGCTCATGGAACTAAGACATAAAAAAGATTGACATCCAACAAAACAGAACTAGGAATAATGAATGGCAGCCTAAGAGGGATGGCTGGTGAATCAAAGAAAGACCTTGCTTAAAGCCCTAACTGGACTAAAAGAAGCAGGCTACTTGGGATTAGTGGTAAATACTGGTTTCATACCATTACAGGTATTTGTTTAGATGGCCACAGGAAGTGGATGAAAGTAAAGGAGATTTAAGTTTTAATTGGGCAATAGGTTAGATTTGCAAAAATTGTACATCAAATGCTATGAAGCCAGATATCTAATGTAAAGCAGCAGAGCATGCTGGGTGTGGAACGACAGGGGATGGGGGACTGCTTCAGCCTGGAGTTGTCCTCCTCCAGATCTTTGCCAGTGGCCTCTTACTCCATCAGGCTCACTCACACAGCCCACTACCCTGGTCTACATTCCCCATGCTATTTGCCTGGAAGCACTAAAAGGACTCTGTTGATTTGCTTCTATGTTTTGTCTGTTTCAGTCATCGCTTTCAGTAAACAAAATACTGAATGACATCAAGAACAAACCAAACAACTCATTCCAATGTAATTTCATCAAACACTATTGAGATTTAGTTCCCTTAGTCTGAGAGTTTAGGATTGAAGTGCCGTTTCTGTAGAAGTTCATGGCACAATTCCATGTAAATATAGAAAGCTAACAATATCACTGGAAGGTGTGGACAGTGATGGAGGCAGCCACTGAATTAGATTTGTCAGGATCCAGGGTGTAAACTGGAGAGTTCAGGAGAAAGAGGAGAGGAACAGAGAGAATTATTTATTTATTTTTATTAGAGTAGAAACATCAAAAGGCATTGACACGAACCCTTCAAGCTTACCTTCTTTGCAACACCTTTATTTTCCCACACAAATATTCTAAATTGGGGAAGAGTTGAAGAGAAAATAAAACATGTCAGTCAAAGAGTTTATGAGATCTTTTTCTAACCATGTACTAGCATAGTACTTCTGCTATTACTTTAATATAAACGAAATCTGTACAAAGCCAGAGGCGGAAAAAGTTAAATTTAGAAGAATGTTTTTGTTTGTTTATTAATATGTTTTTATTGATTTTTAGAGAGAGGAAGAGGACGAAGAGGGAGAGAGAGAAACACTGGCTGCCTCCTGCATACCCCCTACTGGGGCGGCCTCCTGAAAGCTCTCTACTGGGGACAGAGCCCACAACCCTGGCATGTGCCCTGATCAGGAATCAAAACAGCAACCTCTTGGTGCAGGGGATGACACTCAACCACTGAGCCACCCTGGCCGGGCTAGAAGAATGTTTTTTAAAAAAGGAAAACAAACAAAACTCAGACTAGGCTCTTCCCTGTGACTGTTGACTCAGTAGGACCCAAAGAAGCCCCGGTGTGCAAACTATCTCATGTTTATTAATGGTTTAGTGTATTCACACATATGCCCAAACTTACTTTAATGCAATTATTAATAATCATATTTCATTTTTAAAAATGGATGATTGTGGTTCATCCATGGAGGCCAGCTGCACACACACGTACTCATACAGAGCTGGTGGATGGCTAGTTTTTGAAACCCGTTGGTCTAGCCTTGGCCTGAAATCTGTTTCCCTCCAATGTCTCATTTTCCTCTTCAGCTAAGTGAGTGCTGTAAGACTCTCAACAATATTATCCTTCATGGGAGCAGAAACGGGGTCTTGAGGGGAAAAGAGGAGGAAGAGTAAACAAATCTGCTTAGTACAGTGGTTTGTTGCCTTCCAAATCCCAGCTTCACCCAACAAACCCTTATTTCTTAGTGTTTTATTTCTCCTGTGGAGAACTTAAATTTCCTTTGTTTTTTACAGGCCAATATTTTTAAGAAAAAACAAAAAAAAAACAAGGTTATGAAACAGGGAAGTTATGAGAAATCAAAAGTACGTGGTGTGTGAAGTTCCCTAGACCCAGGCAGTTTAGCTAGACAGCCCTCACTCTGCACAGTTCTGAAATGACTTACTTGTGGAAACTATGGCAGCCAAAATAGTGAGCAACAATACCATGGCCATAATGGAGAGTCCAATGTAGAGTGACTTATTGGTGCTCAAGCATGAATTTTGATTCAAGTCCGTGTGCTAAGGGAACATCAGCAGATTGAAAAAGCATCTTGTTAGAATTATACACAGCAATCATTTCCTCAAATAATGTACTCAGACACATTTGTCTTAATTGGCCCTTGTCTACTTCTAGATCATGATGGGTAAGACCAAATGATCTCCTGAGGTTGTAACCATGGTGAAATTGTAAGGGAATTTGAAATTCAATATGTACTTAGGGTATTGGAAATGTTTTACATCATGCTTGGAGTGGGATTTATATGGGTGCGAAGTGTGCTCCTTATTACATGTAAATTACCAATATCTTCAAAAGAAATCAATAAGTTATTTTCATAAATATATTCTCTTCTGATACTAAAAAAGAAAAAAAATGTTCATGTAGAAGTTGACTTGGTGATGTTATCTGGATGTACTTAATTCATGAATTTGGCCATTGATACAGTCCTTTTTTTTTTAAACTATAATTCAAGATTCTATTTATGTCTATATAAATGGACCTGAGCCCTAGCCGGTTTTGCTCAGTGGATAGAGAGCTTTTGCAAGTGGACTGAAGGGTCTCAGGTTCGATCCTGCCAAGGGCACATGCCTGAGTTGCAGGCTCAATCTCCAGTAGGGGGCGTGCAGGAGGCAGCCGATTGATGATTCTCTCTCATCATTGATGTTTCTATCTCTCCCTCTCCCTTCCTCTCTGAAATCAATAAAGAAATATAAAAATAAATAACTAAATAAATAAAAATAAATGGACCTAAAATCAGCTTACTCACAAGCTTGGCCCTGGTTAACATTTAACTTAAAATGCTATGCAATTGGTTAAAAATGCAGAATTTTGTTTAAAATCTCCTGGGGTAATTTAGAAGGGATTATCCTCCTAGAATAAGCCCAAAACATGCCAAGCATCATGCCAGGCCCCTTTACATAGTTTAGCTCTAATCCTAAAAAGATCCCACAGGGTAGATATTTTAACAGAAAGGAAGATCAGAGAGAAGGATCAAGCTTCTTGGTGCATAAAAGTTTAATCTTTGGAGTCAGAATCCTGGCTCTTTTAGTTGCTATGAGACCCTCAACAAGTTATTACACTTCTCTGAACCTCTGTTTCTGTGTGTCTGTCAACTACAGATTGAGTAGAGTCCTTGGGAAAGGAACTTTCAGACACGTCCAGGAAAACATGACGAGAAATAACAGGGTAATTTAGAATTTATGCCATCCATGTTTAAAGGGGAATGGCCACTATCTGGGAGGGAAAAGCTGCATTGGAATTATCTTGGGGGGGGGGGGGGGGAGGAAGTAAAGTGGTTAGATGGAGGCTTTGCTTTTTATAAATATTACATTACATAGAAACTACATGTTTATTTTAGAATGTGCAGCTAAGCATAAGGAAAGAAAAACTAAAATCAACCATAATCCTACACCTCCAAAACAAACATTGTTATCGTTTTTTATTACATACTCTTTCAGTATTTTCTGTCTAGTGTTTTTTTCTTTTTCTTTTTTTTTTTTTTTTTTTTTTAGAGAAAGGGAGGGACCTCATTTATTAACACTAGTGGACTCCGGGAATAATTTCCAAATCAGAGTGAAGAAACACACAGAGGGCTTCACTTTTAATAACCTTCTGGGGTCTTTGTCTTGCAGATATGGTTCCGCCCCCTTTCGTGGGCTGACAGAAAGGGCCCCAGGTGTTGAGGTCCCCAGGCCATATCTGATAATCTGTCCTGGGGTAGTGTTCTTTTCTTAACATAAATAATGACTATATTCAATATATACTGTAGTATATATACTATTTAAAGTTAGAGTTTCACATAATAATCAATAATAATGTCTTCTCATGTCAGTAAATGCACTGAAATAATGACATTCTTAATGGCAATATGTGGGTGTGTTTAATTAATTCATTAATTCATTAATTAATCCCTTACTATTGACCACTGAGGTTGTTCATAACATTTTCATGATTATAAATGAACATATTTTCTCATGCATCTTCATGTTTTTGTTCAATTCTTTCCTTACCATAGAGTCCAGGGAGTTGACCTACTGGGTCAAAATACCTGCTGCATGTTTTCAAGATTCCAGGGAGACATGCTGACATCCTCAGAATCAAGGCACAAAAAGCCGATGATTCTGCTGTGACCTATGATGAACTTGCATCCAAATTGCTTCTACTCTTTGCTAAACCTAACCATCCTACAGCTGAGTTCAAGAACAACCTCGCCATTCAGAATGTGCTTTTTTATTTTTTGATTTTCATTATTATTGTTTTTAATCCTCACCCGAGGATATTTTTCCATTGATTTTTAGAGAGAATGGAAGAGAGGGAAAAACAGAGAGAAATATCTATGTGAGAGAAGCACATCGATTGGTTGCCTCCTGCATAAGCCCCGACCAGGGCCCAGGCTGGGGAGGAGCCTACAATTGAGTACATGCCCTTGACCAGAATTAAACCAGGGACCCTTTGGTCTGCAGGCCGATGAGACTATATCCACTGAGCCAAACCAGCTAGGGTGAAATGTGCTTTAAAAAATCCGCATAAATCTGGCTATATAGCGATATAGTAACCATTTCCATAGTGGCAGTTCTGATATTTAGGAGGTATATACAAATTCAGCCCACATTCATTGGATCAATCATGCCATACAAATTGGTAAAATATTTCATCACTCCTATGCAGTGTTTGCTTTGTAACTAAGGTTAACAGTAACAGTAATCTAACCCTACACAAGATCAGCCCACTTTGTCTCAGCTTGAATTTCTCTTGCTATTGCAGGTTGTCATTTCTCACCACTTGTGACCAGTTAACACCTTAACAAGTCATCCTATGGGGAGGTTAAGGTGTAGAAAAACTTTACAACAGCCCCAAAATTTCTATATAGAAGGCATTTGGGTTGGAAAAGGATATTAGGGGACCTATGTTTAAGCAGCACTTTCATTTACATAATATTTTTGTTTGGAACAGCCTCCATGCCAGCACAGTGATTCAAAGCATGTTATTCCCCTAATGTTAACTGGAGTCTTCCAGGGAATGTTATGTTAACTCACTCTCCTTAAACTAGTTCATTCTTTTTTTGTCCAATTTTTTGGCCAGGAGAAAGTCTGTAGTGTGTGAGTGTTGTGTGTATGTGTGTGAGTTATCAGGCATCTCTAACAAACTGGTCTACCTGTATCCATATGAACTTTACCAATTAACCAAAGCACCCCTATTTAAGAAGCAAGTTATTTTCTTCTTTGTCTCTTAACTAGAAAGAACCAATATGTAGCCCAGCCTTACAGAAGTAATCTCTAAATGTAACTTGCTTCCAGGGGGACATACAAGTGAATATGGCTAATAAAATAGGAAGGAATTTGCTTACAGTTTTATTGCATTGCCAACTGCCATCTGAAAGTTGTGGCACAGTGCTATTCCCATCTGCTCAACAACAACAAAAAAAACATTAATTAGAATTATAAAAAATATTGAAAATTTGCTACAAACACTTAGGTATTGGAAAAATGCTGCAGGCATTGCAAGAATTATACCAAGTTACTAGTGTTTAATAATTTATCTTTAAGGTGTGTTTCTTAATCATTTTGTCATGGACCCTGTGAAAATGGACCCCTTTTTTCTTCTTTATGGAAAAGAAATGCATTATATATAAAGTTTTACCTATAAATCAGGGGTACAGAAGCCATTTTTGGAACCAGGTTTAAAATGCCACTTATAGATAGATTATCAATATTTTCATGCCAGTGAAGAACTGTCAATGAATGCCCAGAGTCCATATGCACATCTAAAGATCAAACCACTCTATTCAGAATGGACATTACATTGATCTTACATTAAAAATGTAAGCAAAAGGTACTAAGATATCTAAGACAGGTGGCATGTAATTCCTACCTTAAATGTCAAGGTGCCTAGGCTTTGATCCAGAAGTACTTTAGAAAAATACATGGTACAGCAACCATAAGACCAATATATCATATACCTAAAATCCTAATATTAAAGGGTACTATTCTTTAAGGGCTTTTCGTAAAAACATTATATTTATGTATGCATGCAAAATTTTTAAATGCTAAAAATATCTTAATTTTAACTTACTCCTATATTTTAAATAACTAGTACTTTTAGACAGTCTAAACTGAAAATGACATAAAAAGTCTCTCTTCTTGCCTCCAATCTCTACCAATCCCCATACAAACTGACTTATAAGTGACCATTTTTATTAGTTTCTTGTTTAGTTTACTTTTTAAAATAATTTTCCTATTTTTCAATAGGGTTGACATACAATGTTATATTAGTTTCATGTGGAAAACGTAACGACCAGACATCTAAATAACTTACGAAGTGATCACTCAAAAAATATAGTACCCATCCGGATACCATACATAGTTATTACGATATTATTGACTATATTTCTTATGCTATACTTTATATCCCCATGATGTTTTGTAACTACCAATTTGTACTTCTCTTTTTAATCCTCACCCAAGGACATTCTTTTACTGGTTTTAGAGAGAGAGAAAGGGAGAGAAACAGATAGAGAGAAACATCAATATGAGAAAGAAACATTGATTGGTTGCCTCCTGCACATGCCCTGACTAGGGATCAAACCCACAACCTGAGTATGTGCCCTGACTGGAAATCATACCCACCACCTTTCAGTGCACGAGACAACGCTCCAACCAACTGAGCCACACAGGCCAGGCCTCAATTTGTACTTCTTAATCCTGTCCACCCCTTTTACACCCATCCCCCCAAACTCCATCCCATCTGTCAACCATCAAAATGTTTTTTGTATCTATGAGTTTGTTTCTGTTTTGTTTATTCATGTATTTCCTTTTTTAGATTCCACATATAAATGAAATCATATGGTATTTGTCTTTCTCTGTCTGATTTATTTCACTTAGCATAATACCCTCTAGGTCCATCCATGCTGTTGCAGATGGCAAGATTTTTGTTGTTGTTGTTAATGCTCACCTGAGTATATTTTTTCCATTGATTTCTAGAGAGAGTGGAAAGGAGGAAGGGAAAGAAGGAAGAGAGAGAGAGACAGAAAGAGAGAGAGAGAAACATCTATGTGAGAAAGACACATCGATTGGTTGCCTCCTGCACATGCTCTTGACCGAGAATCAAACCCAAGACCCTTAGGTGCATGGGTCAATACTCTAATCACTGATTCACACTGGCCAGGGCAAGATTTTATTCTTTATATGGCCAAGTAATATGTACTGCCTCTTCTTTATCCATTCACCTATTGATGGACATTTAGATTGCTTCCATATCTTGACTATCCTATATAATAAAAGGCTAATATGCAAATAGACTGAACAGCGGAACAACCAGAACAATCAAACAACCAGTTGCTATGACGTGCGCTGACCACCGGGGGAGTGCAAGGGACATGGCGGGCAGTGGCCGCAGCGGGATGGTGGAGCAGGTGAGCGGGGGCGCCAGACCAAGGCAGGGCACCAGTCACTGTCATCGGGGTGAGCCTCTGGTGGTTACTAAAAAATTCTTTGCTCCTGCACACCGCGATCCCGCCTGGTGCTTGCACCTGCTGCAGGCGCTGGCCCGGCTTGCACCCGCTGCCAGCGCCGGAGCCACTGCTCACACCCACTGCCGGTGCCCAACGCCGGTCCCAATCGTTCGGTGCCATCAGCAGGTGCAAGCAGTGGCTGCCGGCCCTGATCACCCCTGAGGGCTTCTCTACCTCCCCCTGCTCCTAAGGGGTGATTGGGGCAGCCAGCAGTCGCCACTCACACCCACTGATGGCACCAGCCCTGTTCACACCTGCTGCTGGCACTGGCCCCAATTTCTCCGTGCTGTCAGCGATTCCACTTTCAAAACTGAATGCCACTATTATCTAAAGCCACAGGGGGCCATACACAGGAGGAGTCTTGCAAGGTTTGACCTTGTTTGGATACAGCACAAGGACACATAGTCAGCATGTGGCATTCCCCACGCTTCCCACTATGGGGCACAGAGTCAGCTGGTAAAGATGATAGGTTTCAGTATCACCTTTCTCCACCATGGGAAAGACAGGTCAATCTACCCTTTCAAGAGTAGAGACTACATGGAATCTGTCAGAGAGTAGGGGAGACTCTCTCTTTGGTGCCAGCATTGTTGTCCCCAACCCACCACTAAGTGTCTATTAGTACCTGCAAGCCTGACAAGGCAGCAGAACAGCCTGCTGGGTGTATTTAGACTCTGGAGCTTAAGCAAAATGTAAACACAGGTGACCATTTCGGTCTGGAGGTAATTGTTTTACAGCTCTGGCCAAAGGGGGCAAGCCCAGTAATAAATATGGAGTCAAAACTGATTCATTTGATTTAGAAAAATCGGTATATGCATGTGGGGGTTCCCAAATCATACAAGCTGCCTATGTTAGTCAGATACTCTGGACATCTAAGTAATAGTCATAGTTGCTATCACTTACCCCCTATACCTATGTCCCAAGCTCCTCATCTCATTTAATCCTCACAAGGATTCCGCATGATCAGTGATGTTCCATCCATTTAGAAATGAAGAAAACAGATTCAGAGAGGGTAAGACATTTGTTTCAGTCACATAGCAGATTAGAGGGGCCAGTGTCGGCACTCATGTCACAATATGTGCTCTTAACTATATGTCAATGACTTTCAAATTTTGAATGCTCTAGGTCTTCAGGAAAGAAAATGCAGTTACCTATTGGGCAAGAAGAGTTCAATGATGAGCTGGTCGTACTTGTTTCCTGTGGTGTGATAGGCTGGGTTTCTGTTGTCTGCAGTGGAGAAGATGAAGTGGTTTCTGAAATAAAAAGAATGAAAGAGCTCTGTTCTATTTGTAGAAAAATCTCCAGCCCCAACAAAAATAGGCAACAAACCTAAAATTGGGAATTACCTTCAACTCTTTCTTAGAAATTTATTCAAAGATAACATTGAGACATTGCACTGCCAACTAGGTCTTTATTATCAGGAATAAATCTGATATAGATAATGGTCTGGACAGTTATCTATAGACAGAATTATTTCACACTTTTCATACTCTTAAGATCTCCCTAAATGCATAATGCCTATGACAGTGCATCTTATGTAAGACACCCGATTAAGCTTTTATCCATACAAATGACATTTCATGTTCATAGAACAGAGCCTAGGAATTTATACTAATCTGTCATCCCATCTTCACAAAAACCCCAATCTGGATTTTCTGACATTATTCAAGTTGATGATTATACATGCACACATCTTTCCAGAGAGATGCACATATGAACCAGCACAGAATACACCCTCACAATATTTAACTCCTTGAAGTTTCTTCAAGGTGACTGCATTGCCCAATCTCTCAACTTGGTAATGATTCACAGCCCTCGGCCAGGTTCCTGGTAGACCGTGACCCCAGCTCCTTCTGCAGTTGCATTCTGCTCACTCCTTCTGAATGACTGATTTCCTGTGTTATCTGACTCATCTTCCATTTCTCACCAAAAAGCATCACTAAGAATTCTCAAGCACACCGCTATGCATCACTTGCCTCCTTATAAAATCTTCATGTTCCCTCCCTGGAGAGCACCACAGAACTTAGAGCAAATTAGTGGTGCTGGCTGGGCAAGAATTCGCAGACCTGGGCTTTCCTTATTGCCTTTCATCAGTCTTCCTGATTCCCCTTTCCCACCACCATCTTCACATTTTAACATCACCCTTCCTTATCTTCTGAACCCATTGCAAGTTTACCTCCAATACTGAACCCTATAACAGGATGTGGCTCTCTTTAGGAACAAAGAACAGGACAGTACAAGAAAGTCAGATGATCAGTCTATCCAACTTAGGTCTGTGCAAAAGGCCTCTTGACCTTAACTTCTTCCCCAAGTTTGATTTCTTGTGGGCATCTTTCTTTGCTCCCCTCCTCCTATAATCTTACATCCAACCATTTCATGCATATTTTAGGAAACAAACATGTGCTGGAGGCACTGAGGACAGACAGGGTAGTGGATGTAAAAGTAAATGTCTCTGCATTGAATTAGCTCCAGTGCTCACCTCCTTCCTGTACTGTGAAGCTCAACTCTAGACTCAAACTCCTTAGGAAACTATCAGGATAAAGATAAGGCTCAATTCAACTAATAATACAATTAATATTCCCCAGGAGGTCACGCAGTTTTTTTCTTCTGAATCTCTGCTTTAAATGAAGTAAAAAAACTTACATATGTTCACTAAACCAAGTCCACTAATCCTCACACTTTTACAGGCACACACTATGTCAAACTAAGTATAAAGAAGCTAAATCAATATTAAGAAAGTCAACAGATTCTCTAGTATGTTCAGCTGCCTGGAACAAAGCTATTTTTCTGATATACTTTTATGGCTCTAAAATCTGAGTTCTAACCTAAAGCCTTCTCCTCCAAACTCAGCTCATCGCCCAAATGCTTCAGATCCCTCCTGGTTACCAGATAAATACACACAAGGCTCAATGGGAGTTAAGGAAAATCAATGTTCCACCAGATTTCTCTGGCTAAGAGGTTGAGACATTTCTGTTACTCTTCAGAATCCAGATCACCTCAATGAGTCAAAGAGTTGGAAAGGCTTTAAGAATCTTCACTAAGTGTTATCTTTTTAATCTTAAAAATAGAAGGTTTGAACCTGAACTTGTCCTCAGAAGGCCAAGCTATTTCCCCACCCATACATCAAATTATTCTCCATTTGTATTGCATCTAAACTCAGAAACTTGAACATGTAGCCTGAATTAAAAAGAGAAGCTATACATTCTAAATCCCTGAAATTCTTAAATCAGATATTTACTTTGTCATAAGTATAAACAGCATTTTTTAAAAAAAATTTTATGCTACATACTAAAGTAAAGAATGCTAGAAGCAAAACTGTCACTGACTGACATAAAAAGACAAGGTAATTATATAAAGGGCTTTTTCAATGAGGGTGTCAGAGCAGGACAAATTCATCCTAATATAACTTCAGGCCTCATGGCAGAAACACCATCCAGTAGTTATACCCACAGTTGCAAATTCAAACTAAAGGAGACTGAATCCTGACTCAACCACTTTCTACTCATATGTCTTTCAACAATGAACTTGGACTCTGTGCCCACAACTATAAAGTAGAACTGAATCACACCTTCAATGCATAGGGCTGTCATAAGAATTAAGTAATACAATGATTGTAAAGAACTTAGCAGATGGGAAATGGGTTAGGTTCATGGGTGAAAAAGATCGAGGGATTTAGAAGTACAAATTGGTAGTTACAAGAATAGTCACGGGGGTGTAAACTACAGCACAGGGAATATAGTCAGTAATATTGTAATAACTATATATGGTGTCACATGGATACTAGATTTACCAGGGTGATCACTGTGAAACTTATATAAATGTCTAATCATGGGGTTGTACACCTAAAACTAATATAATATTGTATGTCAACTGTAATTTAAAATAATAAATAAATTAAAATTTGTAAAATGGAGTAAAGAGAACTTTGCATGAATTCTGTCACACAGGGTCATCTTTTTTTTAAATATATTTTATTGATTTTTTACAGAGAGGAAGGGAGAGGGATAGAGAGCCAGAAACATCGATGAGAGAGAAACATCGATCAGCTGCCTCCTGCACACCCCCCACTGGGGATGCGCCCGCAACCAAGGTACATGCCCTCGACCGGAATCGAACCTGGGACCCTTGAGTCCGCAGGCCGACACTCTATCCAGTGAGCCAAACTGGTTAGGGCCACACAGGGTCATCTTGATGAAGCCTTACCTGCCACATGAGGCTCCAATATCAGAGTGGATAAAGGATCTCTACTTCCAGCCTGACTGTTTTGGCTCAGTGGATAAAACATCGGCCTGCAGACTGAAAGGTCCCAGGTTCGATTCCAGTCAAGGGCATGTACCTTGGTTGCAGTCACAACCCCAGTGGGGGGGAGGGGGTGCAGGAGGCAGCTGATCAATATTTCTCTCTCATTGATGTTTCTAACTCTCTATCCCTCTCCCTTCCTCTCTGTAAAAAAATCAATAAAATATATTTAAAAAAAAAAAAAAGGATCTCTACTTCCAGCTCTCAGTGAGGGTAGATCTCATTAAGCAGACACTCATTTATATTTTTCTGATAAACTTGTGCTCAACTGAACCAAATCCACACCATTCTCATTAGATGTCAAAAATAAATGAAATGGTCTGAGTCCCTCACTGGTTTGGCTGAGTGGAAAGAGTGTCAGCCTGCGGACTAACAGTTCCAGGGTTCGATTCCAGTCAAGGGCTTGTATCTTGGTTGCAGGCTCCTCCCCAGCCCGGGCCCTGGTCAGGACGGGTGCAGGAGGCAAATAATCTATGTGTTTCTCTTACATTGATGTTTCTCTCTCTTTCCCTCTCTTCCACTCTCTCTAAAAATCAATGGAAAAATATCCTTGGGTGAAGATAAAAATTAAAAAAAGATAAATGGTCTGGGGATTTGGGGGCTAATAATCCCCTGGAGAATCTGATTTTAAAAAACTATGGGTCTATTTACTTGAAAAATATTTATAGACACAAAGGAAACAAGTAATCTGGAATGAGGATTGTCAGCTACTGTGAAGCTCACATTTGTAACCCAGGGAAGAACATTAATCCTAGATTATACTTCCACCTCATGATAATACCCTGGGTGGTGTACCTCCTCTATTGGAAGGCCTCTGGGCTCAAAAATACATCACTTTCTTTCTCAGGATGTTCTGCAGGCGAATTGGTGCTGTAGCAGAGGTGGAGACCCCAGGTGATCTTGGGACCCTGGTGAGCTCAGGTGCAGCTAGAAATCCACATGACAATGAGAATAAATCCAGCAGCAAAAAAAGCAAAAGCTTTGTGCTGGGCATGAACATCAACAAAACCAGTGAGAGACTAGGTTCCCCTGCAGACCTGGGCACTAATCTCCCCTGAGCTCAGAGTTCCTGTCCTTGTTCAAATAGACTCTGACAGGGGAGGGCTTGAAGTCACACTGGCAAAAAGAAAACAGTTGTATGGGAAAGTATATTTCCCAGGGGTTTCACAGGTGAAAAGGAAACCTGTAATTTACACTGAAGCATTTTGTGAAGACCAGCCATGCATATCAGATGTATGTATCTTCATGAACATGTGTGAGGTGGGGAAAATGTCTAGAACATGAGGACAGATTCTCATTAGCCTAACCCTACTTCCTGGAATTCCCTAGACCAGTGGTCGGCAAACTGCGGCTCGCGAGCCACATGCGGCTCTTTGGCCTCTTGAGTGTGTCTCTAGGCCCAAGGAAAAGTATATATTCCAGGAAGTTCAAAAGTGAAAATGGATACCTGGGATTAACACTGAAGCACTTTGAGAGGACCAACCATGCATATCAGATTTATGTATCTTCATAAGCATCAGTGAGGTGAGAAAAAATGTCTAGAACCTGGACCTGTCTTTGTTCTTTAATTGGTTAATGACTTCAGAAACACATCAATTTACCTGTCTTGAAGTTCTGCGTGGGTGCTGACGTTGCAGTAGCAGAGGTGGAAACCATACCGGTAGGTGATGTTGGGATCATGGTGACATTAGGTGTAGCTAGAAATTAACATGAAAGCAGGGATTAGTCAAGAAACAGAGAATGAGAGCTTTGTTGCTGGGCCTGCATATCAACATATCCAAATTAGGCAGAATTAGGCACTATTCTCCCCTAAACTCAGATCTCTTGTCCTTAATCTACTAGAATCTGACAGGAGTGGGATTGAGGACCAGCCTGCAAAAAGGAAACAGCTGCATTGAAAAGTATATATTCCAGGGTTGATAAAGGTTACTGGCTTATTCACTGAAGCATTTTGAAAACACCAGCCATGCATATTAAATATATATATTTAACCCTCACCCAAGGACATTTTTCCATAGATTTTTACAGAGAGTAGGAGCGCGAGAGACAGAAAGAGAGAGAGACATTGATCAATTGCCTTCCACACTTGCCCTGATAGGGTTGAAGATCAAACCTGCAACCCAGGTATGTGCCCTTGACTGGAATCAAACCTGGGGCCCTACTATCCGAGGGCCAATGATCTATCCACCGAGCCAAACGGACTAGGGCTATATATCTTTATACACATTAGTGAAGTGGGGAAAACGTCTAGGGCCAGGACATGTTCTTGTCCTCTCTGTAGTGAATGACTAAGATTTCAATAGCAGTTCCAAGTCCAGAATGTTTACCCAATAAATAGCATTCATTTTAATCAGTCCTGAGGACACCCTCCCAGGAGTCCTGCACCCTAAATTAACTCACACCACAAGTATATGCTAGATCACACAGATCATTTATACATTATACATTTGGTTGAAAGGTGAATTAGACCACTAATGATTCCTTCCAAACTAAGAGATGAAAAAAGTAATAACATGGGCTCTTTCCATGATAGAGAAGATCTACAATTTCAAAGTACTTACAATAGTCTCAGAGCTACCCACAACAGAGAGAGAGAGAGAGCGCGCACTAAAATTAAGCACAAACACAGTGCCTAGCACAAAAGGTCATCAATGAATCCCTGATCTACAATGTGCACTTTTTTCTCACCAGGCACCTTTGTATCCCATGAGAAGCTTCCTTGAATATTAGCTCTACTAACTAGAAAAAAGAGAACCTTTGAACAGGAGGCCATTGGTTTAAAAGATTTTCTTTGGAGAGATCCAGTTTAATTTGGAATCAAGCCAATTTTTGCCATGAAATGCAAGAAACATAAATCAAATATTTGTCAGTATCTATTATATGCAAAGCATTAGTCTAAAGCACAGGTCAGCAAATCTTCAGTAAACAGCCAGATGAAAGTGTTAGGGTTTGGCGGCTATAGTCTGAGTGGCTGTTGTTCAACTCTGTCATTGTGAAAGCAGCCATAGACCTACCTGATGGTACAATGATTAGAAATGGTTCTTTCAATAAAATATTATAGGTAAAACTAGTGGTAGGCTCTTATCCTTGTATGAAGGGTCCAAATTCAGAGAGGACTAAAGAAATTCCACTCAGATTTCCCTTCTTCTATGGAATAACCTAGATTTTTCTCATAAACCAATGCCATCTGGAACATATCCACATAATTAGTTGTCCAATATCACAGGTCTGGGTTCTTTGGCTAATGATGAAACCCCTTGAGGATCCAATTTTTTTTAAAAAAAGATCCCCTCACTCTGAAGATACCTCTTAGATGAATGTAATATTGGACAAAGTTTCATAGATCACATGAGGCCCAGGGAAAAACTTTTAGCATAGATGGCAACTCTGCCTTAACACATATTCTGGTCTTCTTCATCCACTCATTAGAAGGCTTCTTGCCTCAGAAACACATCAGTTTACCTGTCTTAAGGTTCCATGTTGGTTCTGGAATTATAGGAGCATAGGTAGAGACCTTAGGTGGTGTTGGAACACTGGTGACCTTAGATGGAGCTAGAAATCAACATGAAAGCAAGGATTAATCAAGCAGCAAGGAACAAGAGCTTTGTGCTGGGCCTTTATATCAATTCAACTAATGAGAGTCTGTCTGTCCCCAGGCATAATTGGGCACCAACCTCTCCTGAATTCAGAGTTCTTATCCTTTCTCAATTAAAATCTGAAAACTGTCTGGCCAAAGGAAAACATGCATTGAAATGTATGCACTCCAGGACATTCAGAGGTGAAAAGGGCTATCCAGAATTAAAGCTGAAGTACTGTGAAAAGATCATCCATTTATATCAGATATATGTATCTTCATAAACATCTGCGAGGTACAGAAAATATCTAGAGCCTGGATCTGCCTTAGTCTTCTGAGTGGTGAATGACTAAGATGTACTTAAACAGCAGCTCCCAGACCCAAAATGTGTACCAAATAAGTAGCATTAAATTCAGTCACTCCTGAGGGTACCCTCTCAAGTGGTGGGGGGAGGATTAACTCACCCCCACTAGCAGATGCAGGATCACAGGAAGGATTTGTACAACATACATTTGGATGAAGGTGAACTAGACCACAGGTAATAACTTTGACACTTTGCAGAGTCAGAGATGGGGTAGATTTGCAACTCACTTACAGAAGGTCTCCAACTACCCAGAGAGAGAGCTGAAGCTAGAATTAAGCCTAAACACAATGCATGGCTCAGAAACAGATCAATGAAGGCCTGATTCAAGAATGTGGCCCTTTTTCTCACCAAGCACCTTATTTTTCTTTTACAATAAGCTTTCTTTTAAAATATATATATGCATTAATCTAAAGCAGATGTCAGCAAAGTTTTGTAAATGGTCAGAGAGTAAATGTTTAAATTAAGCTCTGGTGGCCTGATGATCTTAGAGTCTGTTGCTCAACTCTATCAGTGTGAAGTTTTCTATAGAAAAGATAATATAATTAGATATGACTGTTTCAATAAAATTTTATTTATAAAGCAGTTGGTAGGCCTAATTTGAATCTAATCTGGCCCTGGACTGTTGTTTGCTGACCCTGGTCAAAGGTATAATCAGAGGCTTTTAGGAAGATACAATCCAAGTTCCTTCCTCCAATTTTAAATAGAGTATGGAGGGGGAAGCGAACATGCAAAAAAAAATCATTTTAAAGGAACAATAAATAGGAGAAAAACTAACCAGTTTTTCTAATGAACTTGTCTATTTCAATGCTTACACAATGTATATGCAACAAGATTGAAAGGACAATTGTTAAAGCCGGTGCTGTATCTACTTGACAGCACCCTATAAAATAAGACTGAATCACACCTACAACGCATAGGGTTGTCATAAGAATTCAATGATATAACATTTGCAAAGTACTTAGCATGGTTCCTGACATAGGAGACAGAGTGAATATTAACTTCACTGCAATCTTATTTTCAGGTGGAGAGTCTGACTTCAGAGTGAAGTAAAGGATCCCTATTCAGAACTCCTTGGGAGAACAGAATGCCATTAACTTGACCATTTTTCTCTGTAATTTCCTGTATTTTCCTCTTAAGCCTGTACTCATTGGGCAAAATCCACACCATCCTCATTAGATATCAAAGATCAGTGATCTGGGGGGTTGGGCTAATAATGAATGCCTTTGAGAATCTGACCAGAAAAACCAATGAGCTTTAAAGCATGGAACAGACTGGCAAATCTCAGAGGAAAGGCAGGGGTGTGTGGGTGGATGCGTAGAAGAGATCAACCAAAGAACGTGTATACATATAAGCATAACCCATGGACACAGACAATAATGTGGTAAAGGCATGGGGGGTGGGGACCGTTTGCAGACAAGTAGGGGTCAATGAGGGGGAAAAGGGATTATTTGTAATACTTTCAACAATAAAGATTTTTTTAAAAACCCAATGAGTCTTCCTATTCTGAAAATACTTATAGTTACAAAATCTGGCTATGAGACTGGGGTTCACAGATGCTATGAAACCCTCGCTTGGAGCCACCTAAGAACCCTTATCCTGAATTGTACGTTTTAAAACATGCCCTGGGTGGTTTCCACCCTCTTACTAGAAGGCCTCTGGCCTCAGAAACAAATGGCTTTACCTGTTTTGAGGTTCTGCGTGGTCCCTGGAGTGGTAGGAGCAGAGCTGAAGACCTTAGGTGGTATTGGAGCAGTGGTTGGAGCTAGAAATCAACATGAAAGCAAGGATTAATCAAGCAGCAGGGAACAAGAACTTTGTGCTGGGCCTTTACATCAAAATAACCAACCAGAGACTGTCCCCAAGCAAAACTGGGCACTAATTTGCCCTGAACTATGACACCTGTCCTTGGTTAATGAGATCCTTACAGGGGAGGGCTTGAAGAAAAGCCAAAGAAAACAGAGATAGCTGTATAGCAAGAATATATACGAGGAGGTTCAGAGGGGATAAAGGATACCCAGGGTTACCACTGAAGCACTCTGAGAAGACCAACCACGCATGTCAGATTTATGTATCTTCGTCAATATCGCGGAGCTGGGGAAAATGTCTAGAGCCTGGACCTGTCTTTGTCCTCTCAGTGGTGAATGACTAAATTAAAAAATAGTTTCTAGGCCCAGAAAGTTAAAAAGATATTAACTAATACATAGTATTCATTTCAGTCTTGAGGATACCCTCCAAAGAGACCTGCACCCTAAGTGAGGGTTAACTTACACCCACTAGCATAGATAAGATCACACAGACACTTTATCTATTGGCTGGAAGGTGGACTAGACCACAGGTAGTAACTTTGTCTCTTTCCAGGGTCAGATAGGATGTTGGAATCAAAACCACTTACGGAAGGTCTCAGAGCTACACAGAGAATGCTGACACTAGACTTAAACCCAAACCCAGTGCCTGGCAAAAATGCAGATCAATGAAGGCCTGATTCAAAAATGTGTACATTTTGCTCACCAACACCTTTTCTTTTTACAAGAAGCTTCTTTCAAACTCAACTCTACCAACTATAAAAGAAACCCCTAGAGTAGACAATCGGTTTGAATGTCTTTCTTTTTAGAGAATTCGTTTAATATGGAATTAAGCCCATCTGTGCCTTAACAGGCTAAACTTTTTTTCAACAAATATTGGTATCTATTACATGCAAGGCATTAGTCTTAAGCAGAGGTCAGCAAACTTCCTGTAAAGGGCCAGACTGTAAATTTGTTAGGCTTTTGGGCCTCTATGGTCTCAGTGCTCAGCTCTGACAGTGTGAAAGCATCCACAGTCCAGATAGTACAAGGATTGGGTATAGCTGTTCCAATAAAGTTTATCTATAAAACAATCCATGGCCTGTTTTGAATATGATCTGGCCCTGGCTATTATGTTGGATGAACTTGATCTAAGCTGTAGTCAGAAGCTTTTAAGGAGTATATACTCTAATCCTTTCTCTTCATTAAAAAATCTAATATAGAGAAAAAAGCAAGTATGCAAAAAAAAAAATCTGATCAAAGGAGCATAAGGAACAATAAATAAGAGGGAACCAAAACAGATCGAGTAAGGAACTTGTCCTCATCAGTAGAAAATACTAGTGTCTTTCCCAGAAAGAAGCTAGGAAGATATAAGTACAGATGTAGGTTAGGAAAACCTCTAACAGAAAGGTGAGGAATAAGTTGAGCCTGTGAATAATGAAACAAAACTTAAGCAGAGATTTGGTTATTGGAAGTTCAAGTATCTTTCTATTAAAGAATTGGGAAGCACTGTAAAAGTCTCCTACTTGTTCCTTTCCATGTTATATTTAAAAATTTAGACAGATCAAAATAAGTTCACAACTCCCAAAATTTCATAATCATAATCTCTTCTCCATGTGCTGCTACCGCACATCTGTCTATAGAGCTATATCTCATCAGCTTCTTTGGCTTCTCTGAATTGCTTCTCAGATACAGTTTCTACAGAGTCAGCCTTTTTCTCCATCTGAACTGTCCTTATATTTTTTGCCTTTTTAACAAAATTTTATATATATTTTTATTGATTTCAGAGAGAAAGGGGGAAGGAGAGAGAAATAGAAACATCAATGATGAGAGAGAATCATTGATTGGCTGCTTCCTGCATGCCTCCTCCTGGGGATCAAGCCTGCAACCTGAGCATGTGCCCTTAACCAGAATAGAACCCGGGACGCTTCAGTCCATATGCAGATGTTCTATCCACTGAGCTTTGCAAACCAGCTAGGGCTCTTACTTGCCTTTTCAAAGGAAATAACCTAGTCCAAAAATTGGGAGTTTGCAAATAAAGGTTTCTTAATATAATAAAAAAAGATAAAGAGATTCAGCTTATTAAAGTCACAAATATTGTATTCTACTGTCAATATAAGACTTTACTGGAAGGAGATTAAAGAAGAACTCAGAAACTTGGGATATTATAATGTCCATCTCAAGAGAGAAAAAATGTGAATTAGCCAGGTTTTTAGATTTTATGAAAATCTTAAAGGCAGCTAATAAACAGTTATTGGAATGCATTTTAATTTTTAAACAAGCAATATCATATCACAATATAATATGAAATCCAAGGTAGGGCAAAGTATGGGGGTGGGGCTATACACGTTTACACAATGCACATGATTGAGTTGGTAAATGTCAAAGTTGATAATGTATCTACTTGACAATATTGTCTATACATTTGAAAATCTCCATTTTAGGTTTGAAATGTTAAATGTTAAGAAAGGTCATTTTATAAATTTTCAGGGACATCATCTCAGAGAAAAGGTACAGTTGTTTACATTGAATAACTTTAGTTTGAGAAAAATATTCACCTCATCTCCCTATGGAGCCGTGAATGCCTCTTCATGAACTAACCAGCATTTTTGAAGCACTGCTTTAAGAGATAGTCTGCAGACTGGGAAGGCCCTCTAGTCTACGCTCTTGACTCTAGATTCTTTTAACACTTCATTCTACACAAGTAAGTAATTCTATTTCCCCAAAGTTATTAAAAAACAGGATTGAAGAACCTCCTCTTTCTTTCTTAAAGGAAGAGAATATCATTACCAAACAGTAAACATCTCAGTTCATGCACATGAAGTGATCACAGGAAGACAAACTCACCTGGCTTTATCTCCAAAAATATATTCTCTTTATAATCATTAAACCACCCTTTGAACTCAATACGGCAACAATAGGTGCCAGTGTCAGACAGGGCTGCATTCTGTATGGTTAGAGACAAATTCTCTCTGGAAATGATTCCATTCATCCTATAACGTTTGTCCTTCTCATAGGTGACACGGTAGCCATCAGTCGATACGAGTGTATTTGAGCATCTGAATAAAGAGCAAGGCCCTCGGCCCCAGCACATGGGTGCGATTCCACCAGCTGTTGAGTAGGTACACGGTAGCGTGACAGACTGTCCCACCACTCCAGTCACACGTGTCTGAGCAACAACAACATCTGCCAATAAAAACAAAACTGAGTGTGAGGCCTCAATATTGTAATTTTATATTTATGTCCACTTCTCTTTATATGGTGTATTTCATTTGTAATCATGTGACTTTAATATTGAATCTAAATTTTTTTATGTTTTACTTTTTACATCTTTATCAGCATTTTGATAGTTGTAAATAACACATAATTTAAACTTATTTCTTTTTTTGTTGTTGTTAATCCTCACCCAACGATATTTTTCCATTGATTTTTAGAAGAGTGGAAGAGAGTGGGGAGACAGAGAGAGAGAAATATTAATGTGAGAAACACACATTGACTGGTTGGCTCATGCATGAGCCCTGACTATGGCTGGGATTGAGCCTGCAACCAAGATACATGCCCTTGACCAGAATCAAATCTTGGACCCTTCAATCCATGAGCTGACACTCTACCCACTGAGCCAAACTGACTAGGGCTAAACTTATTTCTGTATTTGGAATTGTTTCCCAATAGGATAAACTTCTAAAATAGAAATTACCAGGACAAAGAGCAGAAATATTTTTATCAAATTAATTTCCAAAATGTTTGAACCAAATGACTGTCAATACTGGGGATTGAGCCCAAAACCCAGGCTGATGAACATATGTATTTTAAATAAATAAATCAAGTATTATTAGGCCCTGGCAAGGTAGCTTGGGTAGTTAGAGCAACATCAGTATGCCAAGGTTGTGGGTGTGATCCCCAGTTAGGGCACATACAAGAATCAACCAATGGCCCTGACCGGTTTGGCTCAGTGGATACAGCGTCCGCCTGCAAACTGAAGGGTCCCAGGTTTGATTCCAGTCAAGGGCATGTACCTTGGTTGTAGGCACATCCCCAGTGGGGAGTGTGCAGGAGGCAGCTGATCGATGTTTCTCTCTCATCGATGTTTCTAACTCTCTGTCCCTCTCCCTTCTTCTCTGTAAAAAATCAATAAAATATATTTTTTCAAAAAAGAATCAACCAATGAATGCATAAGTAAGTAGAATAACAAATCAACAATTTTAATCAAAAATTTAAATATAAAAATAATAAATAAAGTATTGTTGCCTTATAGGCAGAAGTCTAATAAACTTTCAGGAATCCATTTTTAGAAAATAGGTTTCTAATGGTTCCAGAAGAGCCAAGGCTGATCATGCTCTTGAGGATGGTCCAAAAAAATCCAAGTAGAAATCATTCTCATGAGTAGATGACAGCTGGCACTTGAGCGAGGCCCACTTCCCATGGTGAACCCAGAGAACTGAAGAATATTCAATCAAGTACTAAATTAAGCCACTTAAAAACAAAAACTTTCGCCGAGACCGGTTTGGCTCAGCGGATAGAGCGTCGGCCTGCGGACTCAAGGGTCCCAGGTTCGATTCCAGTCAAGGGCATGTACCTGGGTTGCGGGCACATCCCCAGTGGGAGATGTGCAGGAGGCAGCTGGTCGATGTTTCTCTCTCATCGATGTTTCTAACTCTCTATCTCTCTCCCTTCCTCTCTGTGAAAAATCAATAAATTAAAAAAAAAAAACTTTCTCTAGTACTAGTGGCATTAAAACCCCATATTGTCGCCCGCCAGGTGTGGCTCAGTGGTTGAGCATCAATCTATGATTCAGGAGATCAAGGGTCAATTCCATGTCAGGGCACACACCAGAATGCAAGCTCAATCCCCAGTAGGGGGCATGCAGGAGGCATCTTATCAATGATTCTCTCTCATCATTGATGTTTCTCTCTCTCCCAATCCCTTCCTCTCACTGAAATCAATAAAAATATACATATTTTTAAAACCCTATACTATCAAATGCAGTCAAGTTGGTCCTTAAATGAAATCTGAGATGTACCAACTAATCTTATTTATTTAATTTTTCTTTTTAAATTACAATTGATATACAATATTATATCAGTTGAAAGTGTACAACATAGTGATTAGAAATTTATATAACTTGTGAAGTGATCACCCCAATAAGTCTAGTACCCATTTCACACCATTCATAGTTATTAAAATATTATTGACTATATTCCCTATGCTGTAACCCAACTAATCACAGTTAGGACGGGGCTGTGAATTTCAAAGTGCTCTGGAAATAAAATGTAATCATTACGTAAAGTAAGAGTCTATTTTTTCTCTTGATGCCTATAATATTTAATTTTGCCTAACATCATTTGTAGATTACAAATATAGCATGCTAACTTAAAATTTTAGTATGGAGGCATAATTTAAATGAACTTTTTCCCATAATCAAATCACCTCTGGTGACTATTATTTTTAAATTTAGGTTGTATCTATTCTCCAACTCAGAGAATGTTTGAAATAATATACAAGGTGTCCCAAAAATGTATACACACACTTTTAATAATTATAAAGACAGTGTTTATTTAAATACATTTTCTTTTCAAATTGAGCTAATGGCTGTTAAAGTGTGTATATATATTTTTGGGACACCATGTATATTATTTTTACTGTTTTAAAGATTTTTTACTAATTTTGAGAGGGAGAATAAGAGAGAGGATGAGAGAGAGAGAAACATTGATGTGACAGCAAGACAGTGATAGACTGCCTCCTGCATGCCCCTACCTGGTATCCAGCCAGAAACCCCGGGCATATGCCCTGACTGTAAATTGAACCAGAGACCTTCTGATGCATGGGGAGATGCCCAACCAAATGAGCCACACTAGCCAGGATATATCTTATTTTTAAAAGAAATATTTGCACATAGTTAAAAACAAATGCACAAAATGTAAAATGAAAGACTGGCTCTTTTCCATCCTATCCCCATGTCTTCCTTCCATTCTCACCTACACAATGAAAACACTGCTACTATTTCTTAAATACATGTGAAAAGTCCATGTATACCCAACTACCTACCCACCTCCTCTTTCTTAAACAGAAATGGCAGCATACAACAAAATGTTATACTTACCCTTAGATTTTGTGATTCATACCATTTAAGGAATTACTTTGGAGTAAGATTTCAGCCTGGTTCTTTGCTCACTAGTTGACCCATTACCTTCCAACAGAGTCCAAGCACATCCATCTTCCTCACCCACACCCACACACACCCTGCACTGCCTCATGCCCAGGCCTTCCAAACCCCAGCCCACCTATCACTTACCTGCCCAAAGTAGTATGAGGCTGGGGAAGGCTACCCAAGGAGGCATGATGATATCAGCCTAAAGGGAAGAAAAAAGAGAAAATGGACTGTTTGCTGTGCCCCAACAGATGTATGGGGACACATCTTAATTCTCAGATTGCAACTTTTCCTTGTACCTAACTGCATGCATCACATGAGCCTACCCTGCTATGGATGGGAGACCACATACAATGGCTTCAGGTCTCTGTTAGTTCAAGGTGGCTGAGAGCTCTGTACCTCCAACAGACAGGCAAAGCTGCCCTTGGAAGTAGCCCCTTATTTCCCAGCTCCTTTTCCACATGTAAAGTCCACACTGACTCCCGATGCTCAGAGAGATTAGGGAGGAAACAGGAAGGAAACAGAGCCAGGCTCAGTGGCGGGGAGACACCAGAGGAAAGACCAGTCCTCCAATGGTCCTGATGCACTTACCCTTGGGCTCTGAGATGACTGTCTACTGGCCCTTTGGTGAGCAGAGGGTACTTCTTGCCCTGTGGCCACAATGGCTAGTCCCTAGCCTCAGTTATATTGCCAAGTTATCTATTAACAAGGATTCAGTCAGAATGTGAATCACTGTGTTTCATCACTCATGCTACAGGAAGCAACGACTCAGACTGCATTTTATTGAATGATGTCAGGAGAACATTTCAGAAAGCAGAATGTGGACCAGCCTGGTGCTCATAGAAACAGACTCAGAGAAAAGCCCCAAAACTGAAAATCTAGCATCATAAATGGGGGGCAGAGAGAGACTGACAAAAGAAGCAGCCACTCCAATCTGGCAAGTAACAGTTTAGCAAAAAAAAGACTCACATGCAAGCTTCTTCTCCGGTGACTGCAAGACAAAATGGATGCCCACACTTCTTTGCAGGGAACAAAGAATTATATAGAGTAAAGGGACAGTCACAGATACTATTCATGAATGCTACCAGGTATTGGAAATTACTTTACATGCTTGACAAGGAAAAGACAAAGGCCTGCTCCAAGAACTGCTGCAGAGCAGGAGGCAAAGAAGTGTACCAATTAATGTCAGAATGAATGTTGATTATGATCAGACAATCAAAGGGGCAGTTTGTGGAAAGCAGCCTCCATTCTGGCCTGAACCAGTTTGTGGGACAAACCGAAGTCACGTCATGGAACAGTCTCTCCTCACACTCCACCCCTCATGACCGGCTCTTACACTCCCATGCCTCCTCCCTTCTGCAAGGTGACCTACAGGTCAGCAGGGACTTCAGTGGCAGGGAGGTAGCTCAGTTATTGCTAATTGACTGCATTGAAGACCCAGTTCTCAATAACAGTGCAGACATGTACAAGGAAAGAGACAAATTAAAAGAAGCAGCCCAAGTATTAATAACAATGTTTTTCATCATGCTCCCCCAGACCCTAAGCTTGTGGGTTAGTCGGTCTTGTACTAACAAAAATAAATAAATATTAGTGGATGCATTGGGCATTAAAACACAGCGTTCAGTTTGGATAATGAATACTCCTCCCACACACACACACACTCCCCATAACTGGACGCCAAAAGAATAGCAGAATTCTAAGGCCAGAAAGACAAATATTTGGTAGGGACTTGAATTGGGAGATCTTCTCCTTCTTTGAGAATTACACTTGCAGCCTAGCCAGGCTGTGTAAACCACATGTTGTGCAGCAGGAAGTTGTGCTCTCTGAGGTCAGTAAGGGGATAGGAGGGGGAATATGCCAGAAGAGGATCCATGCTTTCCTCTTCTGATGGTGCATATACCAGTCCATGTCTCCATGGAAGGGTCCCAAGGGCATTAGAATAACAGGGTCCCACCAGAGATTAAATAGTTCCTCTCTACCCAGGGATGTGAAGACTTATCCTGGTGGAAAATCCCATTGTAGAGTCTACTAAATGGTCCATATTCCAGGGAAAAGGGCTTGTTGCCCTCATTATCGTAACTCCTTGGTCCATGGCAAGTTTAGGGCCTATTACTGTGTCCTTTGTTTTCTATACCTTTACTTTATTTTAACACAAAGAACAAAATCCTAATTTTCTTTCAGTTTACTTTTAAAAAAATATTTCTTTATTGATTTCAGAGAGGAAGGGAGAGAAAAAGAGAAATAGAAACATCAATGATGAGAGAGAATAATTGATTGTCTGTCTGCTGCTTACCCCCTATTGGAGATTGATCCCACAACCCGGGCATGTGCCCTGACCTGGAGTAAAACCAAGACCTCCTGGTTCATAGATCAACATTCAACCACTGAACCACACCAACTGGGCTGTATCAACTTACCTTTGGTATTTTAAGTCCATCAAATTATCCCTGGCCAGATAGCTCAGTTGGTTAGAGTCTCATCCCAATAAACCAAGGTAGTGGGTTTCAGAGAGGAAGTGAAAGGGAGAGAGAGATAGGAACATCAATGATCATTGATTGGCTGCCTCTTGCAAGGTCCACACTGGGGATCAAGTCCACAATCCAGGCATGTGCCCTGACCAGGAATTGAACCGTAACCTCCTGGTTCATAGGTTGATGCATATCACTAAGCAGTGCCAGCCAGGCAGATACAATTGTTTATTTGGCAGACAAGTTCCTTATTTTCTGTGGAGTTTATCTTTATAGGTAGAAGTGGACATTAACCAAACGATGTCACAAAACAATGAATTAACGCATGTAAATGTTACCTATGAGTGTTATCACATTTCAGGTTTCACTTCTAAGAAAGAATAGTGACAGAGACAATCTAAAATCCTTGATAAATATGTTATTTGATCTTTTTTGACTTCTCACTATTTACTGTAGATTTTGTCTTCATGAATATTATTAATCTAAAATTATTATTAGTTTATATAGTATTCAATGGGTAGAGTCTTATTTTTTTTGAAATATACTACATTCTACCAATGTACCAAACATTGCTAAAATGAAGTAAAAG
Organism: Myotis lucifugus; assembly: GCF_000147115.1. NCBI lineage: Eukaryota > Metazoa > Chordata > Mammalia > Chiroptera > Vespertilionidae > Myotis > Myotis lucifugus. The sequence goes on along the minus strand of NW_005871104.1, from coordinate 2,565,663 downwards.
TTATGTACACTATATGTAAATGGAACTGGGGTGTATGCATGTGTGTGTACAGACCTATGTGCAAATAGTCAGGAATGGACATTAAGGCTATAATATAAGGGACCAGTCATTCTCAACCCTATTTTCACATTAGAATCACGTGGGAAGCTTTATAAAAATACCTATGCTTAGACTTTATCTGTAAAGATCTGGTTTATTTGCTCTGGGTTTACATCAGACTGTATAAGTGATTCTAATGAATTAAGAACACCTGAACTGGGCTATAAAAGCCCTGAGGGTAGATTCTTGGTTTCTTATCATTTATGGGGCCCACCCAGAGACTGGATGTACTAGCTACTCCATCAATTGAAAGGTCAGCTGACTGAAAAGACCCATTAATATAGAAATAAATAAGCACTTCCTGTCATGGGGAGATGACTTCTATACCTTCACATTGGGACTAAGGAAGCTAGTGGGATCAAGAAGTAAACAGAGCAGCATGTTTGCATTTCATACCTCCAGGCCTAAAGCGAAAAGAAAGCATAAGATTAGATCCCAGAGTCCCAGGACAGGACTTCCGAGATCAAAGCCAGTCCTAGCTGCTTTGGATCAGTAGATAGTGCTTCGGCCTGTGGACTGAAGGGTCCTGGCTTCAATTCTGGTCAAGGGCACATGACCTCATGACTTCTACTTGGCGGTGCACACTGGCTCTGATAAAGAACTGTCCAGAGTATCACAGCAAATCAGGGGCAACTAGAGAGCAACAATGCCAAACCAGGAAAGCCAGGTACAAACCCCAGTGTTTTGAGATTAGAGCCTGCAGACCATGTAACCAGGTATGTGAACTGAGGAAGAGGTAGGTATCCAAGGTGTAGACAAAAGACTATAATCCAGATGAAGTCAGAGCCGGGTTATGGATCTAGAAACCAAAGGAGATTCGGATGTTGAGAAACTTGTCCATGCAGAAGCTGCTTTATGATCTACAGCAGTTGATTTTGAACCCGTGTGCCATGTCACTCTGGTGTGCCAACAGAATCTTTTTAAAACATGCAGTACCTGGCTATTTCGTCAGGGGCACTGACATCTTTTCCCTTAGATTGTCAAAAAAAAAAAAATGACAACAGCCAACACAACAATAGCTGTCTGGCGTGAATGAATCAAATTATACCTGTTTTTATTTTGTCAGATAGGCAAAAAATATATTTTTGGTGTACTGAAAAATTGTACTAATTGATTTATGTGTGTGCCATGAGATGGAAAAAGGTTGAAAATCACTGATCTATAGATATCAACAGGACCTTGGCTGCCTTCACCTAGTCTGGCTTTCTCACTCTTGGCACTATCCACACTTAGGGCTGGAAACTTCTTTATGGTACGAGGCTGTCTGGTACACTGTAGATGGGAGTAGCAGCCCACATATACACCAGTGATGGTGATCAGAGACATTGCCAGATGCCTCCCTTGACAACCACTGATCTAGATGACGAACGAATGAGGACCCATTTAGTCACCCAATGATGCTGACTGCTACTTAGTTTTAAGTGTAGGTTCGATACCCTGTGTGAGGTGTACAGGAGGCAGCCAATCAATGATTCTCATCATTGATGTTACTATCTCTCTCTCCCGCTCTCTTCCTCTCTGAATCAATAAACATATTTTTAAAAAATAAAATTTAAAATAAAAACATCAACGCCATTTTAGTGTAGAAACCTCCAAGATTCGCACTTCCCCCTACCCCATCCTTGAATATTCTTTCCTTGAATTCCGTAACTTCTCTTTCCTATGAGAATCCCCCAGGTAAAAAGGGAAGGGGAACATTGGAGATTTTGCTCCTTGGCATATATTATCAAATATATTGTTAGCTCAAATAAACTCATAAGAAATGTTTTAAGTTTCAAAAAAGTAAATTAAAAATACTTTCATAAAAAAAAGAGAAGATATAAAATGGGCTCAATGGAGGCAAGAACTATTTAAGGAAATCTAGTCTCCCCTTATATTGAATTAAATCAAACTACCAGTGTGTTCCTTGGTTTTACATGAACTATGCTAGAAAGTAGTCAAGATGCATTTTTCCTATTTAACACACACATGGAACACCTGCTGTGTGTCTGCTAGGTGGTATGCTAAGCACCAAGGACATAAAAGGTGAATTATGAGACCTGACTTTGTGAAGCTTGTGTTTTAGTGAGAGAGCCCTTTTACAAAACTAAATAACAAAGTAATTAAAAATAGTCAAAGTAATAATTTCTAATTGTGATGTGATATTAAGGATACCAATAATGTACCAAAACTATTAACAGAGACGGTGGTCAGGAAAGTACTCTCAGAAAAGGTGACCTTTAAAGTCAACACTGAAAGAAGTCAGCCACCTGAACAGCCAGAAGGAGCATTCCAGGCAGAGAGAACCCCTGATAAAGATCACGGTGAGTGCCAGAAACTGAAAACATGGTTGGAATAAGAGTGACCCAAGAGAAGGTCTGAGAGGTTGGCTAGATTTAGATCCTATGGGACCATTTAAGTCATAATCAAGGGTTTAAATTCTATTCTAAGACCTGCAAGAAATGGCAATGTGCAGAAATACGATGTGATTGGGCTTAAGAGGATCACTCAGGCTGCTATGAGAAATGTGGATAAAAAGGAGGGATAAAATAGTGAGGAGGTATGTAGAGACGGTGGGCCTCAGAGTAAGGTGGTAAGTAATAGAGACACAGAATAATGACTGGTTTTTAGATATGTTTTGGAGAAAGACTGCAGGAACTGATGGGAATGTGTGGTAGGGGTGAGGATAGTTGAGGATTCAAGGATGGCTCCTTGTTTTCTGGCTTAAGAAACCAGATGGATACCATGATGGGGAAGGACCAGGGAGAGAGAGGTTACAGTCTGGGAAGGTATGATATAGAATCTAGGGTTCCCCTGAACATGTTAGATGAGAGGGACATCTAAGTGGAAGTATCAATTGACAAACACTCTGACAGTTAGAGATATTATTACAGGCACCTCTCACAGACAATTGAGTCAGAGGGAGAGGACTATCACTACCTCAATTCTTGTCTTCTGGCATGGAGGAATTCAAACCACTGTCTCCAGATGACTGTCTTGTGAGAAAGCCAATTCATTAATAAAGTAAAGCATGCACATTTCTTAAAGTAGCAAGGCAAGCAGATCTACCCTCCTTCATAACATGCAGATGGGCTCTCTCAGCCTATCCTAGGAATGAGAGGGTGGGGAGTGGGGCCAGTCGTTGTTGGTTTCTGCCTTATGTACTTTTCTGTCTATAGATTTTTAAATTCCTCTACTGCATATCCTGGTACAGGTTAATGCTGAAGATCTCTCTCCCTTACTTTGTTATGGCTTTCCCAGACTTTATGAGAAGCACCTGACAATTATATCCCAAAACTGCTGGCTTCTCTATTTAAATAGTAGAATGACATAACTGCACTTGTCCTTCCTCCTCCCTCCTCTTTACTGTCTTTTAGTTGGTGTCAGGGTGATTTAAGCTATGTATACTCTGATTGGGAGAAGATACATTAAAATTCTCCTTCTCTCCCCCTTCCACCTTCTCTCCTGCATTCTTTGGAGACATTAACCATTTGCTCTCAAGTGTCCTTGGTTGGAAAAGATAAGGGCTTGCTATTTACAAGCTGGCTGCAGGCTGCTAAACTGCTTGACCTTGTTTATTTTTCTCCTTTCAGTTTCCCTAGTCCTCCTGCCCTAGATTTTTTCTAGCTTCTTACTAACCTATAACAATACTAAGGATGACATTTAAGTCTATGGAAATATAGGTCTTCATATAGTAGTGTAGAAAGAGGAAAATGGTCAGCCCTGAGGATTCTCAACATTTAAAAGTCATGCAGAAAAGGCAATAAAAATGACTGAAAAGGGATGGCCAGGGAAGTAGGAGAGTGGTGTTTCAGAAGCCAAGAGAAGGAAGACTTTCCAGAATGAGAATCAACTTAATTATTGCTGAAAGATTGATTACAATGAAGACAGAGGTGTCTATTGCATTTAACAAAAGGAAGGTCATTGGTGACTAAAGTATTTCCATGGTGCTTTGGGGGTAGAAGCTATATGGTAGGTTGACAAGTATGGGGGCAGGTGAGAAATAGGAACAACTCTTCTGAGAAATATGGCTGTGAAGGAAAGCAGAAAAATGGTAGTAGCTGGGGGAGGAATGTATAAACTAGAGCATGTTTTTATACCAGTGAAAATAGCATAAATAGAAAGCATGAGATAATTCTAGAGAGAAGGAGGGAAGGAGATTCAATGAAGTATTGGCTAAGGCAAAGCAGATGGAACAGGTCTTTGATATTTCATAATTGAGGGAGAAATGAGGGAGGTTTGAATGGCAGTGAGGTTTGGATGTTCATCTCAGAGCACACTAGAAAGATATAGGATTGCTGGGCATTACTGAATGCCAATATATGGCTTTGATGACTTAAAACCTGTCACCTCAGTTATAAGATTTTCTTGAGCAACTGCTAGGAAAGAGATTACGAATCAAAAAGAACTTGCTCATCTATTTCTGTATCTATAATTTTGGAGTGTGTGTGTGTGTGTGCGCGCGCGCGCGCGCAAAATGTCAGACTCTTTTCAGTCCTCATTACTCTCCCTTCAAACCCCTTTACACATACTAGAATGTTCCCTAACATCCAGGCCTAGGCAGAACTCAAAAAGATAGTGATTGTTATCACTGCCCTTATCAACCCATAGACCCTATTCATGTGATCAATGCACAAACAACACTGCTATGTCATTGGCCTTGTTCACTGGCCCTGGGCTAGTGTGTGACTAAACAAGAATCCTAGCCCGGGGCTCATTCTTCCCAGCACAGGTTTATCTCAAACACCTTCCTTTTCTTTATTTTTTTTTACCTCAAATTCTAGCTCATATACAGAAACATCCATGCATCAATTCCTAAACCATTTCCTCACTATTTCCAAATTCCATTTATTTGAAATCCTCTGAACTCAGAAACCAACTAAAGCAGTGATGGCGAACCTATGACACGCATGTCAGAGGTGACATGCGAACTCATTTTTTTAGTTGATTTTTCTTTGTTAAATGGCATTTAAATATATAAAATAAATATCAAAAATATGTCTTTGTTTTACTATGGTTGCAAGTATCAAAAAATTTCTATATGTGACACGGCACCAGAGTTAAGTTAGGGTTTTTCAAAATGCTGACACGCCGAGCTCAAAAGGTTCGCCATCACTGAACTAAAGGCTTCCTCCTACGCCCATGTAACATTGCCTGAGCCATGTTCCTCGGTAGTGAACATCCTTGGAAAGGCTGTAGTAAAAGCTCTCCCGGGAGTCCAAGCAGGGGTGACCTTGGCTAGTGTCAGAAAGCAATGTAAGGATGAGGCTTCCCTGAGAGCAGAGAGCTTGTTTCAAAGAATCCAAAGGGAAACAAATAAAGAGAAACACATGCTCACCTTCAGACCTGGACACCTTCCTTGAGAGTATACCACACTTTAAAAATGTTTGTTACACATTTTAAGAACTGTCATCATTGTCACAGTCTAATTGTTAATAATAGAACTAATAGCCACACACTAAATGCTTTTCATAATACATCTCCTAAAATCCTTCCAATGGCCTATATGATATGGACTATCATGTTTCATAGAGGACAAGGTCACACAGTTTAAATAACTGGTGCAACACTACACAGCTAGTAAGCGGCAGAACTGGAGTTGAATTCAGCTCCATCAGCCACAAGTCCATGCTCCATAAACCTTAAAACATACAAGCACATGCACCCCCGTGCACACCCACAGTTCCGTGGGTCTCAATCCTGGCTTCAGGCGGGGGAGCAGCACCTGGGGAAGACTTTGTAAACTCCCAGTGCTCAGGCTCTACCTCCAGAGACACTGGTTTCTCAGGTTTGTGGGTACAGCTCCGGCATCTATCGGTGCTAAGAAGCCCTCAAGTGAATCTAAAGAGTAGTCTATTGATCTAGGCCTTTCCTGCCATTATATAGATCCTATCCATAAGTTTCAATATAGATGAAGGAATTAAATATGGCTGGGCCAGTAAGTCTTAGGGGACCACCACCAGAACTGTCATTGGGAAGGACAGAAGTGAGAACAATTGGTATATTTAATATGATCTGCAGGGAATTATTCATAAAGAATGCATGCAAAGTCCACCCACCTGGTTTGATGTCCAACTCCAGGTTTGATTTTTTATCATTCATTAGGCCTTGGAATTGGATACGGCAGCAATAGATCTCACTGTCGGCTAAAGTCACATTCTCTATGGTCAAGGACACATCTCCTTTGTGGTCATCCCCCTTAGCTGGTATCTGCTGGATCTCTGGGAGTTCAAGTCCATTCCATCAGTACTGAGCACCATACTCTGACATTGAGACACAGGACAGGGTCCCCTGCCCCAGCACACAGATATCAGGTTCTCCGAGGTGGTTGGAGAGTAGTGGCAGGGCAGATAAGCATTCTGGCCCACCTCAGCTGTGCGTGACCCTTCCAAAGACCCTGGATAAAAAGAAAAGGAGAGCAAGATGCAGGCGATGAGTGAGGTTGGTCCACTTCAGGAAAAGTGCAAGTAATGCTTACAGAGTAAAGAAACCACTGCTGCTCTCCAGTTTAAAGGAGGATCCACTAAGGCAAGACTCTCAGACTTGAGGGGCATCTGAACCACTGGGAAGTCTGGTTAAAACACAGATGTGTGGTCAGACCAGCGTGGCTCAGTGGTTGAGCTTCAATCTATTAACCAGTAGGTCATAGTTCGATTCACAGTCAGGGCACATGCCCAGGTTTCAGGCTTGATCCCCTGTAGGGGGTGTGCAGGAGGCAGTCAATCAATGATTCTCACTCATCATTGATGTTTCTATCTCTCTCTCTCCCTCTTCCTTCCTCTCTAAAATAATATATATATATTAAAAACTACAGATGTGTGGGCTCAATTACTAGAATTCCTGATTTACTCAGTCTGGGGTGAGGACTAAAAATTTGTATTTCTATCAAATTCCCTGGAATTGCTGACATGGCTGGTCTTGGAACCTCACTTTGAGAACCAATGTTCTAGAAGAGACTTGTGGTCCAGTCCTGTGAACAATGGAGGGCAGGGCTGATGGAAATAGTCAGAAAATGAAACATTCATTTTTGGCCAGGAAAACAGTTCAGCTCTCTGGACTAGTTATCAGTTCATCAATGAAGGACAAGTGTGCTAACACCATTCTCTTTTTATCTCCTTTTTTCTTAAAGCACCAGGCACATAATGAATAAAAACGCTTGCTTGAATAAGAAGCTAATGTTTGGCTATTTTGAGGTTTAAAATTAATTACCTGTTAAATAATATAGATACACGGTCAAACAGTATAAATGTGTATAGAAAATATATTCTCCACTCTTTTTCATTTCCAATCTCCCCTTCCCAGAGTCTATATATTAAGAAGCATCTGTTTAGGCCCATACCCTGTTACACAAACAGACAAAAAGAAATCTACTATACACATTGTTCTTCTTTTTTTTCAATTAATATTATGAATTAGAGACATTTCATTTCATTGTTTACTCAGTTATACTGTTTGCATCATAGATATATCAATTTATTTTTTTCCTCTGCTTGAAATGGATCATGTGTTGGTCCAGCTGGTTACCAAGGAACACAAGGTGGAAACACATGCATTCATTCAGAAAGTCAGTCAATTGGTCAGTGATGACCATTGCTTATGAAGCACCTACTATGTGTCAGGCACTGGACTAGGAGCTGGAGAAAACCACAATGAATGGCATGTTCATTACCCTTACATTTAAGGGCCCCTTCCACTCCATCATAACCCAATTCTTAGCCTTGCTTTAACTCAAATTGGCCTACATCATATAACCTTGATGGATCTGTTTCCTCATTTATAAAACTTACCAAAAGAGGAATTTGTGTTAATATTCTTACTTTTAGCTGAACTTTTAAACTCTTCCACTTAGGGAAGACACAGTCTTGTCACTAATGCTCTTTCTCCCCTCCTGTGGGTAAAATTAAGGGGACCTCAATATTCTATTCTATCTCATATACACAAGGTGTCCCCTCCCCACCCACCCCAGAGGCTTCAGGCATCAATTGATGGAAAATATTGAATTACTGCCACACTCTCCATCACTGAGCTAACATCTCAGACCCAAGCAGTCTCAGCCCTGGGAGAGTGACTTTTGTCTTAGAAACTTAGACGCCAAGGGTTCTTTACAAAAGGCAAGTGAGATCACAGGCTGAAGAGTTTCTCCAAACCCATGGCTTTCTTCTGTCTTTCCTTCCTGCATTTCTCTGTCACCCACCTTTATGCCATCAAATACATTTAATATAAACCTCCAGCTTGTTCAGCATGTGCACTTCCATAGCACCACAGAGCTCACAGTTACTCAAGAGATCGCAGTCAACCTCTTCATTTTATAGACAGAGAAACTGAGACCTGAGAAGCTTGATTTGCCCAAAGGCACAGGATTGGTAATTTCAAATGAGAACACAAGTGCCTAAGCTCCAGATTGTTCCTCTATAAACTATGTTTCATGGACTTGATATTTGCCCTTGATATGTCTGCCCACATAACTAATAACATCCAGCAAATGCCCATATTCAAGTGTAAGGCGGAGTCAAATAACCATGGATTCAGGACTGATATTTAGGAAACAGAATGTGGTATGTGAATTATCTTTCAATAAAGCTGCTAAACAGAACAAAAATTGAGCTAACATTCTGGCCAGGGCTCTCTCGCTGGGCATTTGCTAGGGTCACTCTGCCAACTTCCTGCCCCTGATAGGACCGAGTTTACTGTTCTCTCTCTAAGAAGTCCTTTCCGGCTGCCAGGAAGAGTTCCAGAATTGAGTGCAGGCCTGCAGTGACTTCTGGCCTTTAAAAAAATTACTGCAAACATTACGGTGCCCCTCCTTGTATCTTCATCTTGCACTATCCAATTGCACCTAATTCTTGCAGTTCATATAAAATTCCCTGATTATCTAACAAAAAGTTCTCCAAAATGAGCAAGCAAACAAAATTGAAACAGACTCATAGATGCAAAGAGAGGACTGCTGGTTGCCAGAGGAAGAAGGGAGTGGTAAACTGGGTGAAAGAGATGAAGGGATTAAGAAGTACAAATTGGTTTTTTAAAAAATTGGTAGTTATAAAATAGTCATGTGGATGTAAATTATAGCATATATGAATATCCAGTCAATAATATTGTAATAACCATGTAAAGTGCCAGGTAAGTATTGGGGGAACACTTTTTAAAGTATATGATTGTCTAACCACTATGCTGTACACCTGAAACCAGCACAAGATAATATCAAAGGTAAACATTAGTTGAAAAATAAAAAATAAACCAAAAAAGAATAAAGTGGCTCTTAATCCTAAATCAATCAATCAATAAATATATAAACAATGTTTTCTTAGAAGAGATTCACAACTGTACCAAATGTACCCCACTTGGGAAAGGTGTTAATGATGAGCATGCTGAGTTACTTGGGAAAATCTGTATTTTCTACTCCACTTTGTTGGTGAGCTTTAAACTGCTCTAAAAAATTAAGTTCATTGAGAAATGTGTGCATCAGGCATCCTCCAAGTACTGTTTTGAGCTCAGCAGATTCAGCATTTGCCAGACAGAGCAAACCCCATCTCAGCAGTCCACAGTATAACACAAAAAAGGTTACCTTAGAGCAAACCCTCACAGGCCAAAGGGACTTTTTCTTTGCTTATTTTTACAACTTGTGGAAGAAAACGTTTAGTTCTTAGGAAGCCTGGGACAGTCAGCTACACAGCTGCGGGCTGGCCTCCTGAGCTTTCAAACACGTGGCAGCATCCATGCTTTCCTTCCCAGGGCCGCCACCAATATAATGCTGTTGCCATGCAAGCCAGACACAGGAAAGATCTGCTATCACCCAGCGTCTGCCCACCTGTCCCAGCCCGCTGTCGATATTGTTTTAGTCTGTACCTTTTATGTTTTGCAGAGCTCTCTTCACACAGAACAAGAGCACAAGTTCTCACCTTCCCTTGCCAAGTCCTTCCAGGTCAGTGGTTCTCAGCCTCAGCTACACATTGAAATCACCTTGGAAGATTTTAAACAAAAAGAAAAAAAAAAAAGACTCTCTGGCCCCCCAGCTGAGATTCTGATTGACTTGGTCTGGGCATGCGTAGTTGGCCACGCTTCCCAGGTGATTCTAATGTACAGCCAAGGTTGCAAAGCACGGGTCTCAGAGAATCCTTGAGGTTCACGCAGACTCCAGAAGAGAGTGGTTTCTATCTCATAAAAAGTTTTAAAGAAATTTAGCTCTTCCCCTGCCTCCTCTTCCCCAGCACACACAGGGAGGTTCTAGGAAACATTCTTTCAATGTATTCCCCAATTTTCATAAGTATGTACTAAGCACATGCTATGTGTAAGCTGGGTGCTGAGAAACTGCATACACTTCCCTCAAAGAGCTCAACATACAAAGCGTTCTCAACCTACACATCTCTAATTAAAGCACTAAGTTATAGGGTCACTATAGTCACTATTTAGGCTTGTACTAGTAGTTTGGACAGACTCCATTTGACAAGCCTTTGCCTTGGCTCAGGGGCTGTGCCAGCCAGAAAAAGGGGGGTGTGTCTGTAATTCCCCCCGATGTGCTCCACATGCTAGGTAGGGCCCTGGCCTCATGCAGAATGACCCAAGCTAGGCGATAGATAGCACCATGCCTGGCATATTTGTCTAGTGGCTAAAAAAGGCTCCACAGAAGTGTTCACAAGAGAAGATTAATTCTGGCTAGAGGGATGAGGTCCAGCAGGGCTTAAGAGGTGACATTTGGGCTGAAACTTAAATATATTCCCAGTGAAAATACAGGACACAAGCTTTCCCCAAAGATGGGTTGAGCTTCAGAGTGAGAGTGGACATCTGAGGAGTTTCTCTCCACTAGAGTACATCTGGGAGGGGTTGCATGAAGCAGGCAAGGGAAAGTGGTGAGGAGCTTACTACGGACTAAGGTCTTTTACCCACTGGGAAGCAGTGGGAGAATTTTCAGCTAATATGGAACACAATCAGATCTTGGTTTTTTATTACTTTTAAATATATTTTTATTGATTTCAGAGGAGAGGGGGAGAGGGACAAGGAGAGAGAAAAAAATATCAATGATGAGAATCATTGATCAGCTGCCTCCTGCATGCCCCACACTGGGGATCGAGCTCACAAACTCAGGCTTGTGCCCTCACCAGGAATAGAACCATGACCTCCTGGTTCATAGGTCAATGCTCAACCTGTGAGCCATACCAGCAGAGCAGATCTTGGTTTTTTAAATTACTAGTACACTGGAGGCTAGGGTGACAAAGGGCTCAGGGGACATTGGGTAAAGACACCAATAGCCACTACACACTGAAGTCAGAGCTCCAAAGGCCCTAAAGCAGTGGTTCTCAACCTTCTGGCCCTTTAAATACAATTCCTCATGTTGTGACCCAACCATAAAATTATTTTCGTTGCTACTTCGTAACTGTAATGTTGCTACTGTTAGGAATCGTAATGTAAATATCTGATATGCAGGATGGTCTTAGGCGACCCCTGTGAAAGGGTCGTTCGACCGCCAAAGGGTTGAGAACCGCTGCCCTAAGGGAACTTTACAATTAGATTCCCAGGTATTCTAAGTCCCAGATACACCACACTGACATTTCGTAGTCAAGGCCAATAAGGCACCACCTTACATTTTGATGGCTACCATTACCTTTTCTCTAGATGAAGTCATGACTTTTTTCTATTTTCTCAGAAAAACTGATGTAATCAAGAGTCAAAGAAGAGAGAGTCTTGGGAGGATGTGTATTTCCAGACTGCTCAAAGCTGTCCAAAACCAACTGACCAAAGCCTTTGATTAGGGGGAGAGCAAAAGACAAATTATTTCTTTACTTCCAGATAGCATGTTAACAAATGAAAGTATAATTTGGTGGTGCATAGAATGTTTAACCCTTTACATGAAAAGTGTTTTGTTCCTAAGAGTGGGACCCTTCTCAAATAGATGTGTTCATAGGGCCCTTGCATCCAGCCCCTGTGAGATAAAGTGCCCATGTTTCCAACTAATCTCTTTCCAAACCTCCTCATTCACTTTGCTGCAGTCACATGAGCTTGATTGCTTGTTTGTTTGTTTATTTATTTATTTATAAGAATAGTTTATTGATTTTTAAAGAGAGAGAGGGAGAAGAGAAAACATCAATGTGCAACACACATCAGCTGCCTCCTGCATGTTGTCTTGAATTTAAAAGAAAAACACTGTAGTTTGAACAAAAATGTATAAGCCATATTAATCTCACCCTATTTGGGAAACCCAGTAAACAATGCTCAACAATATTATTTGCCCATATACCCTTTTTTTCAGAGGTGCTATTAACCTTCTAGAGTTTTATAGCTACATGCCAAAACTTTGCCTTCAAAAACAAGCACTCTGGCCTTCTAGGCCATTACAGTGTGGGTAGCACTGAACCTCAAGTGTGAATTATTTCAGAATTAATTCAAATTGAAATTACTGCCCAGCCTTGTGAACTATTCATGTCGAAATGTTTCTGATATGAAGAAAGGAAATGTTTCTGGTGGCTAAAAATATTCTTACCTTTTTTGTGTTGTTTAACTATCTTGGCAAAACCAAAAATTTAATTCATTTGTGGAAAAGGAACAGCATTGGAATTGATAATATAAAAAAATTCATCCTTCTAAAATAATTTTAATAATCAAAGTGGTTTTGGGACAATTTAGAATTCCAGTTGAAACTAGTAACACTCTCAAACAGCACTATTAGATTTGCACTTACTTTTCTAAGGCAGAGGCCTTTTGCCCTAACCTCTCCCTTTCTTTTGCCCTTTTATTTATCTCTGTACTGCATCACTCTAAAAGTTAGTTCAGAATCCCTGATGGTTGTCTATATGTGGCACAGATGTAGCAGAAGTAGCACACATGTATTAAATCAAATGGCCATTGATTTTCTCCACCTATTTACTTGCTCCACTCACCATCCTAGCTTCTTCTCTTAAAAGCCCACCTTGGCCCCAAGGAAAGCACTTAAAACCTCATATTTTCAGAGCGATGAACAAACAGATCTAATGGTGAAATCACACTGACTTTATTCCCCATGAAGGAAATAAAAATCTGTGTGCCTCCATAATTTGAAACCTTTGGGGGAACTTAAGAAATGTAAAGTTTTGATTACAAGATTTTTTTTATTTTTATATTTTATTGATTTTTTACAGAGAGGAAAGGAGAGGGATAGAGTTAGAAACATCGATGAGAGAGAAACATCGACCAGTTGCCTCCTGCACACCCCCCACTGGGGATGTGCCCGCAACCCAGGTACATGCCCTTGACCGGAATTGAACCCAGGACCCCTCAGTCCGCAGGCCGACGCTCTATCCACTGAGCCAAACCGATTAGGGCTGATTACAAGATTTAAAAAAAAAAAAGAGTTAATCATGAAATGCTTCCAAGTGAATTCATTTAAGTTCCAAATCGAATTTGCTGATTTTAAGTCCTATTCCCCTCTTTGTGACAGTTTTAGTGACCAAGGTATTGGTTCATTTCATGTCAACCCAATGAGAAGTCTTGATGGATACAGGATTCATAAGGTTGAAACAGAATAAACAATTCTAAAGTGTTCAGTTCATATTTAGGAGAGGGCTCTGCTATGACCAGAAAGATTGAGCCAATTTTAGTATAAAAAATTAAGACTAATTACCAATGAGGTTGACTATGCAGTGAGAGCTAAAGACATTAACATCACAGACATGTTGGAACGCTATGAAATATTGACATAAAAATCATCCTGGAGCTTAAAAGGACAGACATGGTGAGATCTAGTCATTGCCTTCTGCAGTCAAGGACCTCAAGCCTTGGAGTTATGCTGGGTCTTCAGGCACGTTGTAAAGACTGTTCTCAAAGTAAATATTTTCCTGTGCTTGGTAGCGCACTGCAGTTCCATTTTGGGAAGTTCCGGTCTGAGGTTCTTTGCTACAAAAAGAATAACATAAGTGAAAAGCAGATCACTTCTAAATAATGTACTGGATCATGGTGTCAAAAATACTATTGTGTTTTTATGGTCAGAATGGGAAAGCCATGAATTAGATGACTTTCATAACATACTCACACACCAAGAATATAAAATGGTTATGTGTAGAGTTTTGATATAGCTGCTGATATACAATTTGTACACAGTGATGGTTTTTATTACCTGAGCCTGCCCAGAAATGATATGAAATGTAGAGTCTTCACTCAACTCAGATCATTAAAGGAACCAGGCATACATGTGAGAATCAATTTAGGTGTCAACAGCTCAAAATGAGTCAGTGTGAAAGAGCTGCCCCAAAGGTGTCATCATAAATGCTCTTTCTGGTTTTTTTCCTTTCTTTTTAATATTTTACAATATTTTCTACAATAAATATTTCCTTTAATAATTAACTGATAAGAGGTGGATGTAAAAAAAAGTTGACAGTGAAAGGACAGAAATCATGCTTTTCTGCCTGTAAGGAGTATTTTTTTCCTTCCATTGTTAGAAGCAGGTAGTCAAATCTTCTATAATATGGGTTCTAGACTCCAAAACACCTAAGATTGAGTCTTTTACCTGCTGTGTGGTGTGAACCCATTTTCCAATCTACCAAGTGAGAATAATAATACCTATGCCACAGGTTTATTGCTATGCAGGAATGATTGCAATAATAGAAGCCAACGTTTATGGAGCACTTACAATGTGTTGGCTATTGTGCAAGGCAAAGTCTGTGGATTGGCTCATGGATCTAAGACATAGGAAAGATTAACATCCAACAAAACAGAACTAGAAATAATGAATGGCAGCCTCAGAGGGATGGCTGGTGAATCAAAGAAAGACCTTACTTAAAGCCCTAACCGCACTAAAAGAAGCAGGCTACTTGGGATTGGTGGTATGTAGTGGTTTCATATCATTACCGTTGTTTGTTTAAATGACCACAGAAAGTGGATGAAAGTAAAGGAGATTTAAACTTTAACTGGACAATAGGTTATATTTATAAAAATTATACATCAAATGCCAATGAGGCCTGATATGCAATGTAAAGCAGCAGAGCATGCTGAGTGTGGAACGACAGGGGGTGGGGGACTGCTTCAGCCTGGAGTTGTCTTCCTCCAGATCTTTGCCAGTGGCCTCCTACTCCATCAGGCTCACTCACACAGCCCACTACCCTGGTCTACATTCCCCATGCTATCTGCCTGGAAGCACTAAAAGGACCCTGGTGACTTGCTTCTATGTTGTGTCTATTTTGTTCATCTCTTTGGAATAGAATAGGCTTTCAGTAAAAAAAGCACTGAATGACATCAAGAACAAACCAAACAACTCATCCAAACGTAATTTCATCAAACACTATTGTGATTTAGTTCTCTTGCTCTGAGAGCTTAGGGTTGGGGTGCTGTTTCTGTAGTAGTTTCAGGGAAATAGAGAAAGCTAAAAATATCATTGGAAGGTGTAGACAGCAATGGAGGCACTCATTGAACTAGAATTTTTAGGATCCAGGATGTAAAATGGAGAGTTCAGGAGAAAGAGGAGAGGAACAGAGAGAATTTATTCTTTATTTTATTAGAGTAGGAACATCAAAAACCATTGACACAAACCTTTCAAGCTTACCTTATTTGCAACACCATTCTTTTCCCACATAAATATTCTAAATTGGGAAGGAATTAAAGAAAAAATGAAATACGTCAGCCAAAGAATTCATGAGACCTTTCCAAAACATGTACATTATTTCTGCTATAACTTTATTTTTTAAATTCTTACCTGAGGATATGTTGGAATTTTCTTATTCATTTTAAAGATAAAGAGAGAGAGAATTTGATTTGAGAGAGAAAAATCAATAGATTGCCTCCTGAACGCGCCCTGACCAGAAATAGAACCTGAAACCTATGTATGTGCCCTGGCCAGGAATTGAAACTGAAACCCTTTTGTGTACAGAAAAATGCTCCAACCAATCGAGTCACTCCACCAGGGCTGCAATGACTCTAAAATGAACAAAGTCTGAACAGAGACAGTACTGAAAAAATTAAATCTAGAAGAATGGTTTTTTTAAAAAGGAAAACAAAACTCAGATTACACTCTTTTCTATAATTTCAGGTAACTCCTTTTGACTCTGTAGGACCCAAAGGAGCCCCGGTGTGTTAACTATCTCATGTTTATTAATGGTTTAGTGTATTCACACACATGCCCAAACTTATTTTAATATAGTTGTTAATGATTGTATTTCACTAGAGGCCCGGTGCTCAAATTCGTGCACAGGTGGGTCCCTCTAGGTGGCCTGCAGGGATCAGGCCAAAACCCGCAGTCCAACGCTGCCTGCAGCTCTTAATTGCCACTCCCGCTTGCCACTCCCACTCATCCTGGCCCTGCTATGCCTGCCGCAGGCTCGCACCCAATCAGTCCCGATAGGGAGAGGCTCATGCTGCCACAGCAGTGCTCACCAGACATGAACCCTGCATCTGGCGCCCTCCCAAGGGGAGTGGCCTGCAGGATTGGGCTGAAATCGGCTCTCCGACATCCCCAGAGGGGTCCCAGATTGCAAGAGGGTGCAGGCCAGGCTGAGGGACCCCACAGGGAGGGATGGTGGATGGGCTCCAAGGCATGTCCAGCCCATCTCGCTCAGTCCTGATCAGCCAGACCTCAGCAGCAAGCTAACATACCAGTCAGAACATCTGCCCCCTGGTGATCAGTGCATGACACAGTGAGCGGTTGAGCAGCCTTAGCATATCATTAGCATATTACGCTTTGATTAGTTGTTTGGTTGTTCTGCCATTCAGTCTTTTTGCATTTTACCCTTTTATTATATGGGATTTTTAAAAATGGACAGTTGTGGTTCTTTCATGGAGGCTGGCATGGCTAGTTTTTGAAACCCGTTGGTCTAGCCTTGCCTAAAATCTGTTTCCCATCCAATGTCTCATTTGCCTCTTCCGCTAAGTGAGTGCTGTAAGACTCTCAACAATATTATCCTTCATAGGATCAAAAACGGGGTCTTGAGGGCAAGGAAGGAAGAAGAGAGAACAAATTTGCTTAGTACAGTGGTTTGTTGCCTTCCAAATCCCAGCTCCACCCAACAAACTCTTATTTCTTAGTGTTTTATTTCTCCTGTGGAGAACTTAATTTCCTTTTTTCTTTACAGGCCAATATTTTTAAGAAACAAAAGGAACAAGGCTATGAAACAGGGAAGTTACGTGACGTCAAAAGTACATGGTGTGTGAAGCTCCTTGGACCCAGGTAGTTTGGCTCAAGAACCCTTACTTTGTTCCCTCAGGCACAATGGTCAAATGACTTACTTTGGGTAAGTATGGCAGCCAAAATGGTGAGCAATATCATGGCAGCAATGCAGAGTCCAATGTACAACTTACTGGTGTTCTCCTGTGTATTTTGTTTCAAGATTGTGTCCTAAGGAAATATAAGCAGATTGAAAAAGCATCTTGTTAGAATTATGGGCAGAAAACATTTCTTCAAATAACATACTCAGACACATTTATCTTTATTGGCTCTTGTCTTTTTCTAGATCAGTGGTTCTCAACCTTCCTAATGTCGCGACCCTTTAATACAATTCTTCATGTTGTGGTGACCCCCCCCAATTTCATTGTTACAAATTAAACATAATTAAAGCAAAGTGATTAATCACAAAAACAATATGTAATTATATATGTGTTTTCCAATGGTCTTAGGTGACCCCTGTGAAAGGGTTGTTCAACCCCCAAAGGGGTCTCGAACCACAGGTTGAGAACCGCTGTTCTAGATCATGACGGGCAAAAGCAAATGATCTCCTGAGGTTGTAACCCTGGTGAAATTCTCAATCTAAAATTCAGTATGTATTTTGAGATGTGGAAATATTTTATATATGCTTAGAGTGAGATTTTTATGGTTGCATGTGTTTGTCAAAGCTCAGAGTGTACAGTTCAAAGGGTGCTCTTTATTATATGTAAATACCCATATTGGTTGTGTTTTTTAATTCAATAAGCTATATCCCCTTAAATTAAAGAAAACAATTTTTGTTCACATATAAGTTCACTTGGTGGTGGTATCTGATGCTATCTGAATGTGCTCAATTATTGAATTTGGTCTTTGATACAGTCCTTATGTTTTTAAATAAAATCCAAAATTCTATCTATGCCATTATAAATGGGCCTAAGAGCAGCTGCTCCCAGACAGGCCCTGATTAACAATGAACTTAAAATGTGCAATTGGGTGGAAATGCAAATTTTGCTTAAATCTCCTGGTGCAGTTCATAAGGATCCCCCTCCTAGAATAAGTTTAAAACATGCCAGGCATCATGCCAGGTCCCTTTTCATAGCTTAGCTCTAATACTAAAAAGATCCAACAGTGTAGATATTGTAACAGAAAGTAAGTGGAAGATCAGTGAGAAGGATTTAGCTGCTTGCTGCATGAAAGTTTAATCTCTGGAGTCCGCATCCTGACTCTTTTACCCAGTCACTTACTCAATAGGACCCTCAACAAATTATTTAGCTTCTCCAAACCTGTGTTTCTGTGCCTATTTGATTTAATAGGGTCTTTGGCCCTGGCTGGGTAGGTCAGTTGGTTAGAGCATTGTCCTGATACACCAAGGTTGTGGGTTCAGTTCCCAGTCAGGGCACATACAAGAAGCAAACAATGAATGTATAAATGAGTGGAACAACAGATTGATGTTTCTCTGTGTGTGTGTCTCTCTAAAGTATCAATTGAAATTTTTTTTCTGAAAGGTATTACTGGTTTTTTTTTTAAAAAACAAACAAACACCTCATTCTTTTTTTTTTTATAATTTTTTTAATATATTTTTATTGATTTTTTACAGATAGGAAGGGAGAGAGATAGAGAGTTAGAAACATCGATGAGAGAGAAACATCGATCAGCTGCCTCCTGCACATCTCCTACTGGGGATGTGCCCGCAACCAAGGTACATGCCCTTGACCGTAATCGAACCTGGGACCTTTCAGTCCGCAGACCGACGCTCTATCCACTGAGCCAAACCGGTTTTGGCCAAACACCTCATTCTTACAGAAATAATATTTAGCACTTCATTGGGACACTAGTGTTCAAAAGGCCTTGGCGAAATAATTCCCAAACACAACACTGAACCCCAGGGTGTTTTCAGGCCACTGTAGATGAAGAGCTGTGCACAGAATGTGAGGCCTCTGAAACAAGACAGAAAGGGTGAGTCGGGGCCTTTGGCAATACTGAGAGCCGCCAGCCAAACTCCGAAGAAGCCCAAGTGTGTTTTTTCTAGGATACTCTATTTGAATTATTGTTCAGTCAGTTAACACAAGATACATTCTTAATAGCAATATGTAGGTGAGCTTAATAAAGTACTTGATCCCTTACTGTTGAGGATTGAGGTTCTTTTATAACATTTTCATGATTATAAATAGCAGCAATGAACATCTTTTCTCATATAACTTCATGTATTTGTTCAATTTTCTCCTTAATATATGTCCTAAAAGTTTACTTATTGGGTCAAAATACATGTTGCATGTTTTCAAGATACCAAGCAGACATGCTGACATCCTCAGAAATAAGGCACAAACAGTCCATAATTCCGCTACAACCTGCTATGAACTTGCATCCAATTGCTTCTACTTGCTGCTAAGCAAAACTGTCCTACAAGTAGCTGAGATCAAGAACAAGTTCACCATTCAGAATGTGTGTGTTTTTAATTCAGTATAAGTGTGGCCAAATAGCAACCATTTCCATAGTGGCAGTTCTGATATTTAGGAGGTATATACAAATTCAGCCCACATCTATCAGATCAGAATCTAGGCATATAAGTTGTTAACATTTTTCATGTTATGCCTATGTGGTATTCTAACTGTCGCTAAGATATACAACATAAACTCATTTGACCCTAAATAATCCCACTTTGCCTGAGCTTGAATTTTTTTATTACAGCTGGGTTGTCATTTCTCACCATTTGGACGAGGATTGTTCTCAGAAATCAAACTCTTTTGATAGTTGCTTCCAAGAGTTATTTAAACATATAAAGGAAGGTGGTTTCTATCAGGGAGTCAGAAGAACAAGGTTCTATTGATAATTTAGCCTAACTTATTTGCAAAGGAGAGACTTTCATGAGCATCATGAGATTAGGGATGACCTTTATACTTGTTTCAAAATCACTGTGGAGAAGTACATCTTTCAAAATCACAAAGTTGTTTGAGATATTCACATCTTAATAAGTCATCCTGCCCGGCCGGTATGGCCCAGTGGTTGAGTGTCAACCTATGAACCAGGAGGTCATGGTTCGATTCCCAGGAAGGGCACATGGCCAGTTTGTGGACTTGATCCCTGTGTGGGGAATGCAGAAAGCAGCCAAACAATGATTCTCTCTCATCATTGATGTTTCTAACTTTCTCTCCCTCTCCCTTAGTCTCTGAAATCAATAAAAATATATTTTTAAAAATAATAAAAATAAGTCATCCTATAGGGAGATTCAGGTAGAGAAAATCTCAGCGTTGGCCTCAAAATTTCTATATGGAAAGCATTCAGGTTGGAAAAGGATATTTGGGGGCATATGTCAAAGCAAGCATACTTTCACTTACATAATATTTTTGTTTGGAACAGCCTCCATGCCAGCACAGTGACTCAAAGCATGTTTTTCCCTTAATGTTAACTGAAGTCTTCCTGGGAATGTTATATTAGCTCACTCTCCTTGAATTAGTTCATTCTTTTTTGTTCAAATTTTTGGCCAGGAGAAAGTCTATAGTGTGTGAGTGTTGTGTGTATGTGTGTGAGTAAAACATCACTTATCAGGCATCTCGAACAAGCTGTTCTACCTATATCCAAATGAACTTTACCAATTAATCAAAGGACCCCTATTTAAGAAACAAATTCTTTTCTTCTTTGTCTCAACCTGAAAAAAATTAATCTGTGGGGTAGCCTTACAGAAGTAATCTCTAAATATAACATGATTCCAGAGAGACATACAAGTGAATATGGTTAATAAAATAAGAAGGAATTTGCTTACAGTTTCATTGTATTGCCAACCGCTATCTGAAGGCTGGGTCACGGTGCTATTCCCATCTGTTCAACAAAAAGAAAACTGGTTAGAATTATAAAATATATGGAATTTTCGCTACTAACATGAAATATATGTGCATTGCTTCCTGGCTATAAATGAAATGATGAATAAAAAATGTAGCCAAAAAATATATCTATGGCCAAATGCAGCAGGCATTGCAAGAATTAAACCAAATTACTAGTATTAATTAATCTATTCTGTAAGATGTGATTCTTAACAATTTTTTCATGGACCCTGTGAAAATGGACCACTTTTTCCTTCTTTATGGGCCAAAAATTACATTATATATAAGGTTTCACCTATAATTTTAGGAGCACAGAGGCCATTCTTGGAACCAGGTTAAAAGTGCCCCCGGTATGTACTCTGGACATCTACGTAATAGTCATAGTTGCTATTGTATTTATCACTTACCCCCTATACCTATGTCCTAAGCTCTTCATCTCATTTAATCCTCACAAGGATTCTGCATGATCAGTGATGTTCCATCCATTTAGAAATGAAGAAAACAGATTCAAAGAGGGTAAGACATTTGTTTCAGTCACATAGCAGATTAGAGGGGCTACTGTGGCAATATGTGCTCTTAACTACAAGTCAATGACTTTCAAATTTTGAATGCAGGTTTTCAGGAAATAAAATTAAGTTACCTGTTGGACGAGAAGAGTTCAACAATGAGCTGGTCGTACTTGTTTCCTGTGGTGTAATAGGCGGGGTTTCTGTTGTCTGCACTGGCGAAGATGAAGTGGTTTCTGAAATAAAAAGGATGCAAGAGCTCTGTTCTATTTGTAGAGAAAAATCTCCAACACCAACAAAAATTGGCAACAAACCTAAAATTGAGAATTACCTTCAACTGTTTCTTAGAAATTTATTCAAAGATAACATTGAGGCATTACACTTCTATCTAGGTCTTTTATTATCAGGAGTAAATCTGATATAGATAATGTTTTAGATAGTTATCTATAGACAGAATTATTTCACACTTTTCCTACTCTTAAGATCTCTCTAAATGCTTAATGCCTATGACAGTGCATCTTATGCAAGACACCCGATTAAGCTTTTATCCATACAAATGACATTTCATGTTCATAGAACAGGGCCTGGGGAAAAACACTATTCTGTTGTTCCATTTTTCACAAAAACCCCAATCTGGATTTTCTGACATTTAAGTTCATGATTATCCACCCACACATCTTTCCAGAGAGATGCACATATGTACCGGCACGGGATACATCCTCACAATATTTAATGCCTTGAAGTTTCTTCAAGGTGACTGCATTGCCCAATCTCTCAACTTGGTAATGAATCACAACCCTCGGCCAGGTTCCTGGTAGACCATGACTAGAATCTGACCCAGCTGGGATTGAGGACCAGCCTTCAAAAAAGAAACAGCTGCATTGAAAAGTATAGATTCCAGGAGCTTTAGATGTGAAAAAGGTTACTCAGATTATGCACGGAAGCACTCTGAAGACACTAGCCATGCATATCAGATTTACATATCCTTCTACACATTGGTGAGGTGGGGAAAGTGTCCAGGGCCAAGAACTGACTTTGTTCTCTCTGTGGTGAATGACTAAAATTTAGACAGTAGTTCCAGGCCCAGAATGATTACCCAATAAATTGCATTCATTTCATTCAGTCCTGAGGATACCCTCCCAGGAGTCCGGCACCTAAATTAACTCACACCACAAGTATATGCTAGATCACACAGACCATGTATACATTATACACTTGGTTGAAAGGTGAATTAGACCACCAATGATTCCTTCACAACTAAGAGATGAAAAGGTAATAACTTGGGCTCTTTCCATGACAGAGCAGATTTAGGATTTCAAAGCAGTTACAGAAGGTCTCAGAGCTACCCAGAGAGAGAGATGGCAGTGGGATTAAGCACAAACACAGTGCCTGGCACAAAAGGCCATCAATGAATGCCTGATCTACAATGTGTACTTTTTCCTCACCAGGCACCTTGTATCCCACTAGAAGCTTACTTAAATGTCAACTCGAATAACTAGAAGAAAGAGAACCTTTGCACAGGAGGCCAATGGTTTAAAAGCTCTTCTTTGGAGAGATACAGTTTAATTTGGAATCAAGCCAATTTTTGCTATGATGTGCAAGAAACATAAATCAACAAATATTTGTCAGTGTTTATTATATGCAAGGCATTAGTCTAAATCACAGGTCAGCAAACCTTCTGAAAATGGCCAGAGGGAAGTGTTAGGGGTTGGGGGCTATAGTCTGGGGGGCTGATGTTCAACTCTGACATTGTGAAAGCAGCCAAAGACCTACCTGATGGTACAATGATTAGAAATGGCTCTTTCAATAAAATATTATTGGTAAAATTAGTGATGGGCTTGTTATCCTAGTATAAAGGGTCCAACTTCAGAGAGGACTAAAGGAATTCCACTCAGATTTCCCTTCTTCTCTGGAATAACCTAGATTTTACTCAGAAACCAGTGCCAACTGGACCAAATCCACATCATTAGTTGTCCAATATCATAGGTCTTGGTTTTTTGGATAATGATGAAACGCTTTAAGAATCTTCTTTTTTTTGCCGAAACCGGTTTGGCTCAGTGGATAGAGCGTCGGCCTGCGGACTGAAAGGTCCCAGGTTCGATTCCGGTCAAGGGCATGGTCCAACTTCAGAGAGGACTAAAGGAATTCCACTCAGATTTCACTTCTTCTCTGGAATAACCTAGATTTTACTCAGAAACCAGTGCCAACTGGACCAAATCCACATCATTAGTTGTCCAATATCATAGGTCTTGGTTTTTTGGATAATGATGAAACGCTTTAAGAATCTTCTTTTTTTTTTTTAATTAGTCCCTTCACTCTGAAGATACCCATTAGATGCATGTAATATGGGACAAGGTTTCACAGATCACACGAGGCCCTATGGAACCCAGGGAAAAAACTTTAGCATAGATGGCAACTCTGCCTTAACACATACTCTGGTGGCCTTCATCCACTCATTAGAAGGCTTCTAGCCTCATATCATTTTACCTGTCTTATGGTTCAGTGTTGGTGCTGGAGTTGTAGGAGCAGAGGTGAAGACCTTAGGTGGTGTTGGAACACTGGTGACCTTAGGTGGAGCTAGAAATCAACATGAAAGCAAGGATTAATCAAGCAGCAGGGAACAGGAGCTTTGTGCTAGGCCTGTATGTCAACTCAACCAATGAGAGTCTGTCTGTCCCCAGGCATAATTGGGCACCAACCTCTCCTGAATTCAGAGTTCTTATCCTTTCTCAATTAAAATCTGAAAACTGTCTGGCCAAAGGAAAACATGCATTGAAATGTATACACTCCAGGACATTCAGAGGTGAAAAGGGCTATCCAGAATTAAAACTGAAGTACTGTGAAAAGATCATCCATGCATATCAGATATATGTATCTTCATAAACATCTGCGAGGTACAGAAAATATCTAGAGCCTGGATCTGCCTTAGTCTTCTGAGTGGTGAATGACTAAGACTTACTTAAACAGCAGCTCCCAGACCCAAAATGTGTACCAAATAAGTAGCATTAAATTCAGTCAGTCCTGAGGGTACCCTCTCAAGTGGTGGGGGGAGGATTAACTCACCCACACTAGCAGATGCAGGATCACAGGAAGGATTTGTACAACATACATTTGGATGAAGGTGAACTAGACCACAGGTAATAACTTTGACACTTTGCAGAGTCAGAGGTGGTGTAGGATTGCAACTCACTTACAGAAGGTCTCCAACTGCCCAGAGAGAGAGCTGAAGCTAGAATTAAGCCTAAACACAATGCATGGCTCAGAAGCAGATCAATGAAGTCCTGATTCAAGAATGTGGCCCTTTTTCTCACCAAGCACCTTATTTTTCTTTTACAATAAGCTTTCTTTTTTAAATATATTTTTTTATTGATTTCAGAGACTAAGGGAGAGAAACATCAATGATGAGAGAGAATCAGTGATTGGCTGCCTCCTGCAAGCCCCACACTGGGGATTGAGCCCATAACCTGGGCATGTGCCCTGACCCTAATCAAACCATGACCTCCTGGTTCATAGGTCAATGCTCAACCACTGAGTGTCACCTGCCTGGCTACAAGAAGATTTTTTAAATCTAACTCTACTGAGTATAAAAGAGGAGTCCATTGTATAGGAGTCCATTGACTTGAAAGCTCTTCCTTGGAGAATCTACTTTAATTTGGAATTGAGCCAATTATTGCCTTCAAGAGGAAACACTGTTTCTCAACAAATATTTGTGTCTATTGCATGGAAGGCATTAATCTAAAGCAGAAGTCAGCAAACTTTTGTAAATGGCCAGAGAGTAAATGTTTAAACTATGGTGGCTGGATGATCTCAGAGGCAGTTGCTCAACTATATCAGTGTGAAGGTTTCTGTGGAAAAATAATTGGATATGACTGTTCCAACAAAACTTTATTTATAAAGCAGTTGGTGGGCCTAATCTGAATCTAATCTGGCCCTGGACTATTGTGTGCTGACCCTGGTGAAAGTTATAGTCAAAGGCTTTAGGAAGAAAAAAATCCAATTTTAAATATAAAATGGATGAGAAAGCAAGCATGCAAAAAAAGTTTTTAAAGAAACATAAGGAATAATAAATAGAAGAAAAACTAACCAGTTTTTTTAATGAACTTGTCTGCTCAAATGCATACACAATCTATATGCAATAAGATTGAAAAGATAATTGTTAAAGCTGGGGCTGTATCTACTTGACAGCACCCTATAAAATAAGACTGAATCACACCTACAACGCATAGGGTTGTCATAAGAATTCAGTGATATAACATTTTCAAAGTACTTAGCATGGTTCCTGACATAGGAGACAGAGTGAATATTAACTTCACTACAATCTTATGCTCAGGTAGAGGGTCTCACTTCAGAGTGAAGTAAAGGATCCCTATTCAGAACTCCTTGGGAGAACAGAATGCCATTAACTTGACCATTTTTTTCTTTACTGTCCTGTATTTTCCTCTTAAGTCTGTGCTCATTGGGCAAAATCCACACCATCCTCATTAGATATCAAAGATCAGTGATCTGGGGGTTTAGGCTAATGATGAATGC
The DNA here is from genome assembly GCF_000147115.1 of Myotis lucifugus. Classification (NCBI taxonomy): domain Eukaryota; kingdom Metazoa; phylum Chordata; class Mammalia; order Chiroptera; family Vespertilionidae; genus Myotis; species Myotis lucifugus. The sequence goes on along the minus strand of NW_005871104.1, from coordinate 2,539,639 downwards.
TTTTGAAAATCTGACCAGAAAAACCAATGAGCCTAAAAGCATGGGACAGACTGGCAATTCTCAGAAGTAAGTTGGGAGTGAGTGGGTGGATGCGAAGAGATTAACTAAAGAACTTCAATGTATATAAGAATAACCCATGGACACAGACAATAGTGTCATAAAGGCATAGGGTGGGGAGGGGAGCGAATGCAGGCTGGAAGGGGTCAATGGGGGAACAAAAGGGAATATCTTAATACTTTCAACAATAAAGATTTTAGGGAAAAAAGTGAGTCTTCCTATTTTGAAAATACTTATAGTTACAAAATCTGGCTATGAGACTGGGGTTCTCAGACGCTATGAAACCCTCGCTTGGAGCCACCTAAGAATCCTTACCCTGAATTGTATGTTTTAACCCATGCCCTGGGTGGTTTCCACACTCTTACTAGAAGGCCTCTGGCCTTGGAAACAAATGGCTTTACCTGTCTTGAGGTTCTTCGTGGTCCTTGGAGTGGTAGGAGCAGAGCTGAAGACCTTAGGTGGTGTTGGAGCAGTGGTTGGAGCTAGAAATCAACATGAAAGCCAGGGTTAATCAAGCAACAGGGAACAATAGCTTTGTGCTGGCCCTGTACATCAACATAACCAACCAGAGACTGTCCCCAAGCCAAATTGGGCACTAATTAGCCCTGAACTATGACCACCTGTCCTTGGTTAATGAGATCCTTACAGGGGAGGGCTTGAAGAAAAGCCAAAGAAAACAGAGATAGCTGTATTGCAAGAATGTATATGAGGAGGTTCAGAGGTGAGAAAGGATACCCAGGGTTAACACCGAAGCACTCTGAGAAGACCAACCACGCATGTCAGATTTATGTATCTTAGTCAATATCGCGGAGGTGGCGAAAATGTCTAGAGCCTGGACCTGTCTTTGTCCTCTCAGTGGTGAATGACTAAATTAATAAATAGTTTCTAGGCCCAGAAAGTTAAAACTATATTAATTAATACATAGCATTCATTTCAGTCTTGAGGATACCCTCCAAAGAGACCTGCACCCTAAATGAGGACTAACTCACACCCACTAGCATAGATAAGATCACACAGACACTTTATATATTGGCTGGAAGGTGGACTAGACCACAGGTAGTAACTTTGTCTCTTTCCAGGGTCAGATACGGTGTTGGATTCAAATCCACTGACCGAAGGTCTCAGAGCTACACAGAGAATGCTGACACTAGACTTAAACCCAAACCCAGTGCCTGGCAAAAATGCAGATCAATGAAGGCCTGATTCAAGACTGTGGCCCCTTTTCTCACCAAGAACCTTATTTTTCTTTTATAATAAGCTTTCCTTTTAAAAAATATTTTTTTATTGATTTCAGAAAGGGAGAGGAAGAGAGGGATAGAAACATCAATGATGGGAGAGAATGAGTGATCAGCTGCCTCCTGCATGCCCCACACTGGACATTGAGCCCATAACCTGGGCATGTACGCTGACCAGAATCGAACCATGACCTCCTGGTTCATAGGTCAATACTCAACCTCTGAGTGACACCAGGCTGGCTACAAGAAGATATTTTAAATCTAACTCTACTGAGTATAAAAGAGGAGTCCATTGTATAGGAGTCCATTAACTTGAAAGCTCTTCCTTGGAGAAATCTACTTTAATTTGTAATTGAGCCAATTATTGCCTTCAAGAGGAAACACTGTTTTTCAACAAATATTTGTGTCTATTGCATGGAAGGCTTTAATCCAGTGGTTCTCAACCTTCCTAATGCCGCGACCCTTAATACAGTTCCACATGTTGTCCCCCAATTTCATTGTTACAAATTGAACATAATTAAATCATAGTGATTAAGCACAAAAACAATATGTAATTATATATGTGTTTTCCAATGGTTTTAGGCGACCCCTGTGAAAGGGTCGTTTGACCCCCAAAGGGGTTGGGACCCACAGGTTGAGAACAACTGCATTAATCTAATGCAGAGGTCAGCAAAGTTTTGTAAAAGGCCAGAGAGTAAATGTTTAAGCTCTGGTGGCTGGATGATCTTAGAGACAGTTGCTCAACTATATCAGTGTGAAGGTTTCTATAGAAAAGATAATATAATAATTGGATATGACTGTTCCAACAAAACTTTATTTATAAAGCAGTTGGTGGGCCCAATTTGAATCTAATCTGGCCCTGGACTATTGTTTGCTGACCCTGGTCAAAGGTATAATCAGAGGCTTTTAGGAAGATACAATCCAAGCTCTTTCCTCCAATTTTAAATATAGTATGGAGGGGAAAGCGAACATGCAAAAAAATCATTTTAAAGGAACATAAGGAAAAAAATAAAAAAAATAAAGGAACATAAGGAACAATAAATACAAGAAAAATTAACCAGTTTTTCTAATGAACTTGTCTATTTCAATGCTTACACAATGTATATGCAACAAGATTGAAAGGACAATTGTTAAAGCTGGTGCTGTATCTACTTGACAGCACCCTATAAAATAAGACTGAATCACACCTACAACGCATAGGGTTGTCATAAGAATTCAGTGATATAACATTTGCAAAGTACTTAGCATGGTTCCTGACATAGGAGACAGAGTGAATATTAACTTCACTACAATCTTATGCTCAGGTAGAGGGTCTCACTTCAGAGTGAAGTAAAGGATCCCTCTTCAGAACTCCTTGGGAGAACAGAATGCCATTAACTTGACCATTTTTCTCTGTACTTTCCTGTATTTTCCTCTTAAGCCTGTGCTCATTGGGCAAAATCCACACCATCCTCATTAGATATCAAAGATCAGTGATCTGGGGGTTTGGGCTAATAGTGAATGCTTTTGAAAATCTGACCAGAAAAACCAATGAGCCTAAAAGTATGGAACAAACAGGCGAGTCTCAGAGGGAAGGTGGGGGTGTATGGGTGGATGAGAAGAAGAGATCAACCAAAGAACTTGTATACATATAAGCATAACCCATGGACACTGACAATAATGTATTAAAGACATGGCGGGTGCAGACAAGAAGGGGTCAATGAGAGGGAAAAGGGAATATCTGTAATACTTTCAATAATAACGATTTTTAAGAATTTCAATAATAACGATTTTTAAGAAAACCCAATGAGTCTTCTTATTCTGAAAATACTTATAGTTACAAAATCTGGCTATAAGACTGGAGTTCACAGATGCTATGAAACCCTCGCTTGGATCCACCTAAGAACCCATGCCCTGGGTGGTTTCCACACTCTTACTAGAAGGTCTCTGGCCTCAGAAACAAATGGCTTTACCTGTCATGACATTCTTCGTGGTCCCTGGAGTTGTAGGAGCAGAGCTGAAAACCTTAGGTGGTGTTGGAACTGTGGTTGGAGCTAGAAATCAACATGAAAGCCAGGGTTAATCAAGCAGCAGGGAACAAGAGCTTTGTGCTGGGCCTGTACATCAACATAACCAACCAGAGACTGTCCCCAAGCAAAACTAGGCACTAATTTGCCCTGCACTATGACCCCCTGTCCTTGGTTAATGAGATCCTTACAGGGGAGGGCTTGAAGAAAAGCCAAAGAAAACAGAGATAGCTGTATTGCAAGAATATATACGAGGAGATTCAGAGGTGAGAAAGGATACCCAGGGTTAACACCGAAGCACTCTGAGAAGACCAACCACGCAAATCAGATTTATGTATCTTCGTCAATATCTCGGAGATGGGGAAAATGTCTAGAGCCTGGACCTGTCTTTGTCCTCTCAGGGGTGAATGACTAAATTAATAGTTTCTAGGCCCAGAAAGTTAAAAATATATTAATTAATACATAGCATTCATTTCAGTCTTGAGGATACCCTCCAAAGAGACCTGCACCCTAAATGAGGATTAACTCACACCCACTAGCATAGATAAGATCACACAGACACTTTATCTATTGGCAGGAAGGTGGACTAGACCACAGGTAATAACTTTGTCTCTTTCCAGGGTCAGATACGGTGTTGGATTAAAAACCACTCACCGAAGGTCTCAGAGCTACCCAGAGAATGCTGACACTAGACTTAAGCCCAAACCCAGTGCCTGGCAAAAATGCAGATCAATGAAGGCCTGATTCAAGAATGTGTACATTCTGCTCCCGAAGCACCTTTTTTTTTTTTTTTTACAAGAAGCTTCCTTCAAACTCAACTCTACTAACTATAAAAGGCACCCCTAGAATACTGGTTCTCAACCTTCTGGCCCTTTAAATACAGTTCCTCATTTTGTGACCCAACCATAAAATTATTTTCGTTGCTACTTCTTAACTGTAATGTTGCTACTGTTATGAATCGTAATGTAAATATCTCATATGCAGGATGGTCTGAGGTGACCCATGTGAAAGGGTCATTTGACCGCCAAAGAGGTCTCAACCCACAGGTTGAGAACCACTGCAGAGTAGACAATTGGTTTGATTAAAGGAGCATACGGAACAATAAAGAAGAAGAAGGTAGGGCAGAGTGTGGGGGTGGGACTATATATGCTTATGCAATATATATGCAACATGATTGAGTTGGTAAATGTCAAAGTTAGTAATGTATCTAGTTGACAATCTCTTATACAATACTGTCTACTTTATACATTTGAAAATCTCCATTTTAGATTTAAAATGTTAAGAAAGGTCATGTTATAAATTTTCAATGACATCATCTCAGAGAAAAAGTACGGTTGTTTACATTGAATAAATTCAGTTTGAGAAAAATGTTCACTTCATATCTCTATGGAGCTGTGAATGCCTCTTCACGAACTAACCAGCATCTTGGAAGCACTGCAGACTGGAAAGGCCCTCTAACCTATGCTCTTGACTCTAGATTCTTTAAACACTTCATTCTACACAAGTAAGTAATTCTATTTCCCCAAAGTTATTAAAAAACAGGATTGTAGGAAACTTCTCTTTCTTTCTTAAAGGAAGAGAATATCATTACCAAACAGTAAACATCTCAGTTCATGCACATGAAGTGATCACAGGAAGACAAACTCACCTGGCTTTATCTCCAAAAATATATTCCCTTTATAATCATTAAAAACCCCACTGTACTCAATACGGCAACAATAGGTGCCAGTGTCAGACAGGGCTGCATTCTGTATGGTTAGAGACACATCCCCTCTGGAAATGATTCCATTCATCCTAAAACGTTTGTCCTTCTCATAGGTGACATGGTAGCCATCGGTCGAAACGAGTGTATTTGAGCATTTGGATAAAGGGCAAGGCCCTCGGCCCCAGCACATGGGTGCGATTTCACCAGCTGTTGAGTAGGTACACGGTAGCGTGACAGACTGTCCCACAACTCCAGTCACGCGTGTCTGAGAAACAACAACATCTGCCAATAAAAACAAAACTGAGTGTGAGGCTCAATATTTTAATTTTATATTTATATCCACTTCTCTTTATATGGTGTATTTCATTTGTAATCATGTGACTTTAATATTGAATCTAAATTTTTTTATGTTTTACTTTTTACATCTTTATCAGCATTTTGGTTTCTTGATAGTTGTAAATAACACATAATTTAAACTTATTTCTTTTTTTGTTGTTGTTAATCCTCGCCCAAGGATATTTTTCCATTGATTTTTAGAAGAGTGGAAGAGAGTGGGGAGACAGAGAGAGAGAAATATTAATGTGAGAAACACACATTGACTGGTTGGCTCATGCATGAGCCCTGACTATGGCTGGGATTGAGCCTGCAATGGAGATACATGCCCTTGACCAGAATCAAATCTTGGACCCTTCAATCCATGAGTTGACACTCTATCCACTGAGCCAAACTGACTAGGGCTAAACTTATTTCTGTATTTGGAATTGTTTCCCAATAGGATAAACTTCTAAAATAGAAATTACCAGGACAAAGAGCAGAAATATTTTTATCAAATTAATTTCCAAAATGTTTGAACCAAATGACTGTCAATACTGGGGATTGAGCCCAAAACCCAGGCTGATGAACATATGTATTTTAAATAAATAAATCAAGTATTATTAGGCCCTGGCAAGGTAGCTCAGGTAGTTAGAGCAACATGAGTATGCCAAGGTTGTGGGTGTGATCCCCAGTTAGGGCACATACAAGAATCAACCAATGTTCCTGACCGTTTTGGCTCAGTGGATACAGCGTCTGCCTGCGAACTGAAGGGTCGCGGGTTTGATTCCAGTCAAGGGCATGTACCTTGGTTGTAGGCACATCCCCAGTGGGGAGTGTGCAGGAGGCAGCTGATCGATGTTTCTCTCTCATCGATGTTTCTAACTCTCTGTCCCTCTCCCTTCTTCTCTGTAAAAAATCAATAAAATATATTTTTTCAAAAAAGCGTCAACCAATGAATGCATAAGTAAGTAGAATAACAAATCAACAATTTTAATCAAAAATTTAAATATAAAAATAATAAATAAAGTATTGTTGCCTAATAGGCAGAAGTCTAATAAACTTTCAGGAATCCATTTTTAGAAAATAGGTTTCTAATGGTTCCAGAAGAGCCAAGGCTGATCATGCTCTTGAGGATGGTCCAAAAAAATCCAAGTAGAAATCATTCTCATGAGTAGATGAGCATGGCACTTGAGCGAGGCCCACTTCCCATGGTGAACCCAGAGAACTGGGCAACATTCAATCAAGTACTAAACTAAGCCACTTAAAAACAAAAACTCTCTCCAGTGCTAGTGGCTTTAAAACCCCATATTGTCGCCCACCAAGTGTGGCTCAGTGGTTGAGCATCAGTCTATGAACCAGGAGGTCAAGGGCCAATTTCAAGTCAGGGCACAAGCAGGAATGCAGGCTCAATCCCCAGTAGGGGGAGTGCAGTAGGCATCCTATCAATGATTCTCTCTCATCATTAATGTTTCCATCTCTCTCTCCCACTTCCTTCCTCTCTCTCTGAAATCAATAAAAATATACATATTTTTAAACCCTATATTGTCAAATGTAGTCAAGTTGGTCCTTAAATGAAATCTGAGATGTACTAATTAATCTTATTTTTTTTTAATTTTAAGTTATAATTGATATACAGTATTGTATTAGTTGAAAGTGTACAACATAGTGATTAGACATTTATATAACTTGTGAAGTGATCACCCAATAAGTCTAGTACCCATTTCACACCATTCATAGCTATGAAAATACTAGGGTCCTGGTGCACAGGATTCATGCACTGGTAGGGGGGCGTGGCCTGTAGGGATCAGCCCACTGTAGGAGTGCCACTCATCCCGGTCAGCTGAGCAGTGCTCCCACTATGGGAGCACAGTGACCACCAGGGAGGCAGCCCCTGTGTTGAGCATCTGCCCCCTGGGGGGCAGTGCACATCATAGCGACAGGTCGATTGGTCATTCTACTTGTTCCGCAGTTCAGTTGCTGGGCTTTTATTATACAGTGGGGCCTTGACTTACTAGTGTCCCGAGTTTTTTGAGATACCAGCTGTCTCTCTTTTTTTGAGATACCAGCTGTCTCTCGGCCAATTTTTTGCATTGAGTTGACAGAGTAATTTGAGTTAATGAGCTCCTTAACAGCTCTTTAATGAGCTCGGTCTCGGAACGAATTAAACTCGTAAGTCAAGGCCCCACTGTATAAGATTATTGACTGTATTTCCTATGCTGTACTTTACATAACCCAACTAATCAGCTAGGTTTGGATTGCGAGTTTCAAAACGCTCTGGGAATAAAATGCTGATAGTTACGTAAAATAGGAGTCTATTTTTTCACTGGATTTTTATAATATTTGATTATGCCTAACATCATTTGTAGATTACAAATACAGCATGCTAACATAAAAATTTAGTATGGAAGTATAATTTAAATGAACTTTTCCCCATAATCACATCACATCTGGTGATTATTATTTTTAAATTTAGGTTGTGTCTATTCCTAACATCTTCTCTATCTCATAGAATGTTTTGAATTAAAATATAGGGTGTCCCAAAAAATGTATACACACAATTTGAATAATTATAAAGACAGTATTTATTTCAATACATTTCATTTTCAAATTTCAGCTATTGGCTATTAAAATGTCTGTATAAATATTTTGGGACACCCTATATATTATTTTTACTTTTTTAAAGATTTTTTATTGATTTTTAGAAAATAAGGGAGAGAGAGAAAGAGAGACATTGTTGTGAGAGTGAGACACTGATAGACTGTTCCTACATGCCCCCTACTTGGGATCCAGCCAGAAACCTGGACATGTGCCCTGACTGGGAATTGAACCAGAGACCTTTTGGTGCATGGGGAGATGCCCAACCAACTGAGCCATGCTGGTCAGGCCATATTATATTTTTAAAAGAAATATTTGCATGTGATTAAAAACACACACACAAATTTACAAAATAAAAGACTAGTCTCTTTTCCATTCTATCCCCAAGTCTTCTTTCCATTTCCTCCTACACCATGAAAACGCTGGTACTATTTCTTACATCCATGTGAGAAGTCCATGTTTACCTGACTACCTACCCACCCCCTCTTTCTTACACAGAAATGGCAGCATACAACAAAATGTTATACTTACCCTTAGATTTTGTGATTCATACCATTTAAGGAATTACTTTGGAGTAAGATTTCAGTCTGGTTCTTTGCTCACTAGTTGACCCATTACCTTCCAACAGAGTCCAAGCACATCCATCTTCCTCACCCACAGCCTCATACACCCTACACTCCCCCATGCCAACCCCAGCCCACCTAGCACTTACCTGCCCAAAGTAGTATGAGGCTGGGGAAGGCTACCCAAGAAGGCATGATGATGTCAGCCTAAAGGGAAGAAAAAAGAGAAAATGGACTATTTGGTGTGCCCCCAACTGATGGTATGGGGACACATCTTAATTCTCAGATTGCAACTTTTCCTTGTACCTAACTGCATGCATCACATGAGCCTACCCTGCTATGGATGGGAGACCACATACAATGGCTTCAGGTCTCTGTTAGCTCAGGGTGGCTGAGAGCTCTGTACCTCCAACAGACAGGCAAAGCTGCCCTTGAAAGTAGCCCCTTATTTCCCAGCTCCTTTTCCACATGTAAAGTCCACACTGACTCCCGATGCTCAGAGAGATTAGGGAGGAAACAGGAAGGAAACAGAGCCAGGCTCAGTGGCAGGGAGACACCAGAGCAAAGACCAGTCCTCCAATGGTCCTGATGCACTTACCCTTGGGCTCTGAGATGACCGTCTACTGGCCCTTTGGTGAGTAGAGGGTACTTCTTGCCCTGTGGCCACAATGGCTAGTCCCTAGCCTCAGTTATATTGCCAAGTTATCTATTAACAAGGATTCAGTCAGAATGTGAATCACTGTGTTTCATCACTCATGCTACAGGAAGCAACGACTCAGACTGCATTTTATTGAAGGATGTCAGGAGAACATTTCAGATAGCAGAATGTGGACCAGCCTGGTGCTCATAGACACAGACTCAGAGAAAAGCCCCAAAACTGAAAGTCTGCCATCATAAATGGGGGGCAGAGAGAGGCTGGCAAACGAAGCAGCCACTCCAATCTGGCAACTAGCAGTTTAGTAAGAAAAACTCACATGCAAGCTTCTTTTCTGATGACTGCAAGACCAAATGGATGCCCACACTCCTTCACGGGGCACAAATAATTGTATGAAGTAAAGGGTGGGGACAGTCATAGATACTATTCATACCAGGTATTGGAAATTACTTTACATGCTTGACAAGGAAAAGACAAAGGCCTGCTCCAAGAACTGCTGCAGAGCAGGAGGCAAAGAAAGTGTACCAATTAATGTCAGAATGAATATCGATTATGATCAATCAAAGGAACGTTTGTGGAAAGCAGCCTCCATTCTGGTCTGAACCAGTTTGTGGGACAAACAGAAGTCACGTCATGGAACAGTCTCTCCTCACACTCCAACCCTCATGACCGGCTCTTACACTCCCATGCCTCCTCCCTTCCGCAAGGTGACCTACAGGTCAGCAGGGACTTCAGTGGCAGGGAGGTAGCTCAGTTATTGCTAATTGACTGCATTGAAGACACAGTTTTCAATAACAGTGCAGACACGTATAAGGAAAGAGACAAATTAAAAGAAGCAGCCCAAGTATTAATAACAATGTTTTTCATTATGCTCTCCCAGGCCCTAAACCAGTTGGTTAGTAAGTCTGGTACTAACAAAAAAAGAAATATTAGCAGATGGATTGAGTATAAAAACACAGCATTCAGTTTGGATAATGAATGCTTCCCCCAACCACTATACTCCCCATAAGTGGATACCACAAGAAGAGCAGATCTAAGGCCAGAAAGACAAATATTTGGTAGGGACTTGAATTGGGAGATCTTCTCCTTCTTTGAGAATTACACTTGCAGCCTAGCCAGGCTGTGTAAACCACATGTTGTGCAGCAGGAAGTTGTGCTCCCTGGGGTCAGTAAGGGGATAGGAGAGGGAATATGCCAGAAGAGGATCCATTCTTTCCTCTTTTGACGGTGCATATACCAGTCCATGTATAGTGTATCTCCATGCATGGGTCCCAGGGGCATTAGAATGACAGGGCCCCACCAGAGACTAAGCAGTTCTTCCACACTCAAGAATGTGAAGACCTATCCTGGTGGAAAATCCCATTGTAGAGTCTATAAATGGTTCCTGTTCCAGGGATAAAGGGCTTGGTGCCCTCATTATCATAACTCCTTGGCCCATGGCAAGTTTAGGGCCTATTGCTGTGCCCTCTGTTTTCTACACCTTTATTTTAACACAAAGAACAAAACCCTGATTTTCTTTCAGTTTACTTTTTTTAAAATATATTTTTATTGATTTCAGAGAGGAAGGGAGAGAAAAAGAGAGACAGAAACATCAATTATGGGAGAGAATCATTGATTGGCTGACTGCTGCTTGTCCCTATTGGAAATTGAGCTCACAACCCTGGCACGTGCCCTGACCTGGAATAGAACCGAGACCTCCTGGTTCATAGAACAGCACTCAACCACTGAGCTATACCCACTGGGCTGTATCAGTTTACTTTTGGTATTTTAAGTCCATCAAATTAGCCATGGCCAGATAACTCAGTTGGTTAGAGCATCGTCCCAGTAAGCCAATGTTGCCGGTTCCATACAAGAATCAACCAATGAATGCATAAATAAGTTGAATAACAAACTGATGTTTCTCTCTCTCACTCAAATCAATAACAAAAAAATTAAAATAATAAATCCAATTAATTTAATCTATTCTAATTTTAGAATGCTTAACCAGGTCAGGACAATGGGCCTATACCAAGGACCAGCACATAGGAGCAAGCAAGGAAGGGGTGCTCATTTATGTCAGAATGAACATCAATTGTAATCAGACAGCCTCTAATGGGGGGTTGTGGAAGGCAACCTCTGATACAGCCCAAGTTCAGCTCATGGGAGAGGCAGCGGTCACATCAAGAAATAGTTTCCTCCACACTTGGGTTCAGATCCCAGCTCTGCCACTTCGGAAGCTGGGTATCTCTATGAGTTACTAAGTTGAGCCAAGCCTTGATTTCCTCATTGCTTCAATGGGTTCAAAAATACTTGTTCTATCTCCCTTAAAGGATTGTTGTAATGAACAGAAGTCTGTGGGTGAACTCAAAACTAAACCTAAATATGCATGAATACTACAGGCACCATTTCTGGAGAATTTACTGTCATAGGCTCTGTGCATTTACTTCACCCTCAGGCAGGTGCTGTTATTAACCCATTCTTGGAGGAGGAAGCTGAGGTTTGGAAAGGTTTAGTGAGCCTAGATACTCACTTTCCCTTTATGCTTTGTCTTTAAATACTTATAATAGACACTATTGACCCTACCTCAACCACCACCGAAGGTTCGGAGACATATTCTGAAATGTTTCACATACAGACAGGTCATGCCTTATTATTTGGGAGGCAAAAGATTTTATGGCCAGCCCTGGCCCATGAGGCTCAGTTGGTTGGAGCAACACCCTGTGCACCAAAAGGATGAGGTTTCTGTTCCAGGGCAGGATGTATCCAGGTTGCAGTTGATCCCCAGTTGAGGTGTGTGTGCAGGAGGCAACTGATCGATGTTCTCTTTCACATCAATGTTTCTTTCTCTCTGTCTCTTTCTCTCCTTCTGTTCTCTCCCCCTTCCTCTCTCTAAAATCAAAAAAATAAAATTAAAATATCTTTATTAGTTTTGTTATACTCTGGGACTCTGCCATAGCCCAGTAGGTCAGTGATAAGGATTTTCTAATTTAATTCAACTCTTCCACAGTTTTTACTATTATATTGAGGTTGACAAATATACTAAGGATAAAAATGTCCAGTATTGTACAATCAGATAGAGACACAGGTAAAGTAAACATTTAACTAATAAAATTGTGCAGAATGATATAAATGCCAAATATAATTAGACCATGTCACTCCCCCACTTACAACCCTCCCATGGCTCTTTCAGAAAAAAATAAAAAATCCTAACTCCTAACCTAGATGCAAAGGCCCAGTGATCTGATCTCTGCCCAACTCTCAGATTTTTCTACTATCTCTTCCCTGTCCATGGGGCTCCAGCAACTCATGGTTCTTTCAAATGCATCCCTACTTTAGTACCTTCTTACTGGTGGTGCTCTCTGCCTAGATCCCCATTCCTTTAACTCACCATTTCCAGATTTCTCTTTTTCATTCTGTTCTCTGCTAACATGTCACCTCAGACATTCCTCATCACTCTGTTTTGTTTTCTACACTGCATTTGTTACCTCCTTTTCTATGATTTGTGTTGTGCGTGTGTGTATGTGATAGCTGTTTGGCTCAGTGGATAGAGCATCAGCCTGCAGACCAAAGGGTCCCAGTTCCATTCCAGTAAAGGGCTCTGCAACCTTGGTTTCAGGCTCCTCTTAGGCCCCAGACCTGATTGGGGCTCGAACAGGAGGCAACCAATCAATGTGATTCTCTCACATTGATGTTTCTCTCTGTCTTTCCCCCTCTCTTGCACTCTCCCTAAAAATCAATGGAAAAAGATCCTTGTGTGAGGATTAACAACAACAACAAAAATGTGGTTAGTATAAATGAGGAAGTTAATTTTTTTCATTTAATTTTATTTTAATTAATTTAAATTTAGGGAGCATTTGAGATCTTTCTTCCCAGCATCTGTTGTCAATTTGGCTCAAATCAAAACTTATAAAATTTTAAATAAATTAATTTTCATTTAAATAGCCATACATGGAAATAAAATAAATTTTAAAAGAAAAAAAAAAGCCACACCTGGCTATTGTGTATGCTCAATACACACATGTTCATTTCCATTTCCATATTTTATAATACCCACTTCAGCCTTGGCTGGTTTGGCTCAATGGATAGTGTCGGCCTGTGGACTGAAGGGTCCCGGGTTTGATTCCAGCCAAGGGCACATGCCTGGGCTGCAGGCTCGATTCCCAGTGAGGGGCATGCAGGAGGCAGCCAATCAATGATTCTCTCATCATTGATGTTTCTATCTCTCTATCCCTCTCCCTTCCTCTCTGAATTGAATGAATGAATGAATGAATGAATAAATAAATAAATAAATAAATAAATAGAATAACTTTATATAATCCCCACTTCACAGATGAAGAGAGGCTGAGCAAAGGAATGTGTCAGCTCTAAAGTCACACAGCCTCCAAGTAAGCCTAAATATGCAGGTCTTCCTCACTGATGTTGCCCAGGAGAAGCTTAAACAACTGAGATGTATAAGCCATGAACCCATTTAAATGAGACTCTATCTCCCAAGAAATTCAAAGAACTCTAGTTTATGTGAATTTTACCAAAATTTTTAAATAGATTTTTAAATTATAATTGACACAAAAGACTATCTATATTCATTTCAGGTATACAACAGAGTGATTAAACATACAAACCTTACAAAGTTATCCCCATGATAAGTCTAGGACCCGTGTGACACCATACATAATTATTCCAATATTATTGACCACATTCCCTCTGCTGTACTTTACATCCCTGTTACTTATTTTATAACTGGCTGATTGTACTTTTTCATTCCCTTCATCTTTTACACCCCCCACCTCCCCCACCCCCATCAGGTACCCACCAATTTGTTCTCTGTATGTATGAGCTTGTTTCCATTTAGTTTTCTTTGTCCTTGTTTTTACATTCCACATATAACTGAAAACTGATGGTCTTTTTCTTTCTGTCTGCCTTTTGTCACTTAGCATACTATCCTCTAGGTCCATTTTGTCACAAAAGGCAAGATTTCATTCTTTTTATGGCTGCGTAATATTCCTTTGTACCTATGTAGATCCTGTTCTTTATCCATTCATCTACTGACAGATGCCTAGGCTGCTGGTTGTGCTGAATGGAAGGGCATTTGGGAGAGATTGCAGGGCATGCCAGAAGCAGGCCATCACTCCTGTAGAACTTGAGGGCTTTTCGGAGAGACTATGTGGGCTCTTGTGAAGGGTCTGGAGCTGCTGGAAGAGGCTCCAGCAAGGTGAGCTGTTTGGATGGGACAGACTCTCAGGGAAAAGCCAGAGCAGGGCAGACAGTGTAGGCCAGGTTAATAGAGAGAGAGATTTTGTGCCTGCCTGCTCAGGGCCAGCTGGATGGAAGAACTCAACAAAGGGACAGTAGCACTCTGTCCCCTGAGAGAGTTCCTACCAATCCCTGCCCCTCTGCCTGTGCCCTAAGGTTAATCCATTGAGTTCCTCCCCTTAGGTCCCAGGCACTTCTGGAGCTGCTGCCTCTGTGCTGGAGCTTAGAGGCAGGGAGTTCATTGAACCCTCTGCCTACAGTGCTAGGTCTCCTATAACCCTTCCTCCATCTCAGACATAATCCCCACTGGTGCCCAAAGCTGGATGTTATAGGAACTCTCGGCACAGGTGCCCTGTGCTTTGGAGCCTGGAGAGGGTCAGACCTCTGACTCTTTAGGGGGGACCCGTGAAGCCCAGCTATCCCTCCCATTCATTCATCACTACGCCAGGGGTATGGTACCTGCCCAAACCACATATCCACCCTCTTACCTGTTGCTTTGAGGCACCTTCTTTACACCTTTAGTTAGAGAAATTCTGCTCAGCTAGTCTCAGGTGATTCTCTGTGATGGGTGTTCTATAATTCAGTTTTAATTCTGGTGTGCTCTGGGAAAAGGCGGGTTCAAGATATACCTCCTTGGCCACCATGACTCCACCCCCCCCCCCCACCACCCCACCCAGTATTTTCCCTAATTTCTATTGGCTTAAACATTGTTGTCCTAATGTGCAAGCAACTAAATTCGATTTTCTCTTCCGCATTAATTTCCAGAGGATTCCTTCCTAGCTCCTCTGATGCTTTGTCACCAATCCTTACCCCAAGGGTTTTTATGGATAAAGACAACTTTCTTCCAGCATTCCATTCTTTATCTCTTTGCCACACCTTGACCTCAGACCGTTGGAAAGTATCTTTGAAAGTCAGACTTCTCCAGTCTGCCACAATCTCCTTACTAAATGTATCTACTTCCTAACTTAAATAGATTATAAGGAGATGTTAATGGACTGGAACCTTTGTTCTCTGCTAGGCTGTCTTTAAGATTCAGCACAGAGCTTGATTTTGGGTCAGACTCTGGAGCTGAAATGCCATGCAAATTTTGAGACTGTTTATATCTGAAGGGATCTTCAACTACTGGGGCCAACTCCTCAACTGACAATGAATAAACTGAGGGCCAAAAAGAGGACTCAAGGATGGGATCCACAGAAGACACACTGTGGGGCCGACACAGAAAGAAAGCCTAGAGTGCCTACTCCTACTCAACTATTCTTGTCACTCAACACACATTATTTCACCAAATATTCATTGAGCACCTAATGCTAAGCAATGGGGGCATCTGATGGAAAGAAAAAGAAAAAAGCAAACCTTCTTACCCTCAAAAGGTTAGGTAAACAAGCTGCCACCTTTGATAAAAAATGAAGTAGATCCCTGGCTGGCATGGCTCAGTAGTTTGATCGTTGGCCTGCACACTGACGGGTCTCGGGTTCAATTCCTGGTCAAGGACATGTACCTGAATTTCAGATTCAATCCTGGCGCCGGCCTGGTCAGGGTATGTGTGGGAGGAAACCAGTCAATGTGTCTCTCTCACATTAAAGTTTCTCTCTCTCTCTCTCTCTCTCTCTCTCTCTCTCTCTCTCTCTCCACTCTCTCTCTCCCTTTCCCTGTTTTTTTTTTGGGGGGGGGATGTTTTGGGGGGGAGGGCTCTGAAACCCAGGTATCCCTCCCATTCATTAACCACTACGCCCACCCCTTCCACTCTCTCAAAAAATCAATGGGAGGAAAAATATCCTCAGATGAGGATTATTAAAAAATAAAATAAAAAAGGAAGTAGAGCTACACTGTGCCCCAATATAATTGATATAAATCTTTCCAATGTTAATAGCATGTCCATGGACACTTTGGGTTTTGAAGTTGTGTATGACAAAAAATGTCAGAAAACTGGGAGGGACAGCTGGGCTCCTCTCACAGCCATAGGGCAGTCCCTGTGCACCGCAGAACGTTTTCTAAGAAATCATGATAGTAACATGACTTTTCCTTCCTAAAACCAAAACAATGGGTGTTGTCTCCTTAGAAACATTGACAACATCGCATATTTGCTTTTGGATAAATACTTTCACTTGCAACCAGTGTGCCTTATTGTATGATCACATGATTATGAGACATTTCCCCCACATTCAATTTTGGAAAGATGGCTGGGTCAAAAAGACTTAATAGCATTGATATTTTGGTATTTATTATTATACAAAATACTATAAAATATTTTCTGAAGGTGACCCAAACATAAAATAAGCATTTTTAAATTTATTATGTGTTGGTATCTTTATTCTTTGGTTAATCCTCACCCCAGGATATTTTTCCATTGATTTTATTTTATTTATATTTTTTAGAGAGCATGGAAGAAAGGAGGAGAGACATAGAGAAACATTAATGTGAGAGAGATGTGAGAGAGACACATTGGTTGCCTCTCACATGCGCCCCATCTGTCCGGGGCTGGGATTGAGCCTGCAAATGAGGTATATGCCCTTTACCCGCAATCGATCCCAGGACTCTTCAGTCTGAGGGGTGACACTCTTTCCACTGAGCCAAACCCACTAGAGTAATACGTATATTTAAACAAATCCCACCACCACCATCATACATGAATAGTTTAAATAATTAAAAAGGTTTTTTAAAAAAAGGTTTTAAAAAAAGCTCACTGCTTTTTCTGGGAAAAGAGAGTCACACCATAAGCAGAAGGAATTTGAGCAAGAACTAAGAAAAGAAAATCATTACTGTGAGTAAATGAGTAACTTGGAATGCCCTTAATAGTTGCAGTCAATGTAACTACAGAGGATCCAGAAGCCTGGAACTAACATTTCTGACTCATGCTGCTCTTTGCACAGGTTCCAGAAAAATCGGCCCAATTCTGAGCCATCCTTAAGCTTGAGAACTTTCCACCCTAATGGTGCAACTGTCCTTTTCCCCACTTCCCACTAAGTCCCAGAAAAGGTTGGTGGAAAATCTTAAAAATTACAGCTTTAGGGAATCTCAACTTATTTCCAGAAGGATCCACACTTTCTCAATAGAAATCTGGAGACAAAGTAATGTGGTTTAGCTTAATTTTTTTAATTTAAATGAAAATGAAGTAGGTTTTTGTTATGTTGTTTTTTTCAGCCTGTAAAATACCTCATCTGGTTGCTTTTGCATATTAAAGGCAAAGGTGTATGTGAAGGTATTCGATAGCAAGCACAGAGTATGCACCAAATAAATTTTAGCTTTGATAAAACTTTCTAAGAAAAAATTGAAAATAGAATTTAAATTTACATGGAAATAAGCTCGAGGGACACCCCGAAGTCAATTGCAGCACATCATTCAGATGATGCGGGATCAGTCCTAGACCACGCACAATAAAGTTGGCCTGGATCTTTTTGCTGTGGCAGGGCCCTGCCTTCAGTTTATAAAAAATAACACAACACCTGTGCAGCACCATAAAGGGAAGTACAAACGAGGAACCACTTGAAATTTCTGCTTCCAGAATTTCAAACCTAGAAAAAGGAAAGACAGATAAACCATAGTAAGACCTTACTTTTTCAGTCTCAAAAGATAAAGGGGCCCCTCTTTTCGCAGCCCATGAGTCTCTTAGGCAGAGCTCTGGGAGAGAAAAATAACCCTAACGCACTTCAATAAACAGATCATATATTCAATATTATTACACTGTGATTAAGTTACCACTTGTCATCTCCAGGGCACTGGTAGCAGCTTTTCGTTCCTCTTTCTGCCATCTGTCTCATTCCAAGTACTTGATGGAAAGTGGATCCCACTCAAGTTCACTGACAGCTTGACCTTTAATTGACTTAACCTGTCCCAGTCTTCATATCTTTCTTTCTTTTCAAGTGAAAGAGAGTTTATTAGTGAAGCACTGTGACAGAGTGGCTACGCCACAGACAGAGCAGCCTTCGTTTCTTTCTATGAAGTGGGGGGCAGGCAGGAAAACACGGCTGTAACGCTTAACCGTGCCTTTTCATTACAAAAGGAAATGGAGATCATGTAATGCTTACAGAACCACCTAAAAGGAAAAGGTGAAAGTCTGTATCTTGACCATTTGCTCCTGTGGGGTAAACGTATTCATTTGGGTACATTCTTCCAGATTTTTTTTTTTAACACTGTCTAAGTCTATGTAACGGCTTGTCTCATAGAGGAGAGCACCGGAATAGGTTAGACTTTGTTGCTGTAGCAAGCTCAAATTGTGTCAGACAGTGTCGATCATCTGCCACACCAGATTTTTTTTAAACCGGTGTCCCTTCACTTGAGGATAGAACCAGGGGACTGGAAACCATGGGCAACAAAGACCTGATACCAGGGGCAGAGCTTTCCCTCTGCCTCCATATAGTTCTGGGACCAGGACCATGTGCCAGGTCTTAGCAAGAAGAGGAGGGTCTCCCAGACTTTTTTAAGGTAAAGAAAAAATGTCTATCACTTATATATACTATTCTAGAACATTCTTTTTAACTTATCAATAAAGCATTCCCCTCTGACAAATGGCACAAGCTTTGTCAGAATAAGGGTTTCATCTGCTTCCTCACTGTTCTATTCAAAGGAACTAAAATAGTACCTGACAAAGTACATGCCATAAATGTTCACAGAATGAATAGATGGAACAAATTCTCCTGCAGTCAGACTAGAAGTTCTATGTGGTCAGAGATGTGTCTATTTGGTCTCTCTCTCTGGTCTCAGCATCAGACTACCTGGCACATAGTAAGCACTAATAAATATTTGTTAAATTAAAAAAATAGCTCAAAGATGAAATCACCCTGAATACATCTTACCTGCCTCAGTGTGCTGATGGACCACAATAATCAACTATTCCCCTATCAATGGAAAGAGGTTTTTGCAAACATCATTGCAACGATCGTCCGTGTATATATACCCTTGTTTAAAGATTTCTGTGGGTAAGAATCTCCTTTGGGGGGAACCACTGATGTGGTCTACGTGTCTTCTGAAGTCCCTTCCCTCCAGGTGACTAGCATCATGGCATGCAGCACAGCAGCAGGTTGTTCATCACCGAGGCAGGGGCAGTTTTCAGACAGTGATGGGTGCATATTGGTGATTGATTCCCTATGTGCTGGGGAGGGCTCAGCAGAAAGGGGGAAATGGACAGGGAGGAACAGACTTCCAAGAGCCTGACATGGGAGATGATGCAGAAACAACAGCCACTTTTGCCTACATAGCAACACAGATTGAGCTTAGGGTCTGTGAGTTCTTCAAGAAGTGAGGTGACTACCCTGACCAGTTTGGCTCAGTGGATAGAGCATCGGCCTGCAGACTGAAAGGTCCCAGGTTCGATTCCAGTCAAGGGCATGTACCTTGGTTTCGGGCATATCCCCAGTGGGGGGTGTGCAGGAGGCAGCTGATCGATGTTCCTCTCTCATTGATCTGTCTAACTCTCTATCCCTCTCCCTTCCTCGCTGTAAAATATCAACAAAATATATATATATATATATATTTTTTTTTTTTTAAAAAAAGAAGTGAGGTGACAGAGTTCTGTCTGAGTACTTCAATGGAAAGGCTTTCCAGAAAGCTACCTTTCTAGGTATTTAAGATTTTCATTGCAAAGATATTTAGTAAATTTGTCTTATGTCTCACACAGAGGCAACAAATAAGGAAGGCAGAGCTAGTCTCCACAGTCTTGGAATGGGAGCTTAGGGACCACTGTCTCCCACCAAGGGATCTGAGGCTGACTAGTACAGATTGCTGCAGCCCTTTGCCTTCCTTCCACCAGGAAACGGAATAGGCATCCCAGTCACTGCTTCTTCTTCTGTGAAAACATGGCCCTGGTTCTCTCCTTGAATGGAGAAGTTGGTCAGAGACGTTTCCCTCTGAGTTCACTCCAAGCAGAACTTGACAACGTACACAAATGCACTTCCTTTTTCCCCAGGAGCTCCTGCCACACCACGGCTTGCTGGACCGGCTTCTTTGCTGAAGAAGGAGAATGTAAGTTGGTATCTGTAGGAGAGCCTTCATTCAAAGAAGCTTGAACGTTGAGACTCAAAGGAAACCTTCAAGGCCATCTAGTCTACTCCAGGAGTTTCTTCACCTTTTATGAGTCAACCTTCTCTTTGAAAATCAGTGGCCCCTTTAGACTTTCTGTACCAAAAAGGCATGCATATAGCTCAGCACGGAATTCCCCCTGTCCCTCCCCCTCTCCCCCGCTCCCGCCCCTGCCCTTCTCAGGAGCTTCGTGGACACATCATGGGACTGAAATTCCTGGAATTCAGGAGACCCCACATTAAGAATTCCTACTTGACAGAGGAGCTCATTTGCGATCTAAAGCCCTGATTATCAGTCTCTGAGTTGAGTAACCAGTTGGCTGGAATGCAGAGGTAATGTAATAACATGTCTGAATACTGGGTAGGTCATGGTTCAATCGTTTTGTGAGCTAATTACCTTCAGAAAATGGAAAAAGGATGCTGGGTAGCTGCAGGCAGAACCTGAAGGTCAGTCAGCTGACACATCTGACAGTTTTCGAAGAAGACGATACAAACTCAGAAATAAAGCTGGGGCCTGGCTAGTGTTGCTAATTGGTTGGAGTGTCATCCATGCACCTAAGGGCCATGGGTTCCATTCCCATTCAGGGCACATACCCAGGTTGTGGGTTCACTTCCTGGGGGCACAACCAACTGGTGTTTTATTTGTTGTTGTTGTTGTTTTTTCTCTCTCTTTGTCAGTCTCAGCCCTGGGAGAGTGACTTTTGTCTTAGAAACTTAGACGCCAAGGGTTCTTTACAAAAGGCAAGTGAGATGACAGACTGAAGAGTTTCTCCAAACCCGTGGTCTATCTCTGTCTTTCCTTCCTGCATTTTCCTGTCACCCACCTTTGTGCCATCAAATGCATTTTTCAATATATTTTTATTTGTTTCAGAGAGGAAGGGAGAGAAAGAGAGAAACGTCAATGATAAGAGAGAATCATTGATCGGCCTCCTCCTGCATGCCCCACACTGGGGATCAAGCCCACAACCTGGCATGTGCCCTTGACCAAAATTGAACTTGGGACCCTTCAGTTCGCAGGCCTATGCTGTATCCACTGAGCCAAACCAGCTAGGGCTCCGATACATTGAATACAAACCTCCAGCTTGTTCAGTGTGTGCACTTGCCGAGCATCACAGAGCTAGCAGTTACCCAAGAGATCACTGCCAACCTCTTCATTTAGAGACAGAGAAACTGAGACCGGAGAAGCTTGATTTGCCCAAAACACAGGATTTCAAATGAGAATACAAGTCCCTAAGCTCCAGATTGTTCCACTACAAACTATGTTTCATGAACTTGATATTTGCCCTTCATATGTTTGCCCACATAAAAACTAATAACAACCAGCAAATGCCCATATTCAAGTGTAAGGCAGACTCAATTAACTATGGGCTCAGGGCTTATATTTGTGAAATAGCATGTGGTATGTGAATTATCTCTCAATAAAGCTGCTAAAAAACATTTTTTTTTTCAGCTAAATTCTGACCAGGGCTCTCTCACTGGGCATTTGCTAGGGTCACTCTGCCAACTTCCTGCCCCTGACTGGGCCGAGTTTACTGTCCTCTCTCTAAGAAGTCCTTTCCAGCCACCAGGAAGAGTTCTAGAATTGAGTGCAGGCCTGCAGTGACTTCTGGCCTTTAAAAAAATTACTGCTAACATTACGATGCCCCTCCTTGTATCTTCATCTTGCACTATCCAATTGTCATCCTCCAAGTACTTTTTTAGGCTCAGCAGATTCAGCATTTGCCAGACAGAGCAAACTCCATCTCAGCAATCCATAGTATAACACAAAGAAGGTTACCTTAGCAGTGGTTCTCAACCTTCTGGCCCTTTAAATACAGTTCCTCATGTTGTGACCCAACCATAAAATTATTTTCGTTGCTACTTCATAACTGTAATGTTGTTACTGTTATGAATCGTAATGCAAATATCTGATATGCAGGATGGTCTTAGGCAACCCCTGTGAAAGGGTCGTTCGACCTCCGAAGGGGTCGCGACCCACAGGTTGAGAACCACTGTCTTAGAGCAAATCTCGCAGGCCAAAGGGACTTTCTGCTTTGCTTATTTTTACAACTTGTGGAAGAAAACGTTTAGCCCTCAGGAAGCCCGGGACAGTCAGCTACACAGCTGCGGGCTGGCTTCCTGAGCTTTCAAACACGTGGCAGCCTCCATGTTTTCCTTCCCAGGGCTGCCACCAATATAATGCTGTTGCCATGCAAGCCAGACACAGGGAAGATCTAGTCCCCTGGGTCAGCCCGCTGTCGATATTGTTTTAGTCTGTACCTTTTATGTTTTGCAGAGCTCTCTTCATACAGAACAAGGACACAAGTTCTCACCTTCCCTTGCCAAGTCCTTCCAGGTCAGTGGTTCTCCCTCTCAGCTACACATTGAAATCACCTTGGGGGGGGGGGGGGGGGAGACTCTTTCTGGCCCCACAGCTGAGATTCTGATTGACTTGGTCTGGGCATGCGTAGTTGGCCACACTTCCCAGGTGATTCTAATGTACAGCCAAGGCTGCAAAGCACGGGTCTCAGCTAGTCATATGAAGAGAGTGGTTTCTATCTCATAAAAAGTTTTAAACACTCTTAGCTCTTCCTCCACCTCCTCTTCCCCAGCACACATAGAAAGGTTCTAGGAAACATTCTTTGAATTTATTCCCCAATTTTCTTAAGTATGTACTAAGCACTTGCAATGTGTAAGCTGGGTGCTGAGAAACAGCAGATGCTTCCATCAAAGAGCTCAGTATACAAAGCGTCCTCAACCCACACATCTCTAATACAAAGCACTAAGTTATAGGGTCACTATAGAGTCACTATTTATGCTTGTAGTTTGGACAGACTCCATTTGACAAGCCTTTGCCCTGGCTCAGGGGCTGTGCCAGCCAGAAAAATGAAGGGGAGTGTGTCTGTAATTCACCCAGATGTGCCCCACATGCTAGGTAGGGCCCTGGCCTCATGCAGAATGACCCACGCTAGGCAATAGCACCATGCCTGGCATATTTGTCTAGTGGCTAAAAAAGGCTCCACAGAAGTGTTCACAAGAGAAGATTAATTCTGGCTAGAGGGATGAGGTCCAGCAAGGCTTAAGAGGCAACATTTGGGCTGAACCTTAAATATATTCCCAGTGAAAATACAGGAGACAAACTTTCCCCAAAGATGGGTTGAGCTTCAGAGTAAGAGTGGGCATTTGTGGCATTTGTCTCTACTAGAGTACGGCAGGGAAGGCTTGCATGAAGCAGACAATGGGAAATCGGTGAGGGGCTTATAATGGACTAGGACCTTTTACCCACTGGGAAGCAGTGGGGGGATTTTCAGTTTACCTGGAACACAATCAGATCTTGGTTTTTGATTATTTTTTCTTATATTTTTTATTTCAGAGGAGAAGAGGGAGGGAGCAAGAGAGGGAGAGTAAGGGAGGGAGGGAGAAAGTGAGAAACATCTATCTATATATACATAAGCCTAATATGCAAAGTGTCCCCTTGGGAGTTCAACCAACCAGGAGTTCGATCACTCACTATGATGTGAGCTGACCACCAGGTGCCGCATGGAAGGAAGGCCCCAGCCGGCAGCCACTAAGGACTCTACCCATGCACAAATTTCATGCGCTGGGCCTCTAGTCAATGAGAATCATTGATCAGCTGCCTCCTGCATGCCCCACACTGGGGATCAAGCCCACAATTTGGGCTTATGCCATGACCAGGAATAGAACCATGACCTCCTGGTTCATAGGTGGACACTCAAGCAGTGAGCCACAGCAGCAGGGCAGATCTTGTTTTTTTAGATTACACTGGAGGCTAGGGTGACAAAGGGCTCGGGGGACATTGGGTAAAGACATCAATAACCACCACACTCTGAAGTCAGAGCTCTAAAGGCCCTAGGGGAACTTTACAATTAGATTCCCAGGTATTCTAAGTCCCACATACACCACGCTGACATTTAGTAGTCAAGGCCGATAAGGCACCACCTTACACTTTGGTGGCTACCATTACTTTTTCTCTAGATCAGCAGTTCTCAACCTGTGGGTCGAAACCCCTTTGGGGGTCGAACGACCTTTTCACAGGGGTCGCCTAAATACACTCTGCATATCAGATATTTACATTACGATCATAACAGTAGCAAAATTAGTTATGAAGTAGCAATGAAAATAATTTTATGGTTGGGAAGGTTGAGAACCATTGCTCTAGATGAAGCCATGACTTTTTTCTATTTCCTCAGAAAAACTGATGTAATCAAGAGTCAAAGAGACAGTCTGGGGAATGTATCTCCCGACCACTCAAAGCTGTTCAAACCCAACTGACCAAAGCTTTTGATTGGGGGAGAGCAAAAGACAAATTATCTCTTTACTTCCAGATAGCACGTTAATCAATGGTATCATAATTTGGTGATGCATAGAATGTTTAACCCTTTACATGAAGTGTTTTGTTTCCTAAGAGTGGGACCCTTCTCAACAGGTGTGTTCATAGGGCCCTTTGCATTCAGCCCCCGTGAGAGGGTGCCCATGTCTCCAGCTAATCTCTTTCCAAACCTCCTCACTCACTTTGCTGCAGCCACACTAGCTTGCCTATTTATTTGTTCATTCGTTTGTTCATCTAAAAGAATAGTTTGATTTTTAGAGGAGGAAGGGAAAAGAGAGAACCATCAATGTGCAATATACATAAGCTGCCTCCTGCATGTTGTCTTGAATTTAAAAGAAAAATGCTATGGTTTGAACAAAAATGTATAAGCCATATTAATCTCACCCTATTTGGGAAACCCAGTGGACAATGCTCAACAATATTACTTGCCCATATACTGTAACCTTTATTCAGAGGTGCTATAATTTTCTAGAATTCTGTAGTTATATATAAAAAATGTTGCCTTCAAAAACAAGCATCCTGCCCTCCTAGGCCACTTTGGTGTGGGTAGCACTGAACATCAAGTGTGAATTATTTCAAAATTAACTCAAATTGAAATTACTACCCAGCCTTGTGAACTATTCATGTCGAAATGTTTCTGATATGAAGAAAAAAAGTTTCTGGTGGCTAAAAATATCCTTACCTTTTTTGGCTTTAGCTCTCTTGGCAAACCAAAAAATTTAATTCATTTGTGGAAAAGAAACAGCATTGGAATTGATGATATAAAAAAAAATTCATCCTTCTAAAATAATTTTAATAATCAAAGTGGTTTTGGGACAATTTAGAATTCCAGTTGAAACTAGTAACACTCTCAAACAGATTTAGATTTGCACTTACTTTTCTAAGGCAGAGGCCTTTTGCCCTAACCTCTCCCTTTCTTTTGCCCTTTTATTTATCTCTGTACTGCATCACTCTAAAAGTTAGTTCAGAATCCCTGATGGTTGTCTATATGTGGCACAGATGTAGCAGAAGTAGCACACATGTGTTAAATCACATGGCCATTGATTTTCTCCACCTATTTACTTGCTCCACTCACCATCCTAGCTTCTTCTTTTAAAAGCCCCACCCTGGCCCCTTTTAAGTGCTTAAGCACTTAAAACCTCATATTTTCAGAGCCATGAACAAACAGATCTAATGGTGAAATCACACTATTTCCCCATGAAGGAAATAAAAATCTTGTGCCTCCATAATTTGAAACCTTTGGAGAAACTTACGAAATGTAATGTTTTGATTGCAAGATTAAAAAAAAACACACACACACAAGAGTTAATCATGAAATGCTTCCAAGTGAATTCATTTAAGTACCAAATCGAATTTGCTGATTTTAAGTCCTATTCCCCTCCTTGTGACAGCTTTAGTAACCAACGTATTGGATCATTTCATGTCTACGCAATGAGAATTCTTGATGGATACAGGATTCATAAGGTCTGTACAGAATATACAATTCTAAAGTGTTCAGTTCATATTTAGGAGAGGGCTCTGCTATGACCAGAAAAATTGAGCCAATTTTAATATAAAAAATTAAGACTAATTACCAATGAGGTTTGACTTCACACTGATGAGCTAAAGATACTCTAACCAACATCACAGACACATTGGAATGCCATGAAATATTGACAGAAAAATAATCCTGGAGCTTAAAAGGACTGACATGGTAAGATCTGGTCAGTGCTTTCTGCAGTCAAAGGCCTAAAGGTCCTAGCACCGATGGGTCTTGATAAACGTTATAAAGATCGTTCTCAAAGCAGAGATTCTCATGTGGTTGGTAGCGCACTGATGTTCCATTTTGTGAAGTTCCGGTCAGAGGCTCTTTGCTACAAAAAGAATAACATGAGTAAGTGAAAAGCAGATCATTTCTAAATAATGAACAGCACGTTTGTCTATTTGCAACACT
This sequence comes from Myotis lucifugus, assembly GCF_000147115.1. Taxonomy (NCBI): domain Eukaryota; kingdom Metazoa; phylum Chordata; class Mammalia; order Chiroptera; family Vespertilionidae; genus Myotis; species Myotis lucifugus. The sequence goes on along the minus strand of NW_005871104.1, from coordinate 2,513,002 downwards.
AGAGCCCCATTCACACAATATATTAAATGACTAGGAGATTCCAGAGTTGTAAATTTTTTTTTTAATATATTTTATTGATTTTTTACAGAGAGGAAGGGAAAGAGATAGATAGTTAGAAACATCGATGGGAGAGAAACATCGATCAGCTGCCTCCTGCACATCTCCCACTGGGGATGTGCCCGCAACCCAGGTACATGCCCTTGACCGGAATCGAACCTGGGACCTTTCAGTCCGCAGGCCGACGCTCTATCCACTGAGCCAAACCGGTTTCGGCCAGAGTTGTAAATATTAAGTTGTGGGGAAGTTTGTTTAATAAGCAAATTTGGAAAAAACCATCTAAGATGTATTCAGACTATTCTCATTCAAGACATCCATGTACTAGAATACATAAATCAAAAAATTAAGACAGGCCTGGTCGGTGTGGCTCAGTGGTTCATTGTCGACCTATGAACCAGGAGGTCACGGTTCGATTCCAGGTCAGGGCACATGCCGGGCTGCAGGCTTAATCCCCGGTGTGGGTCATGCAGGAGGCAACCCATTGATGATTTTCTCTCATCATTGGTGTTTCTCTCGCTTCCTCTCCCTCTCCCTTTCTTTCTGAAATCAATAAAAATATTTTTAAAATCTAAGACAATTATCAGACATCAAATGGAAGTACTAAATCAAGATGCATATTCACAAAGGTGGCTAATGAAATGGTTTTGCTGGTGTTTTTCCAACTGTGGATTGTGCTCTTTATAGAGGGTTATTAAATACAGGAAGTGGCCCACTTCCTGTATTTAAGATAAACAGAGAATACAAAATAGCAGAGCATAAAAGTAGTAAAATAGTGTGTACTGGATCATGGTGTCAAAAATATTACTGTGTCTTTATGGTCAAAATGTGAATGCCATGAGTTAGATGACTTTCATAACACATACACTCACACACCAAATGTATAAAAAGGTTATGTGTAGAGTTTTGATACAGCTGCTTTATAATTTGTACATAGTGATGGTTTTTATTACCTGAGCCTGCCCAGAAATTATATGAAATGTAGAGTCTTCACTCAACTCAGATCATTAAAGGAACCAGGCGTACATGTGAGAACCAATTTCGGTGTTAACAGCTGAAAATGAGTCAGTGTGAAATAGCTGCCCCAAACGTGTCATCATAAATGCTCTCTCTCTCCCCTTTTCTTTCTACCAACCCCAAGTAGCCTGCTTCTTTTAGTAGTTTGGGCTTTAAGCAAGGTCCCCTTAAAAGAGGACTTAAACTTTAACTGGGCAATAGGTTAGATTTACAAAATTGTATATCAAATGCCTATGAGGCCACATAACCAATGTAAAGCAGCAGAGCATGCTGGGGTGGAACAACAGGGGATGGGGGACTGCTTCAGCCTGGAGTTGTCTTCCTCCAGATCTTTGCCAGTGGCCTCCTACTCCATCAGGCTCACTCACACAGCCCACTACCCTGGTCTACATTCCCCATGCTATCTGCCTGGAAGCACTAAAAGGACCCTAGTGACTTGCTTCTGTGTTGTGTCTATTTTGTTCATCTCTTTGGAATAGAATAGGCTTTCAGTAAACAAAGCACTGAATGAAATCAAGAACAAACCAAACAACTCATCCAAACATAATTTCATCAAACACTATTGTGATTTAGTTCTCTTGCTCTGAGAGCTTAGGGTTGGGGTGCTGTTTCCGTAGTAGTTTCAGGGAAATAGAGAAAGCTAAAAATATCATTGGAAGGTATGGACAGCGATGGAGGCACTCATTGAACTAGAATTTTTAGGATCCAGGGTGTAAAATGGAGAGTTCAGGAGAAAGGGGAGAGGAACAGAGATAATTTTTTTCTTTATTTTTATTAGAGTATGAACATCAAAAAGCATTGACACAAACCTTTCAAGCTTACCTTATATGAAACACCTTTCTTTTCCCACATAAATATTCTAAATTGGAAAGGAGTTGAAGAGAAAATAAAACATGTCAGCCAAAGAATTCATGAGACCTTTTCTAAAACATATATATTATTTCTACTATTACTCCATTTTCTTAATCCTTCCCTGAGGATATGTTGAGATTTTTTCATTGATTTTAGAGAAAAATTAAATTTAGAAGAATGGTTTTTAAAAGAGGAAAACAAAACTCAGATTACACTCTTCCCTATAAAATTTCAGGTAACTCCTTCTGACTCTGTAGGACCCAAATAAGCCCCGGTGTGCAAACTATCTCATGTTTATTAATGGTTTAGCAATGGTCTGCAAACTGCGGCTCGCGAGCCACATGCGGCTCTTTGGCCCCTTGAGTGTGCTCTTCCACAAAATACCGACTTCTGCCC